>NW_027478167.1:9393939-9696969 GCF_051020975.1 Osmia lignaria lignaria | reverse complement strand
GCTATGGCAAAATGTTAAGAGACCTTTTTTGTAGAGAATTAAGTTTCCTACTTTTTATGTTCTATGATATTTTTTGATCAGATGCGTAGTTTTCGAGATATATCAAGATATTTAAAAGTTCCGAAGCCGCACCAACATAATAGAGATACAGAAACACCGTGGCCCCTTTCTTTGAGATAACTCTGCACTATTGCGAGCTGCAAATGCCACTTCCAGCTTAGCTGTGCAGAGGAAGAACAACAAGAAGAAGAAGTATCTCGAAATATGTCCGTCAGGCCCGTTCCTTTGAGCTGAATCTGCAAATATCTCGGAAACGAAGCGAGCTATGGCAAAATGTTAAGAGACGTTTTTTGTAGAGAATTATGTTTCCTACAATTTATGTTCTATGATATTTTTTGATCAGAAGCGTAGTTTTCGAGATATATCGAGATATTTAAAAGTTCCGAAGCCGCACCAACATAATAGAGATACAGAAACACCGTGGCCCCTTTCTTTGAGATAACTCTGCACTAGTGCGAGCCGCAAATGCCACTTCCAGCTTAGCTGTGCAGAAGAACAACAACAAGAAGAAGAAATATCTCGAAATATGTCCGACAGGCCCCTTCCCTTGAGATAAATCTGCAAATATCTCGGAAACGAAGCGAGCTATGGCGAAATGTTAAGAGACCTTTTTTGTAGAGAATTAAGTTTCCTACTTTTTATGTTCTATGATATTTTTCGATCAGAGGCGTAGTTCTCGAGATATATCAAGATATTTAAAAGTTCCGAAGCCGCACCAACATAATAGAGATACAGAAACACCGTGGCCCCTTTCTTTGAGATAACTCTGCACTATTGCGAGCTGTAAATGCCACTTCCAGCTTAGCTGTGCAGAAGAAGAACAACAAGAAGAAGAAATATCTCGAAATATGTCCGGCAGGCCCCTTCCCTTGAGATATATCTGCAAATATCTCGGAAACGAAGCGAGCTATGGCAAAATGTTAAGAGACCTTTTTTGTAGAGAATTAAGTTTCCTACTTTTTATGTTCTATGATATTTTTTGATCAGATGCGTAGTTCTCGAGATATATCAAGATATTTAAAACTTCCGAAGCCGCACCAACATAATAGAGATACAGAAACACCGTGGCCCCTTTCTTTGAGATAACTCTGCACTATTGCGAGCTGCAAATGCCACTTCCAACTTAGCTGTGCAGAGGAAGAACAACAAGAAGAAGAAGTATCTCGAAATATGTCCGTCAGGCCCGTTCCTTTGAGCTGAATCTGCAAATATCTCGGAAACGAAGCGAGCTATGGCAAAATGTTAAGAGACCTTTTTTGTAGAGAATTATGTTTCCTACAATTTAGGTTCTATGATATTTTTTGGTCAGAAGCGTAGTTTTCGAGATATATCGAGATATTTAAAAGTTCCGAAGCCGCACCAACATAATAGAGATACAGAAACACCGTGGCCCCTTTCTTTGAGATAACTCTGCACTAGTGCGAGCCGCCAATGCCACTTCCAGCTTAGCTGTGCACAAGAAGAACAACAAGAAGAAGAAATATCTCGAAATATGTCGGTCAGGCCCCTTCCCTTGAGATAAATCTGCAAATATCTCGGGAACGAAGCGAGCTATGGCAAAATGTTAAGAGACCTTTTTTGTAGAGAATTAAGTTTCCTACTTTTTATGTTCTATGATATTTTTTGATCAGATGCGTAGTTCTCGAGATATATCAAGATATTTAAAAGTTCCGAAGCCGCACCAACATAATAGAGATACAGAAACACCGTGGCCCCTTTCTTCGAGATAACTCTGCACTATTGCGAGCTGCAAATGCCACTTCCAGCTTAGCTGTGCAGAGGAAGAACAACAAGAAGAAGAAATATCTCGAAATATGTCCGTCAGGCCAGTTCCTTTGAGCTGAATCTGCAAATATCTCGGAAACGAAGCGAGCTATGGCAAAATGTTAAGAGACGTTTTTTGTAGAGAATTATGTTTCCTACAATTTATGTTCTATGATATTTTTTGATCAGAAGCGTAGTTTGCGAGATATATCGAGATATTTAAAAGTTCCGAAGCCGCACCAACATAATAGAGATACAGAAACACCGTGGCCCCTTTCTTTGAGATAAGTCTGCACTATTGCGAGCTGCAAATACCACTTCCAGCTCAGCTGTGCAGAAGAAGAACAACAAGAAGAAGAAATATCTCGAAATATGTCCGTCAGGCCCCTTCCCTTGAGATAAATCTGCAAATATCTCGGAAACGAAGCGAGCTATGGCAAAATGTTAAGAGACCTTTTTTGTAGAGAATTAAGTTTCCTACTTTTTATGTTCTATGATATTTTTTGATCAGATGCGTAGTTTTCGAGATATATCAAGATATTTAAAAGTTCCGAAGCCGCACCAACATAATAGAGATACAGAAACACCGTGGCCCCTTTCTTTGAGATAACTCTGCACTATTGCGAGCTGCAAATGCCACTTCCAGCTTAGCTGTGCAGAGGAAGAACAACAAGAAGAAGAAGTATCTCGAAATATGTCCGTCAGGCCCGTTCCTTTGAGCTGAATCTGCAAATATCTCGGAAACGAAGCGAGCTATGGCAAAATGTTAAGAGACGTTTTTTGTAGAGAATTATGTTTCCTACAATTTATGTTCTATGATATTTTTTGATCAGAAGCGTAGTTTTCGAGATATATCAAGATATTTAAAAGTTCCGAAGCCGCACCAACATAATAGAGATACAGAAACACCGTGGCCCCTTTCTTTGAGATAACTCTGCACTATTGCGAGCTGCAAATGCCACTTCCAGCTTAGCTGTGCAGAGGAAGAACAACAAGAAGAAGAAGTATCTCGAAATATGTCCGTCAGGCCCGTTCCTTTGAGCTGAATCTGCAAATATCTCGGAAACGAAGCGAGCTATGGCAAAATGTTAAGAGACGTTTTTTGTAGAGAATTATGTTTCCTACAATTTATGTTCTATGATATTTTTTGATCAGAAGCGTAGTTTTCGAGATATATCGAGATATTTAAAAGTTCCGAAGCCGCACCAACATAATAGAGATACAGAAACACCGTGGCCCCTTTCTTTGAGATAACTCTGCACTAGTGCGAGCCGCAAATGCCACTTCCAGCTTAGCTGTGCAGAAGAAGAACAACAAGAAGAAGAAATATCTCGAAATATGTCCGACAGGCCCCTTCCCTTGAGATAAATCTGCAAATATCTCGGAAACGAAGCGAGCTATGGCGAAATGTTAAGAGACCTTTTTTGTAGAGAATTAAGTTTCCTACTTTTTATCTTCTATGATATTTTTTGATCAGATGCGTAGTTCTCGAGATATATCAAGATATTTAAAAGTTCCGAAGCCGCACCAACATAATAGAGATACAGAAACACCGTGGCCCCTTTCTTTGAGATAACTCTGCACTATTGCGCGCTGCAAATGCCACTTCCAGCTTAGCTGTGCAGAAGAAGAACAACAAGAAGAAGAAATATCTCGAAATATGTCCGTCAGGCCCCTTCCCTTGAGATAAATCTGCAAATATCTCGGAAACGAAGCGAGCTATGGCAAAATGTTAAGAGACCTTTTTTGTAGAGAATTAAGTTTCCTACTTTTTATGTTCTATGATATTTTTCGATCAGAAGCGTAGTTTTCGAGATATATCGAGATATTTAAAAGTTCCGAAGCCGCACCAAGATAATAGAGATACAGAAACACCGTGGCTCCTTTCTTTGAGATAACTCTGCACTAGTGCGAGCCGCAAATGCCACTTCCAGCTTAGCGGTGCAGAAGAAGAACAACAAGAAGAAGAAATATCTCGATATATGTCCGTCAGGCCCCTTCCCTTGAATTAAATCTGCAAATATCTCGGAAGCGAAGCGAGCTATGGCAAAATGTTAAGAGACCTTTTTTGTAGAGAATTAAGTTTCCTACTTTTTATCTTCTATGATATTTTTTGATCAGATGCGTAGTTCTCGAGATATATCGAGATATTTAAAAGTTCCGAAGCCGCACCAACATAATAGAGATACAGAAACACCGTGGCCCCTTTCTTTGAGATAACTCTGCACTAGTGCGAGCCGCAAATGCCACTTCCAGCTTAGCTGTGCAGAAGAAGAACAACAAGAAGAAGAAATATCTCGAAATATGTCCGACAGGCCCCTTCCCTTGAGATAAATCTGCAAATATCTCGGAAACGAAGCGAGCTATGGCGAAATGTTAAGAGACCTTTTTTGTAGAGAATTAAGTTTCCTGCTTTTTATGTTCTATGATATTTTTTGATCAGATGCGTAGTTCTGGAGATATATCAAGATATTTAAAAGTTCCGAAGCCGCACCAACATAATAGAGATACAGAAACACCGTGGCCCCTTTCTTTGAGATAACTCTGCACGATTGCGAGCTGGAAATGCCACTTCCAGTTTAGCTGTGCAGAAGAAGAACAACAAGAAGAAGAAATATCTCGAAATATGTCCATCAGGACCATTCCCTTGAGATAAATCTGCAAATATCTCGGAAACGAAGCGAGCTATGGCAAAATGTTAAGAGACCTTTTTTGTAGAGAATTAAGTTTCCTACTTTTTATGTTCTATGATATTTTTTGATCAGATGCGTAGTTCTCGAGATATATCCAGATATTTAAAAGTTCCGAAGCCGCACCAACATAATAGAGATACAGAAACACCGTGGCCCCTTTCTTTGAGATAACTCTGCACTAGTGCGAGCCGCAAATGCCACTTCCAGCTTAGCTGTGCAGAAGAAGAACAACAAGAAGAAGAAATATCTCGAAATATGTCCGACAGGCCCCTTCCCTTGAGATAAATCTGCAAATATCTCGGAAACGAAGCGAGCTATGGCGAAATGTTAAGAGACCTTTTTTGTAGAGAATTAAGTTTCCTACTTTTTATCTTCTATGATATTTTTTGATCAGATGCGTAGTTCTCGAGATATATCAAGATATTTAAAAGTTCCGAAGCCGCACCAACATAATAGAGATACAGAAACACCGTGGCCCCTTTCTTTGAGATAACTCTGCACTATTGCGCGCTGCAAATGCCACTTCCAGCTTAGCTCTGCAGAAGAAGAACAACAAGAAGAAGAAATATCTCGAAATATGTCCGTCAGGCCCCTTCCCTTGAGATAAATCTGCAAATATCTCGGAAACGAAGCGAGCTATGGCAAAATGTTAAGAGACCTTTTTTGTAGAGAATTAAGTTTCCTACTTTTTATGTTCTATGATATTTTTCGATCAGAAGCGTAGTTTTCGAGATATATCGAGATATTTAAAAGTTCCGAAGCCGCACCAAGATAATAGAGATACAGAAACACCGTGGCTCCTTTCTTTGAGATAACTCTGCACTAGTGCGAGCCGCAAATGCCACTTCCAGCTTAGCGGTGCAGAAGAAGAACAACAAGAAGAAGAAATATCTCGAAATATGTCCGTCAGGCCCCTTCCCTTGAATTAAATCTGCAAATATCTCGGAAGCGAAGCGAGCTATGGCAAAATGTTAAGAGACCTTTTTTGTAGAGAATTAAGTTTCCTACTTTTTATCTTCTATGATATTTTTTGATCAGATGCGTAGTTCTCGAGATATATCGAGATATTTAAAAGTTCCGAAGCCGCACCAACATAATAGAGATACAGAAACACCGTGGCCCCTTTCTTTGAGATAACTCTGCACTAGTGCGAGCCGCAAATGCCACTTCCAGCTTAGCTGTGCAGAAGAAGAACAACAAGAAGAAGAAATATCTCGAAATATGTCCGACAGGCCCCTTCCCTTGAGATAAATCTGCAAATATCTCGGAAACGAAGCGAGCTATGGCGAAATGTTAAGAGACCTTTTTTGTAGAGAATTAAGTTTCCTGCTTTTTATGTTCTATGATATTTTTTGATCAGATGCGTAGTTCTGGAGATATATCAAGATATTTAAAAGTTCCGAAGCCGCACCAACATAATAGAGATACAGAAACACCGTGGCCCCTTTCTTTGAGATAACTCTGCACGATTGCGAGCTGGAAATGCCACTTCCAGTTTAGCTGTGCAGAAGAAGAACAACAAGAAGAAGAAATATCTCGAAATATGTCCATCAGGACCCTTCCCTTGAGATAAATCTGCAAATATCTCGGAAACGAAGCGAGCTATGGCAAAATGTTAAGAGACCTTTTTTGTAGAGAATTAAGTTTCCTACTTTTTATGTTCTATGATATTTTTTGATCAGATGCGTAGTTCTCGAGATATATCCAGATATTTAAAAGTTCCGAAGCCGCACCAACATAATAGAGATACAGAAACACCGTCGCCCCTTTCTTTGAGATAACTCTGCACTATTGCGAGCTGCAAATGCCACTTCCAGCTTAGCTGTGCAGAGGAAGAACAACAAGAAGAAGAAGTATCTCGAAATATGTCCGACAGGCCCCTTCCCTTGAGATAAATCTGCAAATATCTCGGAAACGAAGCGAGCTATGGCGAAATGTTAAGAGACCTTTTTTGTAGAGAATTAAGTTTCCTACTTTTTATCTTCTATGATATTTTTTGATCAGATGCGTAGTTCTCGAGATATATCAAGATATTTAAAAGTTCCGAAGCCGCACCAACATAATAGAGATACAGAAACACCGTGGCCCCTTTCTTTGAGATAACTCTGCACTATTGCGCGCTGCAAATGCCACTTCCAGCTTAGCTGTGCAGAAGAAGAACAACAAGAAGAAGAAATATCTCGAAATATGTCCGTCAGGCCCCTTCCCTTGAGATAAATCTGCAAATATCTCGGAAACGAAGCGAGCTATGGCAAAATGTTAAGAGACCTTTTTTGTAGAGAATTAAGTTTCCTACTTTTTATGTTCTATGATATTTTTCGATCAGAAGCGTAGTTTTCGAGATATATCGAGATATTTAAAAGTTCCGAAGCCGCACCAAGATAATAGAGATACAGAAACACCGTGGCTCCTTTCTTTGAGATAACTCTGCACTAGTGCGAGCCGCAAATGCCACTTCCAGCTTAGCTGTGCAGAAGAAGAACAACAAGAAGAAGAAATATCTCGAAATATGTCCGTCAGGCCCCTTCCCTTGAATTAAATCTGCAAATATCTCGGAAGCGAAGCGAGCTATGGCAAAATGTTAAGAGACCTTTTTTGTAGAGAATTAAGTTTCCTACTTTTTATCTTCTATGATATTTTTTGATCAGATGCGTAGTTCTCGAGATATATCGAGATATTTAAAAGTTCCGAAGCCGCACCAACATAATAGAGATACAGAAACACCGTGGCCCCTTTCTTTGAGATAACTCTGCACTAGTGCGAGCCGCAAATGCCACTTCCAGCTTAGCTGTGCAGAAGAAGAACAACAAGAAGAAGAAATATCTCGAAATATGTCCGACAGGCCCCTTCCCTTGAGATAAATCTGCAAATATCTCGGAAACGAAGCGAGCTATGGCGAAATGTTAAGAGACCTTTTTTGTAGAGAATTAAGTTTCCTGCTTTTTATGTTCTATGATATTTTTTGATCAGATGCGTAGTTCTGGAGATATATCAAGATATTTAAAAGTTCCGAAGCCGCACCAACATAATAGAGATACAGAAACACCGTGGCCCCTTTCTTTGAGATAACTCTGCACGATTGCGAGCTGGAAATGCCACTTCCAGTTTAGCTGTGCAGAAGAAGAACAACAAGAAGAAGAAATATCTCGAAATATGTCCATCAGGACCCTTCCCTTGAGATAAATCTGCAAATATCTCGGAAACGAAGCGAGCTATGGCAAAATGTTAAGAGACCTTTTTTGTAGAGAATTAAGTTTCCTACTTTTTATGTTCTATGATATTTTTTGATCAGATGCGTAGTTCTCGAGATATATCCAGATATTTAAAAGTTCCGAAGCCGCACCAACATAATAGAGATACAGAAACACCGTCGCCCCTTTCTTTGAGATAACTCTGCACTATTGCGAGCTGCAAATGCCACTTCCAGCTTAGCTGTGCAGAGGAAGAACAACAAGAAGAAGAAATATCTCGAAATATGTCCGTCAGGCCAGTTCCTTTGAGCTGAATCTGCAAATATCTCGGAAACGAAGCGAGCTATGGCAAAATGTTAAGAGACATTTTTTGTAGAGAATTATGTTTCCTACAATTTATGTTCTATGATATTTTTTGATCAGAAGCGTAGTTTTCGAGATATATCGAGATATTTAAAAGTTCCGAAGCCGCACCAACATAATAGAGATACAGAAACACCGTGGCCCCTTTCTTTGAGATAACTCTGCACTAGTGCGAGCCGCAAATGCCACTTCCAGCTTAGCTGTGCAGAAGAAGAACAACAAGAAGAAGAAATATCTCGAAATATGTCCGACAGGCCCCTTCCCTTGAGATAAATCTGCAAATATCTCGGAAACGACGCGAGCTATGGCGAAATGTTAAGAGACCTTTTTTGTAGAGAATTAAGTTTCCTACTTTTTATCTTCTATGATATTTTTTTATCAGATGCGTAGTTCTCGAGATATATCGAGATATTTAAAAGTTCCGAAGCCGCACCAACATAATAGAGATACAGAAACACCGTGGCCCCTTTCTTTGAGATAACTCTGTACTAGTGCGAGCCGCAAATGCCACTTCCAGCTTAGCTGTGCAGAAGAAGAACAACAAGAAGAAGAAATATCTCGAAATATGTCCGACAGGCCCCTTCCCTTGAGATAAATCTGCAAATATCTCGGAAACGAAGCGAGCTATGGCGAAATGTTAAGAGACCTTTTTTGTAGAGAATTAAGTTTCCTACTTTTTATCTTCTATGATATTTTTTGATCAGATGCGTAGTTCTCGAGATATATCAAGATATTTAAAAGTTCCGAAGCCGCACCAACATAATAGAGATACAGAAACACCGTGGCCCCTTTCTTTGAGATAACTCTGCACTATTGCGCGCTGCAAATGCCACTTCCAGTTTAGCTGTGCAGAAGAAGAACAACAAGAAGAAGAAATATCTCGAAATATGTCCATCAGGACCCTTCCCTTGAGATAAATCTGCAAATATCTCGGAAACGAAGCGAGCTATGGCAAAATGTTAAGAGACCTTTTTTGTAGAGAATTAAGTTTCCTACTTTTTATGTTCTATGATATTTTTCGATCAGACGCGTAGTTCTCGAGATATATCGAGATATTTAAAAGTTCCGAAGCCGCACCAACATAATAGAGATACAGAAACACCGTGGCCCCTTTCTTTGAGATAACTCTGCACTAGTGCGAGCCGCAAATGCCACTTCCAGCTTAGCTGTGCAGAAGAAGAACAACAAGAAGAAGAAATATCTCGAAATATGTCCGTCAGGCCAGTTCCTTTGAGCTGAATCTGCAAATATCTCGGAAACGAAGCGAGCTATGGCAAAATGTTAAGAGACGTTTTTTGTAGAGAATTATGTTTCCTACAATTTATGTTCTATGATATTTTTTGATCAGAAGCGTAGTTTTCGAGATATATCGAGATATTTAAAAGTTCCGAAGCCGCACCAACATAATAGGGATACAGAAACACCGTGGCCCCTTTCTTTGAGATAACTCTGCACTAGTGCGAGCCGCAAGTGCCACTTCCAGCTTAGCTGTGCAGAAGAAGAACAACAAGAAGAAGAAATATCTCGAAATATGTCCGTCAGGCGCCTTCCCTTGAGATAAATCTGCAAATATCTCGGAAACGAAGCGAGCTATGGCAAAATGTTAAGAGACCTTTTTTGTAGAAAACTAGGTTTCCCACTTTTTATGTTCTATGATATTTTTCGATCAGAGGCGTAGTTCTCGAGATATATCAAGATATTTAAAAGTTCCGAAGCCGCACCAACATAATAGAGATACAGAAACACCGTGGCCCCTTTCTTTGAGATAACTCTGCACTAGTGCGAGCCGCAAATGCCACTTCCAGCTTAGCTGTACAGAAGAAGAACAACAAGAAGAAGAAATATCTCGAAATACGTCCGTCAGGCCCCTTCCCTTGAGATAAATATGCAAATATCTCGGAAACGAAGCGAGCTATGGCAAAATGTTAAGAGACCTTTTTTGTACAGAATTATGTTTCCTACTTTTTATGTTCTATGATATTTTTTGATCAGATGCGTAGTTCTCGAGATATATTAAGATATTTAAAAGTTCCGAAGCCGCACCAACATAATAGAGATACAGAAACACCGTGGCCCCTTTCTTTGAGATAACTCTGCACTATTGCGAGCTGTAAATGCCACCTCCAGCTTAGCTGTGCAGAAGAAGAACAACAAGAAGAAGAAATATCTCGAAATATGTCCGTCAGGCCCCTGCCCTTGAGATAAATCTGCAAATATCTCGGAAACGAAGCGAGCTATGGCAAAATGTTAAGAGACCTTTTTTGTAGAGAATTATGTTTCCTACAATTTATGTTCTATGATATTTTTTGATCAGATGCGTAGTTCTCGAGATATATCAAGATATTTAAAAGTTCCGAAACCGCACCAACATAACAGAGATACAGAAACACCGTGGCCCCTTTCTTTGAGATAACTCTGCACTAGTGCGAGCCGCAAATGCCGCTTCCAGCTTAGCTGTGCAGAGGAAGAACAACAAGAAGAAGAAATATCTCGAAATATGTCCGTTAGGCCCCTTCCCTTGAGATAAATCTGCAAATATCTCGGAAACGAAGCGAGCTATGGCAAAATGTTAAGAGACCTTTTTTGTAGAGAATTAAGTTTCCTACATTTTATGTTCTATGATATTTTTTGATCAGATGCGTAGTTCTCGAGATATATCAAGATATTTAAAAGTTCCGAAGCCGCACCAACATAATAGAGATACAGAAACACCGTGGCCCCTTTCTTTGAGATAACTCTGCACTATTGCGAGCTGTAAATGCCACTTCCAGCTTAGCTGTGCAGAAGAAGAACAACAAGAAGAAGAAATATCTCGAAATATGTCCGTCAGGCCAGTTCCTTTGAGCTGAATCTGCAAATATCTCGGAAACGAAGCGAGCTATGGCAAAATGTTAAGAGACGTTTTTTGTAGAGAATTATGTTTCCTACAATTTATGTTCTATGATATTTTTTGATCAGAAGCGTAGTTTTCGAGATATATCGAGATATTTAAAAGTTCCGAAGCCGCACCAACATAATAGAGATACAGAAACACCGTGGCCCCTTTCTTTGAGATAACTCTGCACTAGTGCGAGCCGCAAATGCCACTTCCAGCTTAGCTGTGCAGAAGAAGAACAACAAGAAGAAGAAATATCTCGAAATATGTCCGACAGGCCCCTTCCCTTGAGATAAATCTGCAAATATCTCGGAAACGACGCGAGCTATGGCGAAATGTTAAGAGACCTTTTTTGTAGAGAATTAAGTTTCCTACTTTTTATCTTCTATGATATTTTTTTATCAGATGCGTAGTTCTCGAGATATATCGAGATATTTAAAAGTTCCGAAGCCGCACCAACATAATAGAGATACAGAAACACCGTGGCCCCTTTCTTTGAGATAACTCTGTACTAGTGCGAGCCGCAAATGCCACTTCCAGCTTAGCTGTGCAGAAGAAGAACAACAAGAAGAAGAAATATCTCGAAATATGTCCGACAGGCCCCTTCCCTTGAGATAAATCTGCAAATATCTCGGAAACGAAGCGAGCTATGGCGAAATGTTAAGAGACCTTTTTTGTAGAGAATTAAGTTTCCTACTTTTTATCTTCTATGATATTTTTTGATCAGATGCGTAGTTCTCGAGATATATCAAGATATTTAAAAGTTCCGAAGCCGCACCAACATAATAGAGATACAGAAACACCGTGGCCCCTTTCTTTGAGATAACTCTGCACTATTGCGCGCTGCAAATGCCACTTCCAGTTTAGCTGTGCAGAAGAAGAACAACAAGAAGAAGAAATATCTCGAAATATGTCCATCAGGACCCTTCCCTTGAGATAAATCTGCAAATATCTCGGAAACGAAGCGAGCTATGGCAAAATGTTAAGAGACCTTTTTTGTAGAGAATTAAGTTTCCTACTTTTTATGTTCTATGATATTTTTCGATCAGACGCGTAGTTCTCGAGATATATCGAGATATTTAAAAGTTCCGAAGCCGCACCAACATAATAGAGATACAGAAACACCGTGGCCCCTTTCTTTGAGATAACTCTGCACTAGTGCGAGCCGCAAATGCCACTTCCAGCTTAGCTGTGCAGAAGAAGAACAACAAGAAGAAGAAATATCTCGAAATATGTCCGTCAGGCCAGTTCCTTTGAGCTGAATCTGCAAATATCTCGGAAACGAAGCGAGCTATGGCAAAATGTTAAGAGACGTTTTTTGTAGAGAATTATGTTTCCTACAATTTATGTTCTATGATATTTTTTGATCAGAAGCGTAGTTTTCGAGATATATCGAGATATTTAAAAGTTCCGAAGCCGCACCAACATAATAGGGATACAGAAACACCGTGGCCCCTTTCTTTGAGATAACTCTGCACTAGTGCGAGCCGCAAGTGCCACTTCCAGCTTAGCTGTGCAGAAGAAGAACAACAAGAAGAAGAAATATCTCGAAATATGTCCGTCAGGCGCCTTCCCTTGAGATAAATCTGCAAATATCTCGGAAACGAAGCGAGCTATGGCAAAATGTTAAGAGACCTTTTTTGTAGAAAACTAGGTTTCCCACTTTTTATGTTCTATGATATTTTTCGATCAGAGGCGTAGTTCTCGAGATATATCAAGATATTTAAAAGTTCCGAAGCCGCACCAACATAATAGAGATACAGAAACACCGTGGCCCCTTTCTTTGAGATAACTCTGCACTAGTGCGAGCCGCAAATGCCACTTCCAGCTTAGCTGTACAGAAGAAGAACAACAAGAAGAAGAAATATCTCGAAATACGTCCGTCAGGCCCCTTCCCTTGAGATAAATATGCAAATATCTCGGAAACGAAGCGAGCTATGGCAAAATGTTAAGAGACCTTTTTTGTACAGAATTATGTTTCCTACTTTTTATGTTCTATGATATTTTTTGATCAGATGCGTAGTTCTCGAGATATATTAAGATATTTAAAAGTTCCGAAGCCGCACCAACATAATAGAGATACAGAAACACCGTGGCCCCTTTCTTTGAGATAACTCTGCACTATTGCGAGCTGTAAATGCCACCTCCAGCTTAGCTGTGCAGAAGAAGAACAACAAGAAGAAGAAATATCTCGAAATATGTCCGTCAGGCCCCTGCCCTTGAGATAAATCTGCAAATATCTCGGAAACGAAGCGAGCTATGGCAAAATGTTAAGAGACCTTTTTTGTAGAGAATTATGTTTCCTACAATTTATGTTCTATGATATTTTTTGATCAGATGCGTAGTTCTCGAGATATATCAAGATATTTAAAAGTTCCGAAACCGCACCAACATAACAGAGATACAGAAACACCGTGGCCCCTTTCTTTGAGATAACTCTGCACTAGTGCGAGCCGCAAATGCCGCTTCCAGCTTAGCTGTGCAGAGGAAGAACAACAAGAAGAAGAAATATCTCGAAATATGTCCGTTAGGCCCCTTCCCTTGAGATAAATCTGCAAATATCTCGGAAACGAAGCGAGCTATGGCAAAATGTTAAGAGACCTTTTTTGTAGAGAATTAAGTTTCCTACATTTTATGTTCTATGATATTTTTTGATCAGATGCGTAGTTCTCGAGATATATCAAGATATTTAAAAGTTCCGAAGCCGCACCAACATAATAGAGATACAGAAACACCGTGGCCCCTTTCTTTGAGATAACTCTGCACTATTGCGAGCTGTAAATGCCACTTCCAGCTTAGCTGTGCAGAAGAAGAACAACAAGAAGAAGAAATATCTCGAAATATGTCCGTCAGGCCAGTTCCTTTGAGCTGAATCTGCAAATATCTCGGAAACGAAGCGAGCTATGGCAAAATGTTAAGAGACGTTTTTTGTAGAGAATTATGTTTCCTACAATTTATGTTCTATGATATTTTTTGATCAGAAGCGTAGTTTTCGAGATATATCGAGATATTTAAAAGTTCCGAAGCCGCACCAACATAATAGGGATACAGAAACACCGTGGCCCCTTTCTTTGAGATAACTCTGCACTAGTGCGAGCCGCAAGTGTCACTTCCAGCTTAGCTGTGCAGAAGAAGAACAACAAGAAGAAGAAATATCTCGAAATATGTCCGTCAGGCGCCTTCCCTTGAGATAAATCTGCAAATATCTCGGAAACGAAGCGAGCTATGGCAAAATGTTAAGAGACCTTTTTTGTAGAAAACTAGGTTTCCTACTTTTTATGTTCTATGATATTTTTTGATCAGATGCGTAGTTCTCGAGATATATCAAGATATTTAAAAGTTCCGAAGCCGCACCAACATAATAGAGATACAGAAACACCGTGGCCCCTTTCTTTGAGATAACTCTGCACTAGTGCGAGCCGCAAATGCCACTTCCAGCTTAGCTGTACAGAAGAAGAACAACAAGAAGAAGAAATATCTCGAAATATGTCCGACAGGCCCCTTCCCTTGAGATAAATCTGCAAATATCTCGGAAACGAAGCGAGCTATGGCGAAATGTTAAGAGACCTTTTTTGTAGAGAATTAAGTTTCCTACTTTTTACCTTCTATGATATTTTTTGATCAGATGCGTAGTTCTCGAGATATATTAAGATATTTAAAAGTTCCGAAGCCGCACCAACATAATAGAGATACAGAAACACCGTGGCCCCTTTCTTTGAGATAACTCTGCACTATTGCGAGCTGCAAATGCCACTTCCAGCTTAGCTGTGCAGAAGAAGAACAACAAGAAGAAGAAGTATCTCGAAATATGTCCGTCAGGCCCCTTCCCTTGAGATAAATCTGCAAATATCTCGGAAACGAAGAGAGCTATGGCAAAATGTTAAGAGACCTTTTTTGTAGAGAATTAAGTTTCCTACTTTTTATGTTCTATGATATTTTTTGATCAGATGCGTAGTTCTCGAGATATATCAAGATATTTAAAAGTTCCGAAGCCGCACCAACATAATAGAGATACAGAAACACCGTGGCCCCTTTCTTTGAGATAACTCTGCACGATTGCGAGCTGGAAATGCCACTTCCAGTTTAGGTGTGCAGAAGAAGAACAACAAGAAGAAGAAATATCTCGAAATATGTCCATCAGGACCCTTCCCTTGAGATAAATCTGCAAATATCTCGGAAACGAAGCGAGCTATGGCAAAATGTTAAGAGACCTTTTTTGTAGAGAATTAAGTTTCCTACTTTTTATGTTCTATGATATTTTTTGATCAGATGCGTAGTTCTCGAGATATATCAAGATATTTAAAAGTTCCGAAGCCGCACCAACATAATAGAGATACAGAAACACCGTGGCCCCTTTCTTTGAGATAACTCTGCACTATTGCGAGCTGCAAATGCCACTTCCAGCTTAGCTGTGCAGAGGAAGAACAACAAGAAGAAGAAGTATCTCGAAATATGTCCGTCAGGCCCGTTCCTTTGAGCTGAATCTGCAAATATCTCGGAAACGAAGCGAGCTATGGCAAAATGTTAAGAGACGTTTTTTGTAGAGAATTATGTTTCCTACAATTTATGTTCTATGATATTTTTTGATCAGAAGCGTAGTTTTCGAGATATATCGAGATATTTAAAAGTTCCGAAGCCGCACCAACATAACAGAGATACAGAAACACCGTGGCCCCTTTCTTTGAGATAACTCTGCACTAGTGCGAGACGCAAATGCCGCTTCCAGCTTAGCTGTGCAGAAGAAGAACAACAAGAAGAAGAAATATCTCGAAATATGTCCGTTAGGCCCCTTCCCTTGAGATATATCTGCAAATATCTCGGAAACGAAGCGAGCTATGGCAAAATGTTAAGAGACCTTTTTTGTAGAGAATTATGTTTCCTACAATTTATGTTCTATGATATTTTTTGATCAGATGCGTAGTTCTCGAGATATATCAAGATATTTAAAAGTTCCGAAACCGCACCAACATAACAGAGATACAGAAACACCGTGGCCCCTTTCTTTGAGATAACTCTGCACTAGTGCGAGCCGCAAATGCCGCTTCCAGCTTAGCTGTGCAGAAGAAGAACAACAAGAAGAAGAAATATCTCGAAATATGTCCGTTAGGCCCCTTCCCTTGAGATAAATCTGCAAATATCTCGGAAACGAAGCGAGCTATGGCAAAATGTTAAGAGACGGTTTTTGTACTGAATTATGTTTCCTACAATTTATATTCTATGATATTTTTTGATCAGAAGCGTAGTTTTCGAGATATATCGAGATATTTAAAAGTTCCGAAGCCGCACCAACATAATAGAGATACAGAAACACCGTGGCTCCTTTCTTTGAGATAACTCTGCACTAGTGCGAGCTGCAAATGCCACTTCCAGCTTAGCTGTGCAGAGGAAGAACAACAAGAAGAAGAAATATCTCGAAATATGTCCGTCAGGCCCCTTCCCTTGAGATAAATCTGCAAATATCTCGGAAACGAAGCGAGCTATGGCAAAATGTTAAGAGACCGTTTTTGTAGAGAATTAAGTTTCCTACTTTTTATGTTCTATGATATTTTTTGATCAGATGCGTAGTTCTCGAGATATATCAAGATATTTAAAAGTTCCGAAGCCGCACCAACATAATAGAGATACAGAAACACCGTGGCTCCTTTCTTTGAGATAAGTCTGCACTAGTGCGAGCCGCAAATGCCACTTCCAGCTTAGCTGTGCAGAAGAAGAACAACAAGAAGAAGAAATATCTCGAAATATGTCCGTCAGGCCCCTTCCCTTGAGATAAATCTGCAAATATCTCGGAAACGAAGCGAGCTATGGCAAAATGTTGAGAGACCTTTTTTGTAGAGAATTAAGTTTCCTACTTTTTATGTTCTATGATATTTTTCGATCAGAGGCGTAGTTCTCGAGATATATCAAGATATTTAAAAGTTCCGAAGCCGCACCAACATAATAGAGATACAGAAACACCGTGGCCCCTTTCTTTGAGATAACTCTGCACGATTGCGAGCTGGAAATGCCACTTCCAGTTTAGCTGTGCAGAAGAAGAACAACAAGAAGAAGAAATATCTCGAAATATGTCCGTCAGGCCAGTTCCATTGAGCTGAATCTGCAAATATCTCGGAAACGAAGCGAGCTATGGCAAAATGTTAAGAGACGTTTTTTGTAGAGAATTATGTTTCCTACAATTTATGTTCTATGATATTTTTTGATCAGAAGCGTAGTTTTCGAGATATATCGAGATATTTAAAAGTTCCGAAGCCGCACCAACATAATAGGGATACAGAAACACCGTGGCCCCTTTCTTTGAGATAACTCTGCACTAGTGCGAGCCGCAAATGCCACTTCCAGCTTAGCTGTGCAGAAGAAGAACAACAAGAAGAAGAAATATCTCGAAATATGTCCGTCAGGCGCCTTCCCTTGAGATAAATCTGCAAATATCTCGGAAACGAAGCGAGCTATGGCAAAATGTTAAGAGACCTTTTTTGTAGAAAATTAGGTTTCCTACTTTCTATGTTCTATGATATTTTTTGATCAGATGCGTAGTTCTCGAGATATATCAAGATATTTAAAAGTTCCGAAGCCGCACCAACATAATAGAGATACAGAAACACCGTGGCCCCTTTCTTTGAGATAACTCTGCACTATTGCGAGCTGTAAATGCCACTTCCAGCTTAGCTGTGCAGAAGAAGAACAACAAGAAGAAGAAATATCTCGAAATATGTCCGTCAGGCCAGTTCCTTTGAGCTGAATCTGCAAATATCTCGGAAACGAAGCGAGCTATGGCAAAATGTTAAGAGACGTTTTTTGTAGAGAATTATGTTTCCTACAATTTATGTTCTATGATATTTTTTGATCAGAAGCGTAGTTTTCGAGATATATCGAGATATTTAAAAGTTCCGAAGCCGAACCAACATAATAGGGATACAGAAACACCGTGGCCCCTTTCTTTGAGATAACTCTGCACTAGTGCGAGCCGCAAGTGCCACTTCCAGCTTAGCTGTGCAGAAGAAGAACAACAAGAAGAAGAAATATCTCGAAATATGTCCGTCAGGCGCCTTCCCTTGAGATAAATTTGCAAATATCTCGGAAACGAAGCGAGCTATGGCAAAATGTTAAGAGACCTTTTTTGTAGAAAACTAGGTTTCCTACTTTTTATGTTCTATGATATTTTTTGATCAGATGCGTAGTTCTCGAGATATATCAAGATATTTAAAAGTTCCGAAGCCGCACCAACATAATAGAGATACAGAAACACCGTGGCCCCTTTCTTTGAGATAACTCTGCACTAGTGCGAGCCGCAAATGCCACTTCCAGCTTAGCTGTACAGAAGAAGAACAACAAGAAGACGAAATATCTCGAAATATGTCCGTCAGGCCCCTTCCCTTGAGATAAATATGCAAATATCTCGGAAACCAAGCGAGCTATGGCAAAATGTTAAGAGACCTTTTTTGTACAGAATTATGTTTCCTACTTTTTATGTTCTATGATATTTTTTGATCAGAGGCGTAGTTCTCGAGATATATTAAGATATTTAAAAGTTCCGAAGCCGCACCAACATAATAGAGATACAGAAACACCGTGGCCCCTTTCTTTGAGATAACTCTGCACTATTGCCAGCTGTAAATGCCACCTCCAGCTTAGCTGTGCAGAAGAAGAACAACAAGAAGAAGAAATACCTCGAAATATGTCCGTTAGGCCCCTTCCCTTGAGATAAATCTGCAAATATCTCGGAAACGAAGCGAGCTATGGCAAAATATTAAGAGACCTTTTTTGTAGAGAATTAAGTTTCCTACTTTTTATGTTCTATGATATTTTTTGATCAGATGCGTAGTTCTCGAGATATATCAAGATATTTAAAAGTTCCGAAGCCGCACCAACATAATAGAGATACAGAAACACCGTGGCCCCTTTCTTTGAGATAACTCTGCACGATTGCGAGCTGGAAATGCCACTTCCAGTTTAGCTGTGCAGAAGAAGAACAACAAGAAGAAGCAATATCTCGAAATATGTCCATCAGGACCCTTCCCTTGAGATAAATCTGCAAATATCTCGGAAACGAAGCGAGCTATGGCAAAATGTTAAGAGACCTTTTTTGTAGAGAATTAAGTTTCCTACTTTTTATGTTCTATGATATTTTTTGATCAGATGCGTAGTTCTCGAGATATATCAAGATATTTAAAAGTTCCGAAGCCGCACCAACATAATAGAGATACAGAAACACCGTGGCCCCTTTCTTTGAGATAACTCTGCACTATTGCGAGCTGCAAATGCCACTTCCAGCTTAGCTGTGCAGAAGAAGAACAACAAGAAGAAGAAATATCTCGAAATATGTCCGGCAGGCCCCTTCCCTTGAGATATATCTGCAAATATCTCGGAAACGAAGCGAGCTATGGCAAAATGTTAAGATACCTTTTTTGTAGAGAATTATGTTTCCTACAATTTATGTTCTATCATATTTTTTGATCAGATGCGTAGTTCTCGAGATATATCAAGATATTTAAAAGTTTCGAAGCCGCACCAACATAATAGAGATACAGAAACACCGTGGCCCCTTTCTTTGAGATAACTCTGCACTATTGCGAGCTGCAAATGCCACTTCCAGCTTAGCTGTGCAGAGGAAGAACAACAAGAAGAAGAAATATCTCGAAATATGTCCGTCAGGCCAGTTCCTTTGAGCTGAATCTGCAAATATCTCGGAAACGAAGCGAGCTATGGCAAAATGTTAAGAGACGTTTTTTGTAGAGAATTATGTTTCCTACAATTTATGTTCTATGATATTTTTTGATCAGAAGCGTAGTTTTCGAGATATATCGAGATATTTAAAAGTTCCGAAGCCGCACCAACATAATAGAGATACAGAAACACCGTGGCCCCTTTCTTTGAGATAACTCTGCACTAGTGCGAGCCGCAAATGCCACTTCCAGCTTAGCTGTGCAGAAGAAGAACAACAAGAAGAAGAAATATCTCGAAATATGTCCGTCAGGCCCCTTCCCTTGAGATAAATCTGCAAATATCTCGGAAACGAAGCGAGCTATGGCAAAATGTTAAGAGACCGTTTTTGTAGAGAATTAAGTTTCCTACTTTTTGTGTTCTATGATATTTTTTGATCAGATGCGTAGTTCTCGAGATATATCAAGATATTTAAAAGTTCCGAAGCCGCACCAACATAATAGAGATACAGAAACACCGTGGCTCCTGTCTTTGAGATAAGTCTGCACTAGTGCGAGCCGCAAATGCCACTTCCAGCTTAGCTGTGCAGAAGAAGAACAACAAGAAGAAGAAATATCTCGAAATATGTCCGTCAGGCCCCTTCCCTTGAGATAAATCTGCAAATATCTCGGAAACGAAGCGAGCTATGGCAAAATATTAAGAGACCTTTTTTCTAGAGAATTAAGTTTCCTACTTTTTATGTTCTATGATATTTTTTGATCAGATGCGTAGTTCTCGAGATATATCAAGATATTTAAAAGTTCCGAAGCCGCACCAACACAATAGAGATACAGAAACACCGTGGCCCCTTTCTTTTAGATAACTCTGCACTATTGCGAGCTGCAAATGCCACTTCCAGCTTAGCTGTGCAGAAGAAGAACAACAAGAAGAAGAAATATCTCGAAATATGTCCGACAGGCCCCTTCCCTTGAGATAAATCTGGAAATATCTCGGAAACGAAGAGAGCTATGGCAAAATGTTAAGAGACCTTTTTTGTAGAGAATTAAGTTTCCTACTTTTTATGTTCTATGATATTTGTTGATCAGATGCGTAGTTCTCGAGATATATCAAGATATTTAAAAGTTCCGAAGCCGCACCAACATAAGAGAGATACAGAAACACCGTGGCCCCTTTCTTTGAGATAACTCTGCACTATTGCGAGCTGCAAATGCCACTTCCAGCTTAGCTGTGCAGAAGAAGAACAACAAGAAGAAGAAATATCTCGAAATATGTCCGTCAGGCCCCTTCCCTCGAGATAAATCTGCAAATATCTCGGAAACGAAGAGAGCTATGGCAAAATGTTAAGAGACCTTTTTTGTAGAGAATTAAGTTTCCTACTTTTCATGTTCTATGATATTTTTTGATCAGATGCGTAGTTCTCGAGATATATCAAGATATTTAAAAGTTCCGAAGCCGCACCAACATAATAGAGATACAGAAACACCGTGGCCCCATTCTTTGAGATAACTCTGCACTATTGCGAGCTGCAAATGCCACTTCCAGCTTAGCTGTGCAGAAGAAGAACAACAAGAAGAAGAAATATCTCCAAATATGTCCGTCAGGCCCCTTCCCTTGAGATAAATCTGCAAATATCTCGGAAACGAAGAGAGCTATGGCAAAATGTTAAGAGACCTTTTTTGTAGAGAATTAAGTTTCCTACTTTTCATGTTCTATGATATTTTTTGATCAGATGCGTAGTTCTCGAGATATATCAAGATATTTAAAAGTTCCGAAGCCGCACCAACATAATAGAGATACAGAAACACCGTGGCCCCTTTCTTTGAGATAACTCTGCACTATTGCGAGCTGTAAATGCCACTTCCAGCTTAGCTGTGCAGAAGAAGAACAACAAGAAGAAGAAATATCTCGAAATATGTCCGTCAGGCCCCTTCCCTTGAGATAAATCTGCAAATATCTCGGAAACGAAGCGAGCTATGGCAAAATGTTAAGAGACCTTTTTTGTAGAGAATTAAGTTTTCTACTTTTTATGTTCTATGATATTTGTTGATCAGATGCGTAGTTCTCGAGATATATCAAGATATTTAAAAGTTCCGAAGCCGCACCAACATAAGAGAGATACAGAAACACCGTGGCCCCTTTCTTTGAGATAACTCTGCACTATTGCGAGCTGCAAATGCCACTTCCAGCTTAGCTGTGCAGAGGAAGAACAACAAGAAGAAGAAATATCTCGAAATATGTCCGTCAGGCCCCTTCCCTTGAGATAAATCTGCAAATATCTCGGAAACGAAGAGAGCTATGGCAAAATGTTAAGAGACCTTTTTTGTAGAGAATTAAGTTTCCTACTTTTCATGTTCTATGATATTTTTTGATCAGATGCGTAGTTCTCGAGATATATCAAGATATTTAAAAGTTCCGAAGCCGCACCAACATAATAGAGATACAGAAACACCGTGGCCCCATTCTTTGAGATAACTCTGCACTATTGCGAGCTGCAAATGCCACTTCCAGCTTAGCTGTGCAGAAGAAGAACAACAAGAAGAAGAAATATCTCCAAATATGTCCGTCAGGCCCCTTCCCTTGAGATAAATCTGCAAATATCTCGGAAACGAAGAGAGCTATGGCAAAATGTTAAGAGACCTTTTTTGTAGAGAATTAAGTTTCCTACTTTTCATGTTCTATGATATTTTTTGATCAGATGCGTAGTTCTCGAGATATATCAAGATATTTAAAAGTTCCGAAGCCGCACCAACATAATAGAGATACAGAAACACCGTGGCCCCTTTCTTTGAGATAACTCTGCACTATTGCGAGCTGTAAATGCCACTTCCAGCTTAGCTGTGCAGAAGAAGAACAACAAGAAGAAGAAATATCTCGAAATATGTCCGTCAGGCCCCTTCCCTTGAGATATATCTGCAAATATCTCGGAAACGAAGCGAGCTATGGCAAAATGTTAAGAGACCTTTTTTGTCGAGAATTATGTTTCCTACAATTTATGTTCTATGATATTTTTTGATCAGAAGCGTAGTTTTCGAGATATATCGAGATATTTAAAAGTTCCGAAGCCGCACCAACATAATAGAGATACAGAAACACCGTGGCCCCTTTCTTTGAGATGACTCTGCACTATTGCGAGCTGGAAATGCCACTTCCAGTTTAGCTGTGCAGAAGAAGAACAACAAGAAGAAGAAATATCTCGAAATATGTCCGTTAGGCCCCTTCCCTTGAGATAAATCTGCAAATATCTCGGAAACGAAGCGAGCTATGGCAAAATATTAAGAGACCTTTTTTCTAGAGAATTAAGTTTCCTACTTTTTATGTTCTATGATATTTTTTGATCAGATGCGTAGTTCTCGAGATATATCAAGATATTTAAAAGTTCCGAAGCCGCACCAACATAATAGAGATACAGAAACACCGTGGCCCCTTTCTTTGAGATAACTCTGCACTGTTGCGAGCTGCAAATGCCACTTCCAGCTTAGCTGTGCAGAAGAAGAACAACAAGAAGAAGAAATATCTCGAAATATGTCCGTCAGGCCCCTTCCCTTGAGATAAATCTGCAAATATCTCGGAAACGAAGAGAGCTATGGCAAAATGTTAAGAGACCTTTTTTGTAGAGAATTAAGTTTCCTGCTTTTTATGTTCTATGATATTTTTTGATCAGATGCGTAGTTCTGGAGATATATCAAGATATTTAAAAGTTCCGAAGCCGCACCAACATAATAGAGATACAGAAACACCGTGGCCCCTTTCTTTGAGATAACTCTGCACTATTGCGAGCTGCAAATGCCACTTCCAGCTTAGCTGTGCAGAAGAGGAACAACAAGAAGAAGAAATATCTCGGAATATGTCCGTCAGGCCCCTTCCCTTGAGATAAATCTGCAAATATCTCGGAAACGAAGCGAGCTATGGCAAAATGTTAAGAGACCTTTTTTGTAGAGAATTAAGTTTCCTACTTTTTATGTTCTATGATATTTTTTGATCGGATGCGTAGTTCTCGAGATATATCAAGATATTTAAAAGTTCCGAAGCCGCACCAACATAATAGAGATACAGAAACACCGTGGCCCCTTTCTTTGAGATAACTCTGCACTATTGCGAGCTGCAAATGCCACTTCCAGCTTAGCTGTGCAGAAGAAGAACAACAAGAATAAGAAATATTTCGAAATATGTCCGTCAGGCCCCTTCCCTTGAGATAAATCTGCAAATATCTCGGAAACGAAGCGAGCTATGGCAAAATGTTAAGAGACCTTTTTTGTACAGAATTATGTTTCCTACTTTTTATGTTCTATGATATTTTTTGATCAGATGCGTAGTTCTCGAGATATATCAAGATATTTAAAAGTTCCGAAGCCGCACCAACATAATAGAGATACAGAAACACCGTGGCCCCTTTCTTTGAGATAACTGTGCACTAGTGCGAGCCGCAAATGCCACTTCCAGCTTAGCTGTGCAGAAGAAGAACAACAAGAAGAAGAAATATCTCGAAATATGTCCGTTAGGCCCCTTCCCTTGAGATAAATCTGCAAATATCTCGGAAACGAAGCGAGCTATGGCAAAATGTTAAGAGACCTTTTTTGTAGAGAATTAAGTTTCCTACTTTTTATGTTCTATGATATTTTTTGATCAGATGCGTAGTTCTCGAGATATATTAAGATATTTAAAAGTTCCGCAGCCGCACCAACATAATAGTGATACAGAAACACCGTGGCCCCTTTCTTTGAGATAACTCTGCACTATTGCGAGCTGCAAATGCCACTTCCAGCTTAGCTGTGCAGAAGAAGAACAACAAGAAGAAGAAGTATCCCGAAATATGTCCGTCAGGACCCTTCCCTTGAGATAAATCTGCAAATATCTCGGAAACGAAGCGAGCTATGGCAAAATGTTAAGAGACCTTTTTTGTCGAGAATTATGTTTCCTACAATTTATGTTCTATGATATTTTTTGATCAGAAGCGTAGTTTTCGAGATATATCGAGATATTTAAAAGTTCCGAAGCCGCACCAACATAATACAGATACAGAAACACCGTGGCCCCTTTCTTTGAGATGACTCTGCACTATTGCGAGCTGCAAATGCCACTTCCAGCTTAGCTGTGCAGAAGAGGAACAACAAGAAGAAGAAATATCTCGGAATATGTCCGTCAGGCCCCTTCCCTTGAGATAAATCTGCAAATATCTCGGAAACGATGCCAGCTATGGGAAAATGTTAAGAGACCTTTTTTGTAGAGAATTAAGTTTCCTACTTTTTATCTTCTATGATATTTTTTGATCAGATGCGTAGTTCTAGAGATATATCAAGATATTTAAAAGCTCCGAAGCTGCACCAACATAATAGAGGTACAGAAACACCGTGGCCCCTTTCTTTGAGATAACTCTGCACTATTGCGAGCTGCAAATGCCACTTCCAGCTTAGCTGTGCAGAAGAAGAACAACAAGAATAAGAAATATTTCGAAATATGTCCGTCAGGCCCCTTCCCTTGAGATAAATCTGCAAATATCTCGGAAACGAAGCGAGCTACGGCAAAATGTTAAGAGACCTTTTTTGTAGAAAATTAGGTTTCCTACTTTTTATGTTCTATGATATTTTTTGATCAGATGCGTAGTTCTCGAGATATATCAAGATATTTAAAAGTTCCGAAGCCGCACCAACATAATAGAGATACAGAAACACCGTGGCCCCTTTCTTTGCGATAACTCTGCACTATTGCGAGCTGCAAATGCCACTTCCAGCTTAGCTGTGCAGAAGAGGAACAACAAGAAGAAGAAATATCTCGGAATATGTCCGTCAGGACCCTTCCCTTGAGATAAATCTGCAAATATCTCGGAAACGAAGCGAGCTATTGCAAAACGTTAAGAGACCTTTTTTGTAGAGAATTAAGTTTCCTACTTTATATGTTCTATGATATTTTTTGATCAGATGCGTAGTTCTCGAGATATATCAAGATATTTAAAAGCTCCGAAGCTGCACCAACATAATAGAGGTACAGAAACACCGTGGCCCCTTTCTTTGAGATAACTCTGCACTATTGCTAGCTGCAAATGCCACTTCCAGCTTAGCTGTGCAGAAGAAGAACAACAAGAAGAAGAAATATCTGGAAATATGTCCGTCAGGCCCCTTCCCTTGAGATAAATCTGCAAATATCTCGGAAACCAAGCGAGCTATGGCAAGATGTTAAGAGACCTTATTTGTAGAGAATTAAGTTTCCTACTTTTTATGTTCTACGATATTTTTTGATCAGATGCGTAGTTCTCGAGATATATCAAGATATTTAAAAGTTCCGAAGCCGCACCAACATAATAGAGATACAGAAACACCGTGGCCCCTTTCTTTGAGATAACTCTGCACTATTGCGCGCTGCAAATGCCACTTCCAGCTTAGCTGTGCAGAAGAAGAACAACAAGAAGAAGAAATATCTCGAAATATGTCCGTCAGGCCCCTTCCCTTGAGATAAATCTGCAAATATCTCGGAAACGAAGCGAGCTATGGCAAAATGTTAAGAGACCTTTTTTGTAGAGAATTAAGTTTCCTACTTTTTATGTTCTATGATATTTTTTGATCAGATGCGTAGTTCTCGAGATATAGCAAGATATTTAAAAGTTCCGAAGCCGCACTAACATAATAGAGATACAGAAACACCGTGGCCCCTTTCTTTGAGATAACTCTGCACTACTGCGAGCTGCAAATGCCACTTCCAGCTTAGCTGTGCAGAAGAAGAACAACAAGAAGAAGAAGTATCCCGAAATATGTCCGTCAGGACCCTTCCCTTGAGATAAATCTGCAAATATCTCGGAAACGAAGAGAGCTATGGCAAAATGTTAAGAGACCTTTTTTGTAGAGAATTAAGTTTCCTACTTTTCATGTTCTATGATATTTTTTGATCAGATGCGTAGTTCTCGAGATATATCAAGATATTTAAAAGTTCCGAAGCCGCACCAACATAATAGAGATACAGAAACACCGTGGCCCCTTTCTTTGAGATAACTCTGCACTATTGCGAGCTGTAAATGCCACTTCCAGCTTAGCTGTGCAGAAGAAGAACAACAAGAAGAAGAAATATCTCGAAATATGTCCGTCAGGCCCCTGCCCTTGAGATATATCTGCAAATATCTCGGAAACGAAGCGAGCTATGGCAAAATGTTAAGAGACCTTTTTTGTAGAGAATTATGTTTCCTACAATTTATGTTCTATGATATTTTTTGATCAGAAGCGTAGTTTTCGAGATATATCGAGATATTTAAAGGTTCCGAAGCCGCACCAACATAATAGAGATACAGAAACACCGTGGCCCCTTTCTTTGAGATAACTCTGCACTAGTGCGAGCCGCAAATGCCACTTCCAGCTTAGCTGTGCAGAAGAAGAACAACAAGAAGAAGAAATATCTCGAAATATGTCCGTCAGGCCCCTTCCCTTGAGATAAATCTGCAAATATCTCGGAAACGAAGCGAGCTATGGCAAAATGTTAAGAGACCTTTTTTGTAGAGAATTAAGTTTGCTACTTTTTATGTTCTATGATATTTTTTGATCAGATGCGCAGTTCTCGAGATATATCAAGATATTTAAAAGTTCCGAAGCCGCACCAACATAATAGAGATACAGAAACACCGTGGTCCCTTTCTTTGAGATAACTCTGCACTATTGCGAGCTGTAAATGCCACTTCCAGCTTAGCTGTGCAGAAGAAGAACAACAAGAAGAAGAAATATCTCGAAATATGTCCGTCTGGCCCCTTCCCTTGAGATATATCTGCAAATATCTCGGAAACGAAGCGAGCTATGGCAAAATGTTAAGAGACCTTTTTTGTCGAGAATTATGTTTCCTACAATTTATGTTCTATGATATTTTTTGATCAGAAGCGTAGTTTTCGAGATATATCGAGATATTTAAAAGTTCCGAAGCCGCACCAACATAATAGAGATACAGAAACACCGTGGCCCCTTTCTTTGAGATAACTCTGCACTATTGCGAGCTGCAAATGCCACTTCCAGCTTAGCTGTGCAGAAGAAGAACAACAAGAAGAAGAAGTATCCCGAAATATGTCCGTCAGGACCCTTCCCTTGAGATAAATCTGCAAATATCTCGGAAACGAAGAGAGCTATGGCAAAATGTTAAGAGACCTATTTTGTAGAGAATTAAGTTTCCTACTTTTTATGTTCTATGATATTTTTTGATCAGATGCGTAGTTCTCGAGATATATCAAGATATTTAAAAGTTCCGAAGCCGCACCAACATAATAGAGATACAGAAACACCGTGGCCCCTTTCTTTGAGATAACTCTGCACTATTGCGAGCTGTAAATGCCACTTCCAGCTTAGCTGTGCAGAAGAAGAACAACAAGAAGAAGAAATATCTCGAAATATGTCCGTCAGGCCCCTGCCCTTGAGATATATCTGCAAATATCTCGGAAACGAAGCGAGCTATGGCAAAATGTTAAGAGACCTTTTTTGTAGAGAATTATGTTTCCTACAATTTATGTTCTATGATATTTTTTGATCAGAAGCGTAGTTTTCGAGATATATCGAGATATTTAAAGGTTCCGAAGCCGCACCAACATGATAGAGATACAGAAACACCGTGGCCCCTTTCTTTGAGATAACTCTGCACTAGTGCGAGCCGCAAATGCCACTTCCAGCTTAGCTGTGCAGAAGAAGAACAACAAGAAGAAGAAATATCTCGAAATATGTCCGTCAGGCCCCTTCCCTTGAGATAAATCTGCAAATATCTCGGAAACGAAGCGAGCTATGGCAAAATGTTAAGAGACCTTTTTTGTAGAGAATTAAGTTTGCTACTTTTTATGTTCTATGATATTTTTTGATCAGATGCGCAGTTCTCGAGATATATCAAGATATTTAAAAGTTCCGAAGCCGCACCAACATAATAGAGATACAGAAACACCGTGGTCCCTTTCTTTGAGATAACTCTGCACTATTGCGAGCTGTAAATGCCACTTCCAGCTTAGCTGTGCAGAAGAAGAACAACAAGAAGAAGAAATATCTCGAAATATGTCCGTCAGGCCCCTTCCCTTGAGATATATCTGCAAATATCTCGGAAACGAAGCGAGCTATGGCAAAATGTTAAGAGACCTTTTTTGTCGAGAATTATGTTTCCTACAATTTATGTTCTATGATATTTTTTGATCAGAAGCGTAGTTTTCGAGATATATCGAGATATTTAAAAGTTCCGAAGCCGCACCAACATAATACAGATACAGAAACACCGTGGCCCCTTTCTTTGAGATGACTCTGCACTATTGCGAGCTGCAAATGCCACTTCCAGCTTAGCTGTGCAGAAGAGGAACAACAAGAAGAAGAAATATCTCGGAATATGTCCGTCAGGCCCCTTCCCTTGAGATAAATCTGCAAATATCTCGGAAACGATGCCAGCTATGGGAAAATGTTAAGAGACCTTTTTTGTAGAGAATTAAGTTTCCTACTTTTTATCTTCTATGATATTTTTTGATCAGATGCGTAGTTCTAGAGATATATCAAGATATTTAAAAGCTCCGAAGCTGCACCAACATAATAGAGGTACAGAAACACCGTGGCCCCTTTCTTTGAGATAACTCTGCACTATTGCGAGCTGCAAATGCCACTTCCAGCTTAGCTGTGCAGAAGAAGAACAACAAGAATAAGAAATATTTCGAAATATGTCCGTCAGGCCCCTTCCCTTGAGATAAATCTGCAAATATCTCGGAAACGAAGCGAGCTACGGCAAAATGTTAAGAGACCTTTTTTGTAGAAAATTAGGTTTCCTACTTTTTATGTTCTATGATATTTTTTGATCAGATGCGTAGTTCTCGAGATATATCAAGATATTTAAAAGTTCCGAAGCCGCACCAACATAATAGAGATACAGAAACACCGTGGCCCCTTTCTTTGCGATAACTCTGCACTATTGCGAGCTGCAAATGCCACTTCCAGCTTAGCTGTGCAGAAGAGGAACAACAAGAAGAAGAAATATCTCGGAATATGTCCGTCAGGACCCTTCCCTTGAGATAAATCTGCAAATATCTCGGAAACGAAGCGAGCTATTGCAAAACGTTAAGAGACCTTTTTTGTAGAGAATTAAGTTTCCTACTTTATATGTTCTATGATATTTTTTGATCAGATGCGTAGTTCTCGAGATATATCAAGATATTTAAAAGCTCCGAAGCTGCACCAACATAATAGAGGTACAGAAACACCGTGGCCCCTTTCTTTGAGATAACTCTGCACTATTGCTAGCTGCAAATGCCACTTCCAGCTTAGCTGTGCAGAAGAAGAACAACAAGAAGAAGAAATATCTGGAAATATGTCCGTCAGGCCCCTTCCCTTGAGATAAATCTGCAAATATCTCGGAAACCAAGCGAGCTATGGCAAGATGTTAAGAGACCTTATTTGTAGAGAATTAAGTTTCCTACTTTTTATGTTCTACGATATTTTTTGATCAGATGCGTAGTTCTCGAGATATATCAAGATATTTAAAAGTTCCGAAGCCGCACCAACATAATAGAGATACAGAAACACCGTGGCCCCTTTCTTTGAGATAACTCTGCACTATTGCGCGCTGCAAATGCCACTTCCAGCTTAGCTGTGCAGAAGAAGAACAACAAGAAGAAGAAATATCTCGAAATATGTCCGTCAGGCCCCTTCCCTTGAGATAAATCTGCAAATATCTCGGAAACGAAGCGAGCTATGGCAAAATGTTAAGAGACCTTTTTTGTAGAGAATTAAGTTTCCTACTTTTTATGTTCTATGATATTTTTTGATCAGATGCGTAGTTCTCGAGATATAGCAAGATATTTAAAAGTTCCGAAGCCGCACCAACATAATAGAGATACAGAAACACCGTGGCCCCTTTCTTTGAGATAACTCTGCACTACTGCGAGCTGCAAATGCCACTTCCAGCTTAGCTGTGCAGAAGAAGAACAACAAGAAGAAGAAATATCTCGAAATATGTCCGTCAGGCCCCTTCCCTTGAGATAAATCTGCAAATATCTCGGAAACGAAGCGAGCTATGGCAAAATGTTAAGAGACCTTTTTTGTAGAGAATTAAGTTTCCTACTTTTTATGTTCTATGATATTTTTTGATCAGATGCGTAGTTCTCGAGATATATCCAGATATTTAAAAGTTCCGAAGCGGCACCAACATAATAGAGATACAGAAACACCGTGGCCCCTTTCTTTGAGGTAACTCTGCACTATTGCGAGCTGCAAATGCCACTTCCAGCTTAGCTGTGCAGAAGAAGAACAACAAGAAGAAGAAATATCTCGAAATATGTCCCTCAGGCCCCTTCCCTTGAGATAAATCTGCAAATATCTCGGAAACCAAGCGAGCTATGGCAAAATGTTAAGAGACCTTATTTGTAGAGAATTAAGTTTCCTACTTTTTATGTTCTACGATATTTTTTGATCAGATGCGTAGTTCTCGAGATATATCAAGATACTTAAAAGTTCCGAAGCCGCACCAACATAATAGAGATACAGAAACACCGTGGCCCCTTTCTTTGAGATAACTCTGCACTATTGCGACCTGCAAATGCCACTTCCAGCTTAGCTGTGCAGAAGAGGAACAACAAGAAGAAGAAATATCTCGGAATATGTCTTCAGGCCCCTTCCCTTGAGCTAAATCTGCAAATATCTCGGAAACGATGCCAGCTATCGGAAAATGTTAAGAAACCTTTTTTGTAGAGAATTAAGTTTCCTACTTTTTATGTTCTATGATATTTTTTGATCAGATGCGTAGTTTTCGAGATATATCGAGATATTTAAGAGTTCCGAAGCCGCACCAACATAATAGAGATACAGAAACATCGTGGCCCCTTTCTTTGGGATAACTCTGCACTATTGCGAGTTGGAAATGCCACTTCCAGTTTAGCTGTGCAGAAGAAGAACAACAAGAAGAAGAAATATCTCGAAATATGTCCGTCAGGACCCTTCCCTTGAGATAAATCTGCAAATATCTCGGAAACGAAGCGAGCTACGGCAAAATGTTAAGAGACCTTTTTTGTAGAAAATTAGGATTCCTACTTTTTATGTTCTATGATATTTTTTGAACAGATGCGTAGTTCTCGAGATATATCAAGATATTTAAAAGTTCCGAAGCCGCACTAACATAATAGAGATACAGAAACACCGTGGCCCCTTTCTTTGAGATAACTCTGCACTATTGCGCGCTGCAAATGCCACTTCCAGCTTAGCTGCGCAGAAGAAGAACAACAAGAAGAAGAAATATCTCGAAATATGTCCGTCAGGCCCCTTCCCTTGAGATAAATCTGCAAATATCTCGGAAACGAAGCGAGCTATGGCAAAATGTTAAGAGACCTTTTTTGTAGAGAATTAAGTTTCCTACTTTTTATGTTCTATGATATTTTTTGATCAGATGCGTAGTTCTCGAGATATATCAAGATATTTAAAAGTTCCGAAGCCGCACCAACATAATAGAGATACAGAAACACCGTGGCCCCTTTCTTTGAGATAACTCTGCACTACTGCGAGCTGCAAATGCCACTTCCAGCTTAGCTGTGCAGAAGAAGAACAACAAGAAGAAGAAATATCTGGAAATATGTCCGTCAGGCCCCTTCCCTTGAGATAAATCTGCAAATATCTCGGAAACGAAGCGAGCTACGGCAAAATGTTAAGAGACCTTTTTTGTAGAAAATTAGGATTCCTACTTTTTATGGCTATGATATTTTTTGAACAGATGCGTAGTTCTCGAGATATATCAAGATATTTAAAAGTTCCGAAGCCGCACCAACATAATAGAGATACAGAAACACCGTGGCCCCTTTCTTTGAGATAACTCTGCACTATTGCGCGCTGCAAATGGCACTTCCAGCTTAGCTGTGCAGAAGAAGAACAACAAGAAGAAGAAATATCTCGAAATATGTCCGTCAGGCCCCTTCCCTTGAGATAAATCTGCAAATATCTCGGAAACGAAGCGAGCTATGGCAAAATGTTAAGAGACCTTTTTTGTAGAGAATTAAGTTTCCTACTTTTTATGTTCTATGATATTTTTTGATCAGATGCGTAGTTCTCGAGATATATCAAGATATTTAAAAGTTCCGAAGCCGCACCAACATAATAGAGATACAGAAACACCGTGGCCCCTTTCTTTGAGATAACTCTGCACAATTGCGAGCTGCAAATGCCACTTCCAGCTTAGCTGTGCAGAAGAAGAACAACAAGAAGAAGAAATATCTCGAAATATGTCCGTCAGGCCCCTTCCCTTGAGATAAATCTGCAAATACCTCGGAAACCAAGCGAGCTATGGCAAAATGTTAAGAGACCTTTTTTGTAGAGAATTAAGTTTCCTACTTTTTATGTTCTATGATATTTTTCGATCAGAGGCGTAGTTCTCGAGATATATCAAGATATTTAAAAGTTCCGAAGCCGCACCAACATAATAGAGATACAGAAACACCGTGGCCCCTTTCTTTGAGATAACTCTGCACGATTGCGAGCTGGAAATGCCACTTCCAGTTTAGCTGTGCAGAAGAAGAACAACAAGAAGAAGAAATATCTCGAAATATGTCCATCAGGACCCTTCCCTTGAGATAAATCTGCAAATATCTCGGAAACGAAGCGAGCTATGGCAAAATGTTAAGAGACCTTTTTTGTACAGAATTATGTTCCCTACAATTTATGTTCTATGATATTTTTTGATCAGATGCGTAGTTCTCGAGATATATCAAGATATTTAAAAGTTCCGAAGCCGCACCAACATAATAGAGATACAGAAACACCGTGGCCCCTTTCTTTGCGATAACTCTGCACTATTGCGAGCTGCAAATGCCACTTCCAGCTTAGCTGTGCAGAAGAAGAACAACAAGAAGAAGAAATATCTCGAAATATGTCCGTCAGGCCCCTTCCCTTGAGATATATCTGCAAATATCTCGGAAACAAAGCGAGCTATGGCAAAATGTTAAGAGACCTTTTTTGTAGAGAATTATGTTTCCTACAATTTATGTTCTATGATATTTTTTGATCAGAAGCGTAGTTTTCGAGATATATCGAGATATTTAAAAGTTCCGAAGCCGCACCAACATAATAGAGATACAGAAACACCGTGGCCCCTTTCTTTCAGATAACTATGCACTATTGCAAGCTGCAAATGCCACTTCCAGCTTAGCTGTGCAGAAGAAGAACAACAAGAAGAAGAAATATCTCGAAATATGTCCGTCAGGCCCCTTACCTTGAGATAAATCTGCAAATATCTCGGAAACGAAGCGAGCTATGGGAAAATGTTAAGAGACCTTTTTTGTAGAGAATTAAGTTTCCTACTTTTTATCTTGTATGATATTTTCTGACCAGATTCGTAGTTCTCGAGATATATCAAGATATTTAAAAGTTCCGAAGCCGCACCAACATAATAGAGATACAGAAACACCGTGGCCCCTCTCTTTGAGATAACTCTGCACAATTGCGAGCTGCAAATGCCACTTCCAGCTTAGCTGTGCAGAAGAAGAACAACAAGAAGAAGAAATATCTCGAAATATGTCCGTCGGGCCCCTTCCCTTGAGATAAATCGGCAAGTATCTCGGAAACGAAGCGAGCTATGGCAAAATGTTAAGAGACCTTTTTTGTAGAGAATAATATGTCCTACAATTTACGTTCTATGATATTTTTTGATCAGAAGCGTAGTTTTCGAGATATATCGAGATATTTAAAAGTTCCGAAGCCGCACCAACATAATAGAGATACAGAAACACCGTGGCCCCTTTCTTTGAGATAACTCTGCACGATTGCGAGCTGGAAATGCCACTTCCAGTTTAGCTGTGCAGAAGAAGAACAACAAGAAGAAGAAATATCTCGAAATATGTCCATCAGGACCCTTCCCTTGAGATAAATCTGCAAATATCTCGGAAACGAAGCGAGCTATGGCAAAATGTTAAGAGACCTTTTTTGTAGAGAATTATGTTCCCTACAATTTATGTTCTATGATATTTTTTGATCAGATGCGTAGTTCTCGAGATATATCAAGATATTTAAAAGTTCCGAAGCCGCACCAACATAATAGAGATACAGAAACACCGTGGCCCCTTTCTTTGCGATAACTCTGCACTATTGCGAGCTGCAAATGCCACTTCCAGCTTAGCTGTGCAGAAGAAGAACAACAAGAAGAAGAAATATCTCGAAATATGTCCGTCAGGCCCCTTCCCTTGAGATATATCTGCAAATATCTCGGAAACAAAGCGAGCTATGGCAAAATGTTAAGAGACCTTTTTTGTAGAGAATTATGTTTCCTACAATTTATGTTCTATGATATTTTTTGATCAGAAGCGTAGTTTTCGAGATATATCGAGATATTTAAAAGTTCCGAAGCCGCACCAACATAATAGAGATACAGAAACACCGTGGCCCCTTTCTTTCAGATAACTATGCACTATTGCAAGCTGCAAATGCCACTTCCAGCTTAGCTGTGCAGAAGAAGAACAACAAGAAGAAGAAATATCTCGAAATATGTCCGTCAGGCCCCTTACCTTGAGATAAATCTGCAAATATCTCGGAAACGAAGCGAGCTATGGCAAAATGTTAAGAGACCTTTTTTGTAGAGAATTAAGTTTCCTACTTTTTATCTTGTATGATATTTTCTGACCAGATTCGTAGTTCTCGAGATATATCAAGATATTTAAAAGTTCCGAAGCCGCACCAACATAATAGAGATACAGAAACACCGTGGCCCCTCTCTTTGAGATAACTCTGCACAATTGCGAGCTGCAAATGCCACTTCCAGCTTAGCTGTGCAGAAGAAGAACAACAAGAAGAAGAAATATCTCGAAATATGTCCGTCGGGCCCCTTCCCTTGAGATAAATCGGCAAGTATCTCGGAAACGAAGCGAGCTATGGCAAAATGTTAAGAGACCTTTTTTGTAGAGAATAATATGTCCTACAATTTACGTTCTATGATATTTTTTGATCAGAAGCGTAGTTTTCGAGATATATCGAGATATTTAAAAGTTCCGAAGCCGCACCAACATAATAGAGATACAGAAACACCGTGGCCCCTTTCTTTGAGATAACTCTGCACTAGTGCGAGCTGCAAATGCCACTTCCAGCTTAGCTGTGCAGAAGAAGAACAACAAGAAGAAGAAATATCTCGAAATATGTCCGTCAGGCCCCTTCCCTTGAGATAAATCTGCAAATATCCCGGAAACGAAGCGAGCTATGGCAAAATGTTAAGAGACCTTTTTTGTAGAGAATTAAGTTTCCTACTTTTTATGTTCTATGATATTTTTTGATCAGATGCGTAGTTCTCGAGATATATCAAGATATTTAAAAGTTCCGAAGCCGCACCAACATAATAGAGATACAGAAACACCGTGGCCCCTTTCTTTGAGATAACTCTGCACTATTGCGAGCTGCAAATGCCACTTCCAGCTTAGCTGTGCAGAGGAAGAACAACAAGAAGAAGAAATATCTCGAAATATGCCCGTCAGGCCAGTTCCTTTGAGCTGAATCTGCAAATATCTCGGAAACGAAGCGAGCTATGGCAAAATGTTAAGAGACCTTTTTTGTAGAGAATTATGTTTCCTACAATTTATGTTCTATGATATTTTTTGATCAGAAGCGTAGTTTTCGAGATATATCGAGATATTTAAAAGTTCCGAAGACGCACCAACATAATAGAGATACAGAAACACCGTGGCCCCTTTCGTTGAGATAACTGTGCACTAGTGCGAGCCGCAAATGCCACTTCCAGCTTAGCTGTGCAGAAGAAGAACAACAAGAAGAAGAAATATCTCGAAATATGTCCGTCAGGCCCCTTCCCTTGAGATATATCTGCAAATATCTCGGAAACGAAGCGAGCTATGGCGAAATGTTAAGAGACCTTTTTTGTAGAGAATTAAGTTTCCTACTTTTTATCTTCTATGATATTTTTTGATCAGATGCGTAGTTCTCGAGATATATCAAGATATTTAAAAGTTCCGAAGCCGCACCAACATAATAGAGATACAGAAACACCGTGGTCCCTTTCTTTGGGATAACTCTGCACTATTGCGAGCTGCAAATGCCACTTCCAGCTTAGCTGTGCAGAACAAGAACAACAAGAAGAAGAAATATCTCGAAATATGTCCGTCAGGCCACTTCCCTTGAGATAAATCTACAAATATCTCGGAAACGAAGCGAGCTATGGCAAAATGTTAAGAGACCTTTTTTGTAGAGAATTAAGTTTCCTACTTTTTATGTTCGATGATATTTTTTGATCAGATGCGTAGTTCTCGAGATATATCAAGATATTTAAAAGTTCCGAAGCTGCACCAACATAATAGAGGTACAGAAACACCGTGGCCTCTTTCTTTGAGATAACTCTGCACTATTGCGAGCTGCAAATGCCGCTTCGAGCTTAGCTGTGCAGAAGAAGAACAACAAGAAGAAGAAATATCTCGAAATATGTCCGTCAGACCCCTTCCCTTGAGATGAATCTGCAAATATCTCGGAAACGAAGCGAGCTATGGCAAAATGTTAAGAGACCTTTTTTGTAGAGAATTGAGTTACCTACTTTTTATGTTCTATGATATTTTTTGATCAGATGCGTAGTTCTCGAGATATATCAAGATATTTAAAAGTTCCGAAGCCGCACCAACATAATAGAGATACAGAAACACCGTGGCCCCTTTCTTTGAGATAACTCTGCACTATTGCGAGCTGCAAATGCCACTTCCAGCTTAGCTGTGCAGAGGAAGAACAACAAGAAGAAGAAATATCTCGAAATATGTCCGTCAGGCCAGTTCCTTTGAGCTGAATCTGCAAATATCTCGGAAACGAAGCGAGCTATGGCAAAATGTTAAGAGACCTTTTTTGTAGAGAATTATGTTTCCTACAATTTATGTTCTATGATATTTTTTGATCAGAAGCGTAGTTTTCGAGATATATCGAGATATTTAAAAGTTCCGAAGACGCACCAACATAATAGAGATACAGAAACACCGTGGCCCCTTTCTTTGAGATAACTGTGCACTAGTGCGAGCCGCAAATGCCACTTCCAGCTTAGCTGTGCAGAAGAAGAACAACAAGAAGAAGAAATATCTCGAAATATGTCCGTCAGGCCCCTTCCCTTGAGATATATCTGCAAATATCTCGGAAACGAAGCGAGCTATGGCGAAATGTTAAGAGACCTTTTTTGTAGAGAATTAAGTTTCCTACTTTTTATCTTCTATGATATTTTTTGATCAGATGCGTAGTTCTCGAGATATATCAAGATATTTAAAAGTTCCGAAGCCGCACCAACATAATAGAGATACAGAAACACCGTGGCCCCTTTCTTTGAGATAACTCTGCACGATTGCGAGCTGGAAATGCCACTTCCAGTTTAGCTGTGCAGAAGAAGAACAACAAGAAGAAGAAATATCTCGAAATATGTCCATCAGGACCCTTCCCTTGAGATAAATCTGCAAATATCTCGGAAACGAAGCGAGCTATGGCAAAATGTTAAGAGACCTTTTTTGTACAGAATTATGTTCCCTACAATTTATGTTCTATGATATTTTTTGATCAGATGCGTAGTTCTCGAGATATATCAAGATATTTAAAAGTTCCGAAGCCGCACCAACATAATAGAGATACAGAAACACCGTGGCCCCTTTCTTTGCGATAACTCTGCACTATTGCGAGCTGCAAATGCCACTTCCAGCTTAGCTGTGCAGAAGAAGAACAACAAGAAGAAGAAATATCTCGAAATATGTCCGTCAGGCCCCTTCCCTTGAGATATATCTGCAAATATCTCGGAAACAAAGCGAGCTATGGCAAAATGTTAAGAGACCTTTTTTGTAGAGAATTATGTTTCCTACAATTTATGTTCTATGATATTTTTTGATCAGAAGCGTAGTTTTCGAGATATATCGAGATATTTAAAAGTTCCGAAGCCGCACCAACATAATAGAGATACAGAAACACCGTGGCCCCTTTCTTTCAGATAACTATGCACTATTGCAAGCTGCAAATGCCACTTCCAGCTTAGCTGTGCAGAAGAAGAACAACAAGAAGAAGAAATATCTCGAAATATGTCCGTCAGGCCCCTTACCTTGAGATATATCTGCAAATATCTCGGAAACGAAGCGAGCTATGGGAAAATGTTAAGAGACCTTTTTTGTAGAGAATTAAGTTTCCTACTTTTTATCTTGTATGATATTTTCTGACCAGATTCGTAGTTCTCGAGATATATCAAGATATTTAAAAGTTCCGAAGCCGCACCAACATAATAGAGATACAGAAACACCGTGGCCCCTCTCTTTGAGATAACTCTGCACAATTGCGAGCTGCAAATGCCACTTCCAGCTTAGCTGTGCAGAAGAAGAACAACAAGAAGAAGAAATATCTCGAAATATGTCCGTCGGGCCCCTTCCCTTGAGATAAATCGGCAAGTATCTCGGAAACGAAGCGAGCTATGGCAAAATGTTAAGAGACCTTTTTTGTAGAGAATAATATGTCCTACAATTTACGTTCTATGATATTTTTTGATCAGAAGCGTAGTTTTCGAGATATATCGAGATATTTAAAAGTTCCGAAGCCGCACCAACATAATAGAGATACAGAAACACCGTGGCCCCTTTCTTTGAGATAACTCTGCACGATTGCGAGCTGGAAATGCCACTTCCAGTTTAGCTGTGCAGAAGAAGAACAACAAGAAGAAGAAATATCTCGAAATATGTCCATCAGGACCCTTCCCTTGAGATAAATCTGCAAATATCTCGGAAACGAAGCGAGCTATGGCAAAATGTTAAGAGACCTTTTTTGTAGAGAATTATGTTCCCTACAATTTATGTTCTATGATATTTTTTGATCAGATGCGTAGTTCTCGAGATATATCAAGATATTTAAAAGTTCCGAAGCCGCACCAACATAATAGAGATACAGAAACACCGTGGCCCCTTTCTTTGCGATAACTCTGCACTATTGCGAGCTGCAAATGCCACTTCCAGCTTAGCTGTGCAGAAGAAGAACAACAAGAAGAAGAAATATCTCGAAATATGTCCGTCAGGCCCCTTCCCTTGAGATATATCTGCAAATATCTCGGAAACAAAGCGAGCTATGGCAAAATGTTAAGAGACCTTTTTTGTAGAGAATTATGTTTCCTACAATTTATGTTCTATGATATTTTTTGATCAGAAGCGTAGTTTTCGAGATATATCGAGATATTTAAAAGTTCCGAAGCCGCACCAACATAATAGAGATACAGAAACACCGTGGCCCCTTTCTTTCAGATAACTATGCACTATTGCAAGCTGCAAATGCCACTTCCAGCTTAGCTGTGCAGAAGAAGAACAACAAGAAGAAGAAATATCTCGAAATATGTCCGTCAGGCCCCTTACCTTGAGATAAATCTGCAAATATCTCGGAAACGAAGCGAGCTATGGCAAAATGTTAAGAGACCTTTTTTGTAGAGAATTAAGTTTCCTACTTTCTATCTTGTATGATATTTTCTGACCAGATTCGTAGTTCTCGAGATATATCAAGATATTTAAAAGTTCCGAAGCCGCACCAACATAATAGAGATACAGAAACACCGTGGCCCCTCTCTTTGAGATAACTCTGCACAATTGCGAGCTGCAAATGCCACTTCCAGCTTAGCTGTGCAGAAGAAGAACAACAAGAAGAAGAAATATCTCGAAATATGTCCGTCGGGCCCCTTCCCTTGAGATAAATCGGCAAGTATCTCGGAAACGAAGCGAGCTATGGCAAAATGTTAAGAGACCTTTTTTGTAGAGAATAATATGTCCTACAATTTACGTTCTATGATATTTTTTGATCAGAAGCGTAGTTTTCGAGATATATCGAGATATTTAAAAGTTCCGAAGCCGCACCAACATAATAGAGATACAGAAACACCGTGGCCCCTTTCTTTGAGATAACTCTGCACTAGTGCGAGCTGCAAATGCCACTTCCAGCTTAGCTGTGCAGAAGAAGAACAACAAGAAGAAGAAATATCTCGAAATATGTCCGTCAGGCCCCTTCCCTTGAGATAAATCTGCAAATATCCCGGAAACGAAGCGAGCTATGGCAAAATGTTAAGAGACCTTTTTTGTAGAGAATTAAGTTTCCTACTTTTTATGTTCTATGATATTTTTTGATCAGATGCGTAGTTCTCGAGATATATCAAGATATTTAAAAGTTCCGAAGCCGCACCAACATAATAGAGATACAGAAACACCGTGGCCCCTTTCTTTGAGATAACTCTGCACTATTGCGAGCTGCAAATGCCACTTCCAGCTTAGCTGTGCAGAGGAAGAACAACAAGAAGAAGAAATATCTCGAAATATGCCCGTCAGGCCAGTTCCTTTGAGCTGAATCTGCAAATATCTCGGAAACGAAGCGAGCTATGGCAAAATGTTAAGAGACCTTTTTTGTAGAGAATTATGTTTCCTACAATTTATGTTCTATGATATTTTTTGATCAGAAGCGTAGTTTTCGAGATATATCGAGATATTTAAAAGTTCCGAAGACGCACCAACATAATAGAGATACAGAAACACCGTGGCCCCTTTCGTTGAGATAACTGTGCACTAGTGCGAGCCGCAAATGCCACTTCCAGCTTAGCTGTGCAGAAGAAGAACAACAAGAAGAAGAAATATCTCGAAATATGTCCGTCAGGCCCCTTCCCTTGAGATATATCTGCAAATATCTCGGAAACGAAGCGAGCTATGGCGAAATGTTAAGAGACCTTTTTTGTAGAGAATTAAGTTTCCTACTTTTTATCTTCTATGATATTTTTTGATCAGATGCGTAGTTCTCGAGATATATCAAGATATTTAAAAGTTCCGAAGCCGCACCAACATAATAGAGATACAGAAACACCGTGGTCCCTTTCTTTGGGATAACTCTGCACTATTGCGAGCTGCAAATGCCACTTCCAGCTTAGCTGTGCAGAACAAGAACAACAAGAAGAAGAAATATCTCGAAATATGTCCGTCAGGCCACTTCCCTTGAGATAAATCTACAAATATCTCGGAAACGAAGCGAGCTATGGCAAAATGTTAAGAGACCTTTTTTGTAGAGAATTAAGTTTCCTACTTTTTATGTTCGATGATATTTTTTGATCAGATGCGTAGTTCTCGAGATATATCAAGATATTTAAAAGTTCCGAAGCTGCACCAACATAATAGAGGTACAGAAACACCGTGGCCTCTTTCTTTGAGATAACTCTGCACTATTGCGAGCTGCAAATGCCGCTTCGAGCTTAGCTGTGCAGAAGAAGAACAACAAGAAGAAGAAATATCTCGAAATATGTCCGTCAGACCCCTTCCCTTGAGATGAATCTGCAAATATCTCGGAAACGAAGCGAGCTATGGCAAAATGTTAAGAGACCTTTTTTGTAGAGAATTGAGTTACCTACTTTTTATGTTCTATGATATTTTTTGATCAGATGCGTAGTTCTCGAGATATATCAAGATATTTAAAAGTTCCGAAGCCGCACCAACATAATAGAGATACAGAAACACCGTGGCCCCTTTCTTTGAGATAACTCTGCACTATTGCGAGCTGCAAATGCCACTTCCAGCTTAGCTGTGCAGAGGAAGAACAACAAGAAGAAGAAATATCTCGAAATATGTCCGTCAGGCCAGTTCCTTTGAGCTGAATCTGCAAATATCTCGGAAACGAAGCGAGCTATGGCAAAATGTTAAGAGACCTTTTTTGTAGAGAATTATGTTTCCTACAATTTATGTTCTATGATATTTTTTGATCAGAAGCGTAGTTTTCGAGATATATCGAGATATTTAAAAGTTCCGAAGACGCACCAACATAATAGAGATACAGAAACACCGTGGCCCCTTTCTTTGAGATAACTGTGCACTAGTGCGAGCCGCAAATGCCACTTCCAGCTTAGCTGTGCAGAAGAAGAACAACAAGAAGAAGAAATATCTCGAAATATGTCCGTCAGGCCCCTTCCCTTGAGATATATCTGCAAATATCTCGGAAACGAAGCGAGCTATGGCGAAATGTTAAGAGACCTTTTTTGTAGAGAATTAAGTTTCCTACTTTTTATCTTCTATGATATTTTTTGATCAGATGCGTAGTTCTCGAGATATATCAAGATATTTAAAAGTTCCGAAGCCGCACCAACATAATAGAGATACAGAAACACCGTGGCCCCTTTCTTTGGGATAACTCTGCACTATTGCGAGCTGCAAATGCCACTTCCAGCTTAGCTGTGCAGAACAAGAACAACAAGAAGAAGAAATATCTCGAAATATGTCCGTCAGGCCACTGCCCTTGAGATAAATCTACAAATATCTCGGAAACGAAGCGAGCCATGGCAAAATGTTAAGAGACCTTTTTTGTAGAGAATTAAGTTTCCTACTTTTTATGTTCGATGATATTTTTTGATCAGATGCGTAGTTCTCGAGATATATCAAGATATTTAAAAGTTCCGAAGCTGCACCAACATAATAGAGGTACAGAAACACCGTGGCCTCTTTCTTTGAGATAACTCTGCACTATTGCGAGCTGCAAATGCCGCTTCGAGCTTAGCTGTGCAGAAGAAGAACAACAAGAAGAAGAAATATCTCGAAATATGTCCGTCAGACCCCTTCCCTTGAGATGAATCTGCAAATATCTCGGAAACGAAGCGAGCTATGGCAAAATGTTAAGAGACCTTTTTTGTAGAGAATAATGTTTCCTACAATTTACGTTCTATGATATTTTTTGATCAGAAGCGTAGTTTTCGAGATATATCGAGATATTTAAAAGTTCCGAAGCCGCACCAACATAATAGAGATACAGAAACACCGTGGCCCCTTTCTTTGAGATAACTCTGCACTATGGCGACCTGCAAATGCCACTTCCAGCTCAGCTGTGCAGAAGAAGAACAACAAGAAGAAGAAATATCTCGAAATACGTCCGTCAGGCCCCTTCCCTTGAGATAAATCTGCAAATATCTCGGAAACGAAGCGAGCTATGGCAAAATGTTAAGAGACCTTTTTTGTAGAGAATTGAGTTACCTACTTTTTATGTTCTATGATATTTTTTGATCAGATGCGTAGTTCTCGAGATATATCAAGATATTTAAAAGTTCCGAAACCGCACCAACATAATAGAGATACAGAAACACCGTGGCCCCTTTCTTTGAGATAACTCTGCACTATTGCGAGCTGTAAATGCCACTTCCAGCTTAGCTGTGCAGAAGAAGAACAACAAGAAGAAGAAATATCTCGAAATATGTCCGTCAGGCCCCTTCCCTTGAGATATATCTGCAAATATCTCGGAAACGAAGCGAGCTATGGCAAAATGTTAAGAGACCTTTTTTGTAGAGAATTATGTTTCCTACAATTTATGTTCTATGATATTTTTTGATCAGAAGCGTAGTTTTCGAGATATATCGAGATATTTAAAAGTTCCGAAGCCGCACCAACATAATAGAGATACAGAAACACCGTGGCCCCTTTCTTTGAGATAACTCTGCACTAGTACGAGCCGCAAATGCCACTTCCAGCTTAGCTGTGCTGAAGAAGAACAACAAGAAGAAGAAATATCTCGAAATATGTCCGTCAGGCCCCTTCCCTTGAGATAAATCTGCAAATATCTCGGAAACGAAGCGAGCTATGGCAAAATGTTAAGAGACCTTTTTTGTAGAGAATTAAGTTTCCTACTTTTTATGTTCTATGATATTTTTTGATCAGATGCGTAGTTTTCGAGATATATCGAGATATTTAAAAGTTCCGAAGCCGCACCAACATAATAGAGATACAGAAACACCGTGGCCCCTTTCTTTGAGATAACTCTGCACTAGTGCGAGCTGCAAATGCCACTTCCAGCTTAGCTGTGCAGAAGAAGAACAACAAGAAGAAGAAATATCTCGAAATATGTCCGTCAGGCCCCTTCCCTTGAGATAAATCTGCAAATATCTCGGAAACGAAGCGAGCTATGGCAAAATGTTAAGAGACCTTTTTTGTAGAGAATTAAGTTTCCTACTTTTTATGTTCTATGATATTTTTTGATCAGATGCGTAGTTCTCGAGATATATCAAGATATTTAAAAGTTCCGAAGCCGCACCAACATAATAGAGATACAGAAACACCGTGGCCCCTTTCTTTGAGATAACTCTGCACTATGGCGAGCTGCAAATGCCACTTCCAGCTTAGCTGTGCAGAGGAAGAACAACAAGAAGAAGAAATATCTCGAAATATGTCCGTCAGGCCAGTTCCTTTGAGCTGAATCTGCAAATATCTCGGAAACGAAGCGAGCTATGGCAAAATGTTAAGAGACCTTTTTTGTAGAGAATTATGTTTCCTACAATTTATGTTCTATGATATTTTTTGATCAGAAGCGTAGTTTTCGAGATATATCGAGATATTTAAAAGTTCCGAAGACGCACCAACATAATAGAGATACAGAAACACCGTGGCCCCTTTCTTTGAGATAACTGTGCACTAGTGCGAGCCGCAAATGCCACTTCCAGCTTAGCTGTGCAGAAGAAGAACAACAAGAAGAAGAAATATCTCGAAATATGTCCGTCAGGCCCCTTCCCTTGAGATATATCTGCAAATATCTCGGAAACGAAGCGAGCTATGGCAAAATGTTAAGAGACCTTTTTTGTAGAGAATTAAGTTTCCTACTTTTTATGTTCGATGATATTTTTTGATCAGATGCGTAGTTCTCGAGATATATCAAGATATTTAAAAGTTCCGAAGCTGCACCAACATAATAGAGGTACAGAAACACCGTGGCCTCTTTCTTTGAGATAACTCTGCACTATTGCGAGCTGCAAATGCCGCTTCGAGCTTAGCTGTGCAGAAGAAGAACAACAAGAAGAAGAAATATCTCGAAATATGTCCGTCAGACCCCTTCCCTTGAGATGAATCTGCAAATATCTCGGAAACGAAGCGAGCTATGGCAAAATGTTAAGAGACCTTTTTTGTAGAGAATAATGTTTCCTACAATTTACGTTCTATGATATTTTTTGATCAGAAGCGTAGTTTTCGAGATATATCGAGATATTTAAAAGTTCCGAAGCCGCACCAACATAATAGAGATACAGAAACACCGTGGCCCCTTTCTTTGAGATAACTCTGCACTATTGCGAGCTGGAAATGCCACTTCCAGTTTAGCTGTGCAGAAGAAGAACAACAAGAAGAAGAAATATCTCGAAATATGTCCGTCAGGCCCCTTCCCTTGAGATAAATCTGCAAATATCTCGGAAACGAAGCGAGCTATGGCAAAATGTTAAGAGACCTTTTTTGTAGAGAATTAAGTTACCTACTTTTTATGTTCTATGATATTTTTTGATCAGATGCGTAGTTCTCGAGATATATCAAGATATTTAAAAGTTCCGAAACCGCACCAACATAATAGAGATACAGAAACACCGTGGCCCCTTTCTTTGAGATAACTCTGCACTAGTGCGAGCCGCAAATGCCACTTCCAGCTTAGCTGTGCAGAAGAAGAACAACAAGAAGAAGAAATATCTCGAAATATGTCCGTCAGGCCCCTTCCCTTGAGATAAATATGCAAATATCTCGGAAACGAAGCGAGCTATGGCAAAATGTTAAGAGACCTTTTTTGTAGAGAATTAAGTTTCCTACTTTTTATGTTCTATGACATTTTTTGATCAGATGCGTAGTTCTCGAGATATATCAAGATATTTAAAAGTTCCGAAGCCGCACCAACATAATAGAGATACAGAAACACCGTGGCCCCTTTCTTTAAGATAACTCTGCACTATTGCGAGCTGCAAATGCCACTTCCAGCTTAGCTGTGCAGAGGAGGAACAACAAGAAGAAGAAATATCTCGAAATATGTCCGTCAGGCCAGTTCCTTTGAGCTGAATCTGCAAATATCTCGGAAACGAAGCGAGCTATGGCAAAATGTTAAGAGACCTTTTTTGTAGAGAATTATGTTTCCTACAATTTATGTTGTATGATATTTTTTGATCAGAAGCGTAGTTTTCGAGATATATCGAGATATTTAAAAGTTCCGAAGCCGCACCAACATAATAGAGATACAGAAACACCGTGGCCCCTTTCTTTGAGATAACTCTGCACTAGTGCGAGCCGCAAATGCCACTTCCAGCTTAGCTGTGCAGAAGAAGAACAACAAGAAGAAGAAATATCTCGAAATATGTCCGTCAGGCCCCTTCCCTTGAGATAAATATGCAAATATCTCGGAAACGAAGCGAGCTATGGCAAAATGTTAAGAGACCTTTTTTGTAGAGAATTAAGTTTCCTACTTTTTATGTTCTATGATATTTTTTGATCAGATGCGTAGTTCTCGAGATATATCAAGATATTTAAAAGTTCCGAAGCCGCACCAACATAATAGAGATACAGAAACACCGTGGCCCCTTTCTTTGAGATAACTCTGCACTATTGCGAGCTGCAAATGCCACTTCCAGCTTAGCTGTGCAGAGGAAGAACAACAAGAAGAAGAAATATCTCGAAATATGTCCGTCAGGCCAGTTCCTTTGAGCTGAATCTGCAAATATCTCGGAAACGAAGCGAGCTATGGCAAAATGTTAAGAGACGTTTTTTGTAGAGAATTATGTTTCCTACAATTTATGTTCTATGATATTTTTTGATCAGAAGCGTAGTTTTCGAGATATATCGAGATATTTAAAAGTTCCGAAGACGCACCAACATAATAGAGATACAGAAACACCGTGGCCCCTTTCTTTGAGATAACTGTGCACTAGTGCGAGCCGCAAATGCAACTTCCAGCTTAGCTGTGCAGAAGAAGAACAACAAGAAGAAGAAATATCTCGAAATATGTCCGTCAGGCCCCTTCCCTTGAGATAAATCTGCAAATATCTCGGAAACGAAGCGAGCTATGGCAAAATGTTAAGAGACCTTTTTTGTAGAGAATTATGTTTCCTACAATTTATGTTCTATGATATTTTTTGATCAGATGCGTAGTTCTCGAGATATATCAAGATATTTAAAAGTTCCGAAGCCACACCAACATAATAGAGATACAGAAACACCGTGGCCCCTTTCTTTGAGATAACTCTGCACTATTGCGAGCTGTAAATGCCACTTCCAGCTTAGCTGTGCAGAAGAAGAACAACAAGAAGAAGAAATATCTCGAAATATGTCCGTCAGGCCCCTTCCCTTGAGATAAATCTGCAAATATCTCGGAAAGGAAACGAGCTATGGCAAAATGTTAAGAGACCTTTTTTGTAGAGAATTAAGTTTCCTACTTTTTATGTTCTATGATATTTTTTGATCAGATGCGTAGTTCTCGAGATATATCAAGATATTTAAAAGTTCCGAAGCCACACCAACATAATAGAGATACAGAAACACCGTGGCCCCTTTCTTTGAGATAACTCTGCACTATTGCGAGCTGTAAATGCCACTTCCAGCTTAGCTGTGCAGAAGAAGAACAACAAGAAGAAGAAATATCTCGAAATATGTCCGTCAGGCCCCTTCCCTTGAGATAAATCTGCAAATGTCTCGGAAACGAAGCGAGCTATGGCAAGATGTTAAGAGACCTTTTTTGTAGAGAATTATGTTTCCTACAATTTATGTTCTATGATATTTTTTGATCAGAAGCGTAGTTTTCGAGATATATCGAGATATTTAAAAGTTCCGAAGACGCACCAACATAATAGAGATACAGAAACACCGTGGCCCCTTTCTTTGAGATAACTGTGCACTAGTGCGAGCCGCAAATGCCACTTCCAGCTTAGCTGTGCAGAAGAAGAACAACAAGAAGAAGAAATATCTCGAAATATGTCCGTCAGGCCCCTTCCCTTGAGATATATCTGCAAATATCTCGGAAACGAAGCGAGCTATGGCAAAATGTTAAGAGACCTTTTTTGTAGAGAATTAAGTTTCCTACTTTTTATGTTCGATGATATTTTTTGATCAGATGCGTAGTTCTCGAGATATATCAAGATATTTAAAAGTTCCGAAGCTGCACCAACATAATAGAGGTACAGAAACACCGTGGCCTCTTTCTTTGAGATAACTCTGCACTATTGCGAGCTGCAAATGCCGCTTCGAGCTTAGCTGTGCAGAAGAAGAACAACAAGAAGAAGAAATATCTCGAAATATGTCCGTCAGACCCCTTCCCTTGAGATGAATCTGCAAATATCTCGGAAACGAAGCGAGCTATGGCAAAATGTTAAGAGACCTTTTTTGTAGAGAATAATGTTTCCTACAATTTACGTTCTATGATATTTTTTGATCAGAAGCGTAGTTTTCGAGATATATCGAGATATTTAAAAGTTCCGAAGCCGCACCAACATAATAGAGATACAGAAACACCGTGGCCCCTTTCTTTGAGATAACTCTGCACTATTGCGAGCTGGAAATGCCACTTCCAGTTTAGCTGTGCAGAAGAAGAACAACAAGAAGAAGAAATATCTCGAAATATGTCCGTCAGGCCCCTTCCCTTGAGATAAATCTGCAAATATCTCGGAAACGAAGCGAGCTATGGCAAAATGTTAAGAGACCTTTTTTGTAGAGAATTAAGTTACCTACTTTTTATGTTCTATGATATTTTTTGATCAGATGCGTAGTTCTCGAGATATATCAAGATATTTAAAAGTTCCGAAACCGCACCAACATAATAGAGATACAGAAACACCGTGGCCCCTTTCTTTGAGATAACTCTGCACTAGTGCGAGCCGCAAATGCCACTTCCAGCTTAGCTGTGCAGAAGAAGAACAACAAGAAGAAGAAATATCTCGAAATATGTCCGTCAGGCCCCTTCCCTTGAGATAAATATGCAAATATCTCGGAAACGAAGCGAGCTATGGCAAAATGTTAAGAGACCTTTTTTGTAGAGAATTAAGTTTCCTACTTTTTATGTTCTATGACATTTTTTGATCAGAAGCGTAGTTTTCGAGATATATCGAGATATTTAAAAGTTCCGAAGACGCACCAACATAATAGAGATACAGAAACACCGTGGCCCCTTTCTTTGAGATAACTGTGCACTAGTGCGAGCCGCAAATGCCACTTCCAGCTTAGCTGTGCAGAAGAAGAACAACAAGAAGAAGAAATATCTCGAAATATGTCCGTCAGGCCCCTTCCCTTGAGATAAATCTGCAAATATCTCGGAAACGAAGCGATCTATGGCAAAATGTTAAGAGACGTTTTTTGTAGAGAATTATGTTTCCTACAATTTATGTTCTATGATATTTTTTGATCAGAAGCGTAGTTTTCGAGATATATCGAGATATTTAAAAGTTCCGAAGCCGCACCAACATAATAGGGATACAGAAACACCGTGGCCCCTTTCTTTGAGATAACTCTGCACTAGTGCGAGCCGCAAATGCCACTTCCAGCTTAGCTGTGCAGAAGAAGAACAACAAGAAGAAGAAATATCTCGAAATATGTCCGTCAGGCCCCTTCCCTTGAGATAAATCTGCAAATATCTCGGAAACGAAACGAGCTATGGCAAAATGTTAAGAGACCTTTTTTGTAGAGAATTAAGTTTCCTACTTTTTATGTTCTATGATATTTTTTGATCAGATGCGTAGTTCTCGAGATATATCAAGATATTTAAAAGTTCCGAAGCCACACCAACATAATAGAGATACAGAAACACCGTGGCCCCTTTCTTTGAGATAACTCTGCACTATTGCGAGCTGTAAATGCCACTTCCAGCTTAGCTGTGCAGAAGAAGAACAACAAGAAGAAGAAATATCTCGAAATATGTCCGTCAGGCCCCTTCCCTTGAGATAAATCTGCAAATGTCTCGGAAACGAAGCGAGCTATGGCAAAATGTTAAGAGACGTTTTTTGTAGAGAATTATGTTTCCTACAATTTATGTTCTATGATATTTTTTGATCAGAAGCGTAGTTTTCGAGATATATCGAGATATTTAAAAGTTCCGAAGCCGCACCAACATAATAGGGATACAGAAACACCGTGGCCCCTTTCTTTGAGATAACTCTGCACTAGTGCGAGCCGCAAATGCCACTTCCAGCTTAGCTGTGCAGAAGAAGAACAACAAGAAGAAGAAATATCTCGAAATATGTCCGTCAGGCCCCTTCCCTTGAGATAAATCTGCAAATATCTCGGAAACGAAGCGAGCTATGGCAAAATGTTAAGAGACCTTTTTTGTAGAGAATTATGTTTCCTACAATTTATGTTCTATGATATTTTTTGATCAGATGCGTAGTTCTCGAGATATATCAAGATATTTAAAAGTTCCGAAGCCACACCAACATAATAGAGATACAGAAACACCGTGGCCCCTTTCTTTGAGATAACTCTGCACTATTGCGAGCTGTAAATGCCACTTCCAGCTTAGCTGTGCAGAAGAAGAACAACAAGAAGAAGAAATATCTCGAAATATGTCCGTCAGGCCCCTTCCCTTGAGATAAATCTGCAAATATCTCGGAAAGGAAACGAGCTATGGCAAAATGTTAAGAGACCTTTTTTGTAGAGAATTAAGTTTCCTACTTTTTATGTTCTATGATATTTTTTGATCAGATGCGTAGTTCTCGAGATATATCAAGATATTTAAAAGTTCCGAAGCCACACCAACATAATAGAGATACAGAAACACCGTGGCCCCTTTCTTTGAGATAACTCTGCACTATTGCGAGCTGTAAATGCCACTTCCAGCTTAGCTGTGCAGAAGAAGAACAACAAGAAGAAGAAATATCTCGAAATATGTCCGTCAGGCCCCTTCCCTTGAGATAAATCTGCAAATGTCTCGGAAACGAAGCGAGCTATGGCAAGATGTTAAGAGACCTTTTTTGTAGAGAATTATGTTTCCTACAATTTATGTTCTATGATATTTTTTGATCAGAAGCGTAGTTTTCGAGATATATCGAGATATTTAAAAGTTCCGAAGCCGCACCAACATAATAGAGATACAGAAACACCGTGGCCCCTTTCTTTGAGATAACTCTGCACTAGTGAGAGCCGCAAATGCCACTTCCAGCTTAGCTGTGCAGAAGAAGAACAACAAGAAGAACAAATATCTCGAAATATGTCCGTCAGGCCCCTTCCCTTGAGATAAATATGCAAATATCTCGGAAACGAAGCGAGCTATGGCAAAATGTTAAGAGACCTTTTTTGTAGAGAATTAAGTTTCCTACTTTTTATGTTCTATGATATTTTTTGATCAGATGCGTAGTTCTCGAGATATATCAAGATATTTAAAAGTTCCGAAGCTGCACCAACATAATAGAGGTACAGAAACACCGTGGCCTCTTTCTTTGAGATAACTCTGCACTATTGCGAGCTGCAAATGCCGCTTCGAGCTTAGCTGTGCAGAAGAAGAACAACAAGAAGAAGAAATATCTCGAAATATGTCCGTCAGACCCCTTCCCTTGAGATAAATCTGCAAATATCTCGGAAACGAAACGAGCTATGGCAAAATGTTAAGAGACCTTTTTTGTAGAGAATTAAGTTTCCTACTTTTTATGTTGTATGATATTTTTTGATCAGAAGCGTAGTTTTCGAGATATATCGAGATATTTAAAAGTTCCGAAGCCGCACCAACATAATAGAGATACAGAAACACCGTGGCCCCTTTCTTTGAGATAACTCTGCACTAGTGCGAGCTGCAAATGCCACTTCCAGCTTAGCTGTGCAGAAGAAGAACAACAAGAAGAAGAAATATCTCGAAATATGTCCGTCAGGCCCCTTCCCTTGAGATAAATCTGCAAATATCTCGGAAACGAAGCGAGCTATGGCAAAATGTTAAGAGACCTTTTTTGTAGAGAATTAAGTTTCCTACTTTTTATGTTCTATGATATTTTTTGATCAGATGCGTAGTTCTCGAGATATATCAAGATATTTAAAAGTTCCGAAGCCGCACCAACATAATAGAGATACAGAAACACCGTGGCCCCTTTCTTTGAGATAACTCTGCACTATTGCGTGCTGTAAATGCCACTTCCAGCTCAGCTGTGCAGAAGAAGAACAACAAGAAGAAGAAATATCTCGAAATATGTCCGTCAGGCCCCTTCCCTTGAGATAAATCTGCAAATGTCTCGGAAACGAAGCGAGCTATGGCAAAATGTTAAGAGACCTTTTTTGTAGAGAATTATGTTTGCTACAATTTATGTTCTATGATATTTTTTGATCAGAAGCGTAGTTTTCGAGATATATCGAGATATTTAAAAGTTCCGAAGCCGCACCAACATAATAGAGATACAGAAACACCGTGGCCCCTTTCTTTGAGATAACTCTGCACTAGTGAGAGCCGCAAATGCCACTTCCAGCTTAGCTGTGCAGAAGAAGAACAACAAGAAGAAGAAATATCTCGAAATATGTCCGTCAGGCCCCTTCCCTTGAGATAAATCTGCAAATATCTCGGAAACGAAGCGATCTATGGCAAAATGTTAAGAGACGTTTTTTGTAGAGAATTATGTTTCCTACAATTTATGTTCTATGATATTTTTTGATCAGAAGCGTAGTTTTCGAGATATATCGAGATATTTAAAAGTTCCGAAGCCGCACCAACATAATAGGGATACAGAAACACCGTGGCCCCTTTCTTTGAGATAACTCTGCACTAGTGCGAGCCGCAAATGCCACTTCCAGCTTAGCTGTGCAGAAGAAGAACAACAAGAAGAAGAAATATCTCGAAATATGTCCGTCAGGCCCCTTCCCTTGAGATAAATCTGCAAATATCTCGGAAACGAAACGAGCTATGGCAAAATGTTAAGAGACCTTTTTTGTAGAGAATTAAGTTTCCTACTTTTTATGTTCTATGATATTTTTTGATCAGATGCGTAGTTCTCGAGATATATCAAGATATTTAAAAGTTCCGAAGCCACACCAACATAATAGAGATACAGAAACACCGTGGCCCCTTTCTTTGAGATAACTCTGCACTATTGCGAGCTGTAAATGCCACTTCCAGCTTAGCTGTGCAGAAGAAGAACAACAAGAAGAAGAAATATCTCGAAATATGTCCGTCAGGCCCCTTCCCTTGAGATAAATCTGCAAATGTCTCGGAAACGAAGCGAGCTATGGCAAAATGTTAAGAGACCTTTTTTGTAGAGAATTATGTTTCCTACAATTTATGTTCTATGATATTTTTTGATCAGAAGCGTAGTTTTCGAGATATATCGAGATATTTAAAAGTTCCGAAGCCGCACCAACATAATAGAGATACAGAAACACCGTGGCCCCTTTCTTTGAGATAACTCTGCACTAGTGAGAGCCGCAAATGCCACTTCCAGCATAGCTGTGCAGAAGAAGAACAACAAGAAGAACAAATATCTCGAAATATGTCCGTCAGGCCCCTTCCCTTGAGATAAATCTGCAAATATCTCGGAAACGAAGCGAGCTATGGCAAAATGTTAAGAGACCTTTTTTGTAGAGAATTAAGTTTCCTACTTTTTATGTTCTATGATATTTTTTGATCAGATGCGTAGTTCTCGAGATATATCAAGGTATTTAAAAGTTCCGAAGCCGCACCAACATAATAGAGATACAGAAACACCGTGGCCCCTTTCTTTGAGATAACTCTGCACTATTGCGTGCTGTAAATGCCACTTCCAGCTTAGCTGTGCAGAAGAAGAACAACAAGAAGAAGAAATATCTCGAAATATGTCCGTCAGGCCCCTTCCCTTGAGATAAATCTGCAAATGTCTCGGAAACGAAGCGAGCTATGGCAAAATGTTAAGAGACCTTTTTTGTAGAGAATTATGTTTCCTACAATTTATGTTCTATGATATTTTTTGATCAGATGCGTAGTTCTCGAGATATATCAAGATATTTAAAAGTTCCGAAGCTGCACCAACATAATAGAGGTACAGAAACACCGTGGCCTCTTTCTTTGAGATAACTCTGCACTATTGCGAGCTGCAAATGCCGCTTCGAGCTTAGCTGTGCAGAAGAAGAACAACAAGAAGAAGAAATATCTCGAAATATGTCCGTCAGACCCCTTCCCTTGAGATGAATCTGCAAATATCTCGGAAACGAAGCGAGCTATGGCAAAATGTTAAGAGACCTTTTTTGTAGAGAATTAAGTTTCCTACTTTTTATGTTCTATGATATTTTTTGATCAGATGCGTAGTTCTCGAGATATATCAAGATATTTAAAAGTTCCGAAGCCGCACCAACATAATAGAGATACAGAAACACCGTGGCCCCTTTCTTTGAGATAACTCTGCACTATTGCGTGCTGTAAATGCCACTTCCAGCTTAGCTGTGCAGAAGAAGAACAACAAGAAGAAGAAATATCTCGAAATATGTCCGTCAGGCCCCTTCCCTTGAGATAAATCTGCAAATGTCTCGGAAACGAAGCGAGCTATGGCAAAATGTTAAGAGACCTTTTTTGTAGAGAATTATGTTTCCTACAATTTATGTTCTATGATATTTTTTGATCAGATGCGTAGTTCTCGAGATATATCAAGATATTTAAAAGTTCCGAAGCTGCACCAACATAATAGAGGTACAGAAACACCGTGGCCTCTTTCTTTGAGATAACTCTGCACTATTGCGAGCTGCAAATGCCGCTTCGAGCTTAGCTGTGCAGAAGAAGAACAACAAGAAGAAGAAATATCTCGAAATATGTCCGTCAGACCCCTTCCCTTGAGATGAATCTGCAAATATCTCGGAAACGAAGCGAGCTATGGCAAAATGTTAAGAGACCTTTTTTGTAGAGAATTAAGTTTCCTACTTTTTATGTTCTATGATATTTTTTGATCAGATGCGTAGTTCTCGAGATATATCAAGATATTTAAAAGTTCCGAAGCCGCACCAACATAATAGAGATACAGAAACACCGTGGCCCCTTTCTTTGAGATAACTCTGCACTATTGCGAGCTGGAAATGCCACTTCCAGTTTAGCTGTGCAGAAGAAGAACAACAAGAAGAAGAAATATCTCGAAATATGTCCGTTAGGCCCCTTCACTTCAGATAAATCTGCAAATATCTCGGAAACGAAGCGAGCTATGGCAAAATGTTAAGAGACCTTTTTGGAGAGAATTAAGTTTCCTACTTTTTATGTTCTATGATATTTTTTGATCAGATGCGTAGTTCTCGAGATATATCAAGATATTTAAAAGTTCCGAAGCCGCACCAACATAATAGAGATACAGAAACACCGTGGCCCCTTTCTTTGAGATAACTCTGCACTATTGCGAGCTGGAAATGCCACTTCCAGTTTAGCTGTGCAGAAGAAGAACAACAAGAAGAAGAAATATCTCGAAATATGTCCGTTAGGCCCCTTCCCTTCAGATAAATCTGCAAATATCTCGGAAACGAAGCGAGCTATGGCAAAATGTTAAGAGACCTTTTTTGTAGAGCATTAAGTTTCCTACTTTTTCTGTTCTATGATATTTTTTGATCAGATGCGTAGTTCTCGAGATATATCAAGATATTTAAAAGTTCCGAAGCCGCACCAACATAATAGAGATACAGAAACACCGTGGCCCCTTTCTTTGAGATAACTCTGCACTATTGCGAGCTGGAAATGCCACTTCCAGTTTAGCTGTGCAGAAGAAGAACAACAAGAAGAAGAAATATCTCGAAATATGTCCGTTAGGCCCCTTCACTTCAGATAAATCTGCAAATATCTCGGAAACGAAGCGAGCTATGGCAAAATGTTAAGAGACCTTTTTTGTAGAGAATTAAGTTTCCTACTTTTTATGTTCTATGATATTTTTTGATCAGATGCGTAGTTCTCGAGATATATCAAGATATTTAAAAGTTCCGAAGCCGCACCAACATAATAGAGATACAGAAACACCGTGGCCCCTTTCTTTGAGATAACTCTGCACTATTGCGAGCCGCAAATGCCACTTCCAGCTTAGCTGTGCAGAGGAAGAACAACAAGAAGAAGAAGTATCTCGAAATATGTCCGTCAGGCCCGTTCCTTTGAGCTGAATCTGCAAATATCTCGGAAACGAAGCGAGCTATGGCAAAACGTTAAGAGACCTTTTTTGTAGAGAATTAAGTTTCCTACTTTTTATGTTCTATGACATTTTTTGATCAGATGCGTAGTTCTCGAGATATATCAAGATATTTAAAAGTTCCGAAGCCGCACCTACATAATAGAGATACAGAAACACCGTGGCCCCTTTCTTTGAGATAACTCTGCACTATTGCGAGCTGCAAATGCCACTTCCAGCTTAGCTGTGCAGAAGAAGAACAAGAAGAAGAAGAAATATCTCGAAATATGTCCGTTAGGCCCCTTCCCTTGAGATAAATCTGCAAATATCTCGGACACGAAGCGAGCTATGGCAAAATGTTAAGAGACCTTTTTTGTAGAGAATTATGTTTCCTACAATTTATGTTCTATGATATTTTTTGATCAGAAGCGTAGTTTTCGAGATATATCGAGATATTTAAAAGTTCCGAAGCCGCACCAACATAATAGAGATACAGAAACACGGTGGCCCCTTTCTTTGAGATAACTCTGCACTAGTGCGAGCCGCAAATGCCACTTCCAGCGTAGCTGTGCAGAAGAAGAACAACAAGAAGAAGAAATATCTCGAAATATGTCCGTCAGGCCCCTTCCCTTGAGATAAATATGCAAATATCTCGGAAACGAAGCGAGCTATGGCAAAATGTTAAGAGACCTTTTTTGTAGAGAATTATGTTTCCTACAATTTATGTTCTATGATATTTTTTGATCAGAAGCGTAGTTTTCGAGATATATCGAGATATTTAAAAGTTCCGAAGCCGCACCAACATAATAGAGATACAGAAACACGGTGGCCCCTTTCTTTGAGATAACTCTGCACTAGTGCGAGCCGCAAATGCCACTTCCAGCTTAGCTGTGCGGAAGAAGAACAACTAGAAGAAGAAATATCTCGAAATATGTCCGTTAGGCCCCTTCCCTTGAGATAAATATGCAAATATCTCGGAAACGAAGCGAGCTATGGCAAAATGTTAAGAGACCTTTTTTGTAGAGAATTAAGTTTCCTACTTTTTATGTTCTATGACATTTTTTGATCAGATGCGTAGTTCTCGAGATATATCAAGATATTTAAAAGTTCCGAAGCCGCACCAACATAATAGAGATACAGAAACACCGTGGCCCCTTTCTTTAAGATAACTCTGCACTATTGCGAGCTGCAAATGCCACTTCCAGCTTAGCTGTGCAGAGGAAGAACAACAAGAAGAAGAAATATCTCGAAATATGTCCGTCAGGCCAGTTCCTTTGAGCTGAATCTGCAAATATCTCGGAAACGAAGCGAGCTATGGCAAAATGTTAAGAGACCTTTTTTGTAGAGAATTAAGTTTCCTACCTTTTATGTTCGATGATATTTTTTGATCAGATGCGTAGTTCTCGGGATATATCAAGATATTTAAAAGTTCCGAAGCTGCACCAACATAATAGAGGTACAGAAACACCGTGGCCTCTTTCTTTGAGATAACTCTGCACTATTGCGAGCTGCAAATGCCACTTCGAGCTTAGCTGTGCAGAAGAAGAACAACAAGAAGAAGAAATATCTCGAAATATGTCCGTCAGGCCCCTTCCCTTGAGATAAATCTGCAAATATCTCGGAAACGAAGAGAGCTATGGCAAAATGTTAAGAGACCTTTTTTGTAGAGAATTAAGTTTCCTACTTTTCATGTTCTATGATATTTTTTGATCAGATGCGTAGTTCTCGAGATATATCAAGATATTTAAAAGTTCCGAAGCCGCACCAACATAATAGAGATACAGAAACACCGTGGCCCCTTTCTATGAGATAACTCTGCACTAGTGCGAGCCGCAAATGCCACTTCCAGCTTAGCTGTGCAGAAGAAGAACAACAAGAAGAAGAAATATCTCGAAATATGTCCGTCAGGCCCCTTCCCTTGAGATAAATCTGCAAATATCTCGGAAACGAAGCGAGCTATGGCAAAATGTTTAGAGACCTTTCTTGTAGAGAATTAAGTTTCCTACTTTTTATGTAGTATGATATTTTTTGATCAGATGCGTAGTTCTCGAGATATATCAAGATATTTAAAAGTTCCGAAGCCGCACCAATATAATAGAGATACAGAAACACCGTGGCCCCTTTCTTTGGGATAACTCTGCACTATTGCGAGCTGCAAATGCCACTTCCAGCTTAGCTGTGCAGAAGAAGAACAACAAGAAGAAGAAATATCTCGAAATATGTCCGTCAGGCCCCTTCCCTTGAGATAAATCTGCAAATATCTCGGAAACGAAGCGAGCTATGGCAAAATGTTAAGAGACCTTTTTTGTAGAGAATTAAGTTTCCTACTTTTTATGTTCTATGATATTTTTTGATCAGATGCGTAGTTCTCGAGATATATCAAGATATTTAAAAGTTCCGAAGCCGCACCAACATAATAGAGATACAGAAACACCGTGGCCCCTCTCTTTGAGATAACTCTGCACTATTGCGAGCTGGAAATGCCACTTCCAGTTTAGCTGTGCAGAAGAAGGACAACAAGAAGAAGAAATATCTCGAAATATGTCCGTTAGGCCCCTTCCCTTGAGATACATCTGCAAATATCTCGGAAACGAAGCGACCTATGGCAAAATGTTAAGAGACCTTTTTTGTAGAGAATTAAGTTTCCTACTTTTTATGTTCTATGATATTTTTTGATCAGAAGCGTAGTTTTCGAGATACATCGAGATATTTAAAAGTTCCGAAGCCGCACCAACATAATAGAGATACAGAAACACCGTGGCCCCTTTCTTTGAGATAACTCTGCACTAGTGCGAGCCGCAAATGCCACTTCCAGCTTAGCTGTGCAGAAGAAGAACAACAAGAAGAAGAAATATCTCGAAATATGTCCGTCAGGCCCCTTCCCTTGAGATAAATCCGCAAATATCTCGGAAACGAAGAGAGCTATGGCAAAATGTTACGAGACCTTTTTTGTAGAGAATTAAGTTTCCTACTTTTTATGTTCTATGATATTTTTTGATCAGATGCGTAGTTCTCGAGATATATCAAGATATTTAAAAGTTCCGAAGCCGCACCAACATAATAGAGATACAGAAACACCGTGGCCCCTTTCTTTGAGATAACTCTGCACTATTGCGAGCTGTAAATGCCACTTCCAGCTTAGCTGTGCAGAAGAAGAACAACAAGAAGAAGAAATATCTCGAAATATGTCCGTCAGGCCCCTTCCCTTGAGATATATCTGCAAATATCTCGGAAACGAAGCGAGCTATGGCAAAATGTTGAGAGACCTTTTTTGTAGAGAATTATGTTTCCTACAATTTATGTTCTATGATATTTTTTGATCAGAAGCGTAGTTTTCGAGATATATCGAGATATTTAAAAGTTCCGAAGCCGCACCAACATAATAGAGATACAGAAACACCGTGGCCCCTTTCGTTGAGATAACTCTGCACTAGTGCGAGCCGCAAATGCCACTTCCAGCTTAGCTGTGCAGAAGAAGAACAACAAGAAGAAGAAATATCTCGAAATATGTCCGTCAGGCCCCTTCCCTTGAGATAAATCTGCACATATCTCGGAAACGAAGCGAGCTATGGCAAAATGTTAAGAGACGTTTTTTGTAGAGAATTATGTTTCCTACTATTTATGTTCTATGATATTTTTTGATCCGAAGCGTAGTTTTCGAGATATATCGAGATATTTAAAAGTTCCGAAGCCGCACCAACATAATAGGGATACAGAAACACCGTGGCCCCTTTCTTTGAGATAACTCTGCACTAGTGCGAGCCGCAAATGCCACTTCCAGCTTAGCTGTGCAGAAGAAGAACAACAAGAAGAAGAAATATCTCGAAATATGTCCGTCAGGCCCCTTCCCTTGAGATAAATCTGCAAATATCTCGGAAACGAAGCGAGCTATGGCAAAATGTTAAGAGACCTTTTGAGTAGAGAATTAAGTTTCCTACTTTTTATGTTCTATGACATTTTTTGATCAGATGCGTAGTTCTCGAGATATATCAAGATATTTAAAAGTTCCGAAGCCGCACCAACATAATAGAGATACAGAAACACCGTGGCCCCTTTCTTTGAGATAACTCTGCACTATTGCGAGCTGTAAATGCCACTTCCAGCTTAGCTGTGCAGAAGAAGAACAACAAGAAGAAGAAGTATCTCGAAATATGTCCGTCAGGCCCCTTCCCTTGAGATAAATCTGCAAATATCTCGGAAACGAAGCGAGCTATGGCAAAATGTTAACAGACCTTTTTTGTAGAGAATTAAGTTTCCTACTTTCTATGTTCTATGATATTTTTTGATCAGATGCGTAGTTCTCGAGATATATCAAGATATTTAAAAGTTCCGAAGCCGCACCAACATAATAGAGATACAGAAACACCGTGGCCCCTCTCTTTGAGATAACTCTGCACTATTGCGAGCTGGAAATGCCACTTCCAGTTTAGCTGTGCAGAAGAAGGACAACAAGAAGAAGAAATATCTCGAAATATGTCCGTTAGGCCCCTTCCCTTGAGATACATCTGCAAATATCTCGGAAACGAAGCGACCTATGGCAAAATGTTAAGAGACCTTTTTTGTAGAGAATTAAGTTTCCTACTTTTTATGTTCTATGATATTCTTTGATCAGAAGCGTAGTTTTCGAGATACATCGAGATATTTAAAAGTTCCGAAGCCGCACCAACATAATAGAGATACAGAAACACCGTGGCCCCTTTCTTTGAGATAACTCTGCACTAGTGCGAGCCGCAAATGCCACTTCCAGCTTAGCTGTGCAGAAGAAGAACAACAAGAAGAAGAAATATCTCGAAATATGTCCGTCAGGCCCCTTCCCTTGAGATAAATCCGCAAATATCTCGGAAACGAAGAGAGCTATGGCAAAATGTTACGAGACCTTTTTTGTAGAGAATTAAGTTTCCTACTTTTTATGTTCTATGATATTTTTTGATCAGATGCGTAGTTCTCGAGATATATCAAGATATTTAAAAGTTCCGAAGCCGCACCAACATAATAGAGATACAGAAACACCGTGGCCCCTTTCTTTGAGATAACTCTGCACTATTGCGAGCTGTAAATGCCACTTCCAGCTTAGCTGTGCAGAAGAAGAACAACAAGAAGAAGAAATATCTCGAAATATGTCCGTCAGGCCCCTTCCCTTGAGATATATCTGCAAATATCTCGGAAACGAAGCGAGCTATGGCAAAATGTTGAGAGACCTTTTTTGTAGAGAATTATGTTTCCTACAATTTATGTTCTATGATATTTTTTGATCAGAAGCGTAGTTTTCGAGATACATCGAGATATTTAAAAGTTCCGAAGCCGCACCAACATAATAGAGATACAGAAACACCGTGGCCCCTTTCTTTGAGATAACTCTGCACTAGTGCGAGCCGCAAATGCCACTTCCAGCTTAGCTGTGCAGAAGAAGAACAACAAGAAGAAGAAATATCTCGAAATATGTCCGTCAGGCCCCTTCCCTTGAGATAAATCCGCAAATATCTCGGAAACGAAGAGAGCTATGGCAAAATGTTACGAGACCTTTTTTGTAGAGAATTAAGTTTCCTACTTTTTATGTTCTATGATATTTTTTGATCAGATGCGTAGTTCTCGAGATATATCAAGATATTTAAAAGTTCCGAAGCCGCACCAACATAATAGAGATACAGAAACACCGTGGCCCCTTTCTTTGAGATAACTCTGCACTATTGCGAGCTGTAAATGCCACTTCCAGCTTAGCTGTGCAGAAGAAGAACAACAAGAAGAAGAAATATCTCGAAATATGTCCGTCAGGCCCCTTCCCTTGAGATATATCTGCAAATATCTCGGAAACGAAGCGAGCTATGGCAAAATGTTGAGAGACCTTTTTTGTAGAGAATTATGTTTCCTACAATTTATGTTCTATGATATTTTTTGATCAGAAGCGTAGTTTTCGAGATATATCGAGATATTTAAAAGTTCCGAAGCCGCACCAACATAATAGAGATACAGAAACACCGTGGCCCCTTTCGTTGAGATAACTCTGCACTAGTGCGAGCCGCAAATGCCACTTCCAGCTTAGCTGTGCAGAAGAAGAACAACAAGAAGAAGAAATATCTCGAAATATGTCCGTCAGGCCCCTTCCCTTGAGATAAATCTGCACATATCTCGGAAACGAAGCGAGCTATGGCAAAATGTTAAGAGACGTTTTTTGTAGAGAATTATGTTTCCTACTATTTATGTTCTATGATATTTTTTGATCCGAAGCGTAGTTTTCGAGATATATCGAGATATTTAAAAGTTCCGAAGCCGCACCAACATAATAGGGATACAGAAACACCGTGGCCCCTTTCTTTGAGATAACTCTGCACTAGTGCGAGCCGCAAATGCCACTTCCAGCTTAGCTGTGCAGAAGAAGAACAACAAGAAGAAGAAATATCTCGAAATATGTCCGTCAGGCCCCTTCCCTTGAGATAAATCTGCAAATATCTCGGAAACGAAGCGAGCTATGGCAAAATGTTAAGAGACCTTTTGAGTAGAGAATTAAGTTTCCTACTTTTTATGTTCTATGACATTTTTTGATCAGATGCGTAGTTCTCGAGATATATCAAGATATTTAAAAGTTCCGAAGCCGCACCAACATAATAGAGATACAGAAACACCGTGGCCCCTTTCTTTGAGATAACTCTGCACTATTGCGAGCTGTAAATGCCACTTCCAGCTTAGCTGTGCAGAAGAAGAACAACAAGAAGAAGAAGTATCTCGAAATATGTCCGTCAGGCCCCTTCCCTTGAGATAAATCTGCAAATATCTCGGAAACGAAGCGAGCTATGGCAAAATGTTAACAGACCTTTTTTGTAGAGAATTAAGTTTCCTACTTTCTATGTTCTATGATATTTTTTGATCAGATGCGTAGTTCTCGAGATATATCAAGATATTTAAAAGTTCCGAAGCCGCACCAACATAATAGAGATACAGAAACACCGTGGCCCCTCTCTTTGAGATAACTCTGCACTATTGCGAGCTGGAAATGCCACTTCCAGTTTAGCTGTGCAGAAGAAGGACAACAAGAAGAAGAAATATCTCGAAATATGTCCGTTAGGCCCCTTCCCTTGAGATACATCTGCAAATATCTCGGAAACGAAGCGACCTATGGCAAAATGTTAAGAGACCTTTTTTGTAGAGAATTAAGTTTCCTACTTTTTATGTTCTATGATATTCTTTGATCAGAAGCGTAGTTTTCGAGATACATCGAGATATTTAAAAGTTCCGAAGCCGCACCAACATAATAGAGATACAGAAACACCGTGGCCCCTTTCTTTGAGATAACTCTGCACTAGTGCGAGCCGCAAATGCCACTTCCAGCTTAGCTGTGCAGAAGAAGAACAACAAGAAGAAGAAATATCTCGAAATATGTCCGTCAGGCCCCTTCCCTTGAGATAAATCCGCAAATATCTCGGAAACGAAGAGAGCTATGGCAAAATGTTACGAGACCTTTTTTGTAGAGAATTAAGTTTCCTACTTTTTATGTTCTATGATATTTTTTGATCAGATGCGTAGTTCTCGAGATATATCAAGATATTTAAAAGTTCCGAAGCCGCACCAACATAATAGAGATACAGAAACACCGTGGCCCCTTTCTTTGAGATAACTCTGCACTATTGCGAGCTGTAAATGCCACTTCCAGCTTAGCTGTGCAGAAGAAGAACAACAAGAAGAAGAAATATCTCGAAATATGTCCGTCAGGCCCCTTCCCTTGAGATATATCTGCAAATATCTCGGAAACGAAGCGAGCTATGGCAAAATGTTGAGAGACCTTTTTTGTAGAGAATTATGTTTCCTACAATTTATGTTCTATGATATTTTTTGATCAGAAGCGTAGTTTTCGAGATATATCGAGATATTTAAAAGTTCCGAAGCCGCACCAACATAATAGAGATACAGAAACACCGTGGCCCCTTTCGTTGAGATAACTCTGCACTAGTGCGAGCCGCAAATGCCACTTCCAGCTTAGCTGTGCAGAAGAAGAACAACAAGAAGAAGAAATATCTCGAAATATGCCCGTCAGGCCCCTTCCCTTGAGATATATCTGCAAATATCTCGGAAACGAAGCGAGCTATGGCAAAATGTTAAGAGACCTTTTTTGTAGAGAATTATGCTTCCTACAATCTATGTTCTATGATATTTTTTGATCAGAAGCGTAGTTTTCGAGGTATATCGAGATATTTAAAAGTTCCGAAGCCGCACAAACATAATAGAGATACAGAAACACCGTGGCCCCTTTCTTTGAGATAACTCTGCACTAGTGCGAGCCGCAAATGCCACTTCCAGCTTAGCTGTGCAGAAGAAGAACAACAAGAAGAAGAAATATCTCGAAATATGTCCGTCAGGCCCCTTCCCTTGAGATAAATATGCAAATATCTCGGAAACGAAGAGAGCTATGGCAAAATGTTACGAGACCTTTTTTGTAGAGAATTAAGTTTCCTACTTTTTATGTTCTATGATATTTTTTGATCAGATGCGTAGTTCTCGAGATATATCAAGATATTTAAAAGTTCCGAAGCCGCACCAACATAATAGAGATACAGAAACACCGTGGCCCCTTTCTTTGAGATAACTCTGCACTATTGCGAGCTGTAAATGCCACTTCCAGCTTAGCTGTGCAGAAGAAGAACAACAAGAAGAAGAAATATCTCGAAATATGTCCGTCAGGCCCCTTCCCTTGAGATATATCTGCAAATATCTCGGAAACGAAGCGAGCTATGGCAAAATGTTGAGAGACCTTTTTTGTAGAGAATTATGTTTCCTACAATTTATGTTCTATGATATTTTTTGATCAGAAGCGTAGTTTTCGAGATATATCGAGATATTTAAAAGTTCCGAAGCCGCACCAACATAATAGAGATACAGAAACACCGTGGCCCCTTTCGTTGAGATAACTCTGCACTAGTGCGAGCCGCAAATGCCACTTCCAGCTTAGCTGTGCAGAAGAAGAACAACAAGAAGAAGAAATATCTCGAAATATGTCCGTCAGGCCCCTTCCCTTGAGATAAATCTGCACATATCTCGGAAACGAAGCGAGCTATGGCAAAATGTTAAGAGACGTTTTTTGTAGAGAATTATGTTTCCTACTATTTATGTTCTATGATATTTTTTGATCCGAAGCGTAGTTTTCGAGATATATCGAGATATTTAAAAGTTCCGAAGCCGCACCAACATAATAGGGATACAGAAACACCGTGGCCCCTTTCTTTGAGATAACTCTGCACTAGTGCGAGCCGCAAATGCCACTTCCAGCTTAGCTGTGCAGAAGAAGAACAACAAGAAGAAGAAATATCTCGAAATATGTCCGTCAGGCCCCTTCCCTTGAGATAAATCTGCAAATATCTCGGAAACGAAGCGAGCTATGGCAAAATGTTAAGAGACCTTTTGTGTAGAGAATTAAGTTTCCTACTTTTTATGTTCTATGATATTTTTTGATCAGATGCGTAGTTCTCGAGATATATCAAGATATTGAAAAGTTCCGAAGCCGCACCAACATAATAGAGATACAGAAACACCGTGGCCCCTTTCTTTGAGATAACTCTGCACTATTGCGAGCTGTAAATGCCACTTCCAGCTTAGCTGTGCAGAAGAAGAACAACAAGAAGAAGAAGTATCTCGAAATATGTCCGTCAGGCCCCTTCCCTTGAGATAAATCTGCAAATATCTCGGAAACGAAGCGAGCTATGGCAAAATGTTAACAGACCTTTTTTGTAGAGAATTATGTTTCCTACAATTTATGTTCTATGATATTTTTTGATCAGAAGCGTAGTTTTCGAGATATATCGAGATATGTAAAAGTTCCGAAGCCGCACCAACATAATAGAGATACAGAAACACCGTGGCCCCTTTCTTTGGGATAACTCTGCACTCTTGCGAGCTGCAAATGCCACTTCCAGCTTAGCTGTGCAGAAGAAGAACAACAAGAAGAAGAAATATCTCGAAATATGTCCGTCAGGCCACTTCCCTTGAGATAAATCTGCAAATATCTCGGAAACGAAGCGAGCTATGGCAAAATGTTAAGAGACCTTGTTTGTAGAGAATTAAGTTTCCTACTTTTTATGTTCGATGATATTTTTTGATCAGATGCGTAGTTCTCGAGATATATCAACATATTTAAAAGTTCCGAAGCTGCACCAACATAATAGAGGTACAGAAACACCGTGGCCTCTTTCTTTGAGATAACTCTGCACTATTGCGAGCTGCAAATGCCACTTCGAGGTTAGCTGTGCAGAAGAAGAACAACAAGAAGAAGAAATATCTCGAAATATGTCCGTCAGGCCCCTTCCCTTGAGATAAATCTGCAAATATCTCGGAAACGAAGAGAGCTATGGCAAAATGTTAAGAGACCTTTTTTGTAGAGAATTAAGTTCCCTACTTTTCATGTTCTATGATATTTTTTGATCAGATGCGTAGTTCTCGAGATATATCAAGATATTTAAAAGTTCCGAAGCAGCACCAACATAATAGAGATACAGAAACACCGTGGCCCCTTTCTTTGAGATAACTCTGCACTATTGCGAGCTGTAAATGCCACTTCCAGCTTAGCTGTGCAGAAGAAGAACAACAAGAAGAAGAAATATCTCGAAATATGTCCGTCAGGCCCCTCCCCTTGAGATAAATATGCAAATATCTCGGAAACGAAGCGAGCTATGGCAAAATGTTAAGAGACCTTTTTTGTACAGAATTAAGTTTCCTACTTTTTATGTTCTATGATATTTTTTGATCAGATGCGTAGTTCTCGAGATATATCAAGATATTTAAAAGTTCCGAAGCCGCACCAACATAATAGAGATACCGAAACACCGTGGCCCCTTTCTTTGAGATAACTCTGCACTATTGCGAGCTGTAAATGCCACTTCCAGCTTAGCTGTGCAGAAGAAGAACAACAAGAAGAAGAAATATCTCGAAATATGTCCGTCAGGCCCCTTCCCTTGAGATAAATCTGCAAATATCTCGGAAACGAAGCGAGCTATGGCAAAATGTTAACAGACCTTTTTTGTACAGAATTATGTTTCCTACTTTTTACGTTCTATGATATTTTTTGATCAGACGCGTAGTTCTCGAGATATATCAAGATATTTAAAAGTTCCGAAGCCGCACCAACATAATAGAGATACAGAAACACCGTGGCCCCTTTCTTTGAGATATCTCTGCACTATTGCGAGCTGCAAATGCCACTTCCAGCTTAGCTGTGCAGAAGAAGAACAACAAGAAGAAGAAATATCTCGAAATATGTCCGTCAGGACCCTGCCCTTGAGATATATCTGCAAATATCTCGGAAACGAAGCGAGCTATGGCAAAATGTTGAGAGACCTTTTTTGTAGAGAATTATGTTTCCTACAATTTATGTTCTATGATATTTTTTGATCAGAAGCGTAGTTTTCGAGATATGTCGAGATATTTAAAAGTTCCGTAGCCGCACCAACATAATAGAGATACAGAAACACCGTGGCCCCTTTCTTTGAGATAACTCTGCACTAGTGCGAGCCGCAAATGCCACTTCCAGCTTAGCTGTGCAGAAGAAGAACAACAAGAAGAAGAAATATCTCGAAATATGTCCGTTAGGCCCCTTCCCTTGAGATAAATCTGCAAATATCTCGGAAACGAAGCGAGCTATGGCAAAATGTTAAGCGACCTTTTTTGTAGAGAATTAAGTTTCCTACTTTTTATGTTCTATGATATTTTTTGATCAGATGCGTAGTTCTCGAGATATATCAAGATATTTAAAAGTTCCGAAGCCCCACCAACATAATAGAGATACAGAAACACCGTGGCCCCTTTCTTTGAGATAACTCTGCACTATTGCGAGCTGCAAATGCCACTTCCAGCTTAGCTGTGCAGAGGAAGAACAACAAGAAGAAGAAATATCTCGAAATATGTCCGTCAGGCCAGTTCCCTTGAGATAAATCTGCAAATATCTCGGAAACAAAGCGAGCTACGGCAAAATGTTAAGAGACCTTTTTTGTAGAAAATTAGGATTCCTACTTTTTATGTTCTATGATATTTTTTGATCAGATGCGTAGTTCTCGAGATATATCAAGATATTTAAAAGTTCCGAAGCCGCACCAACATAATAGAGATACAGAAACACCGTGGCCCCTTTCTTTGAGATAACTCTGCACTATTGCGGGCTGCAAATGCCACTTCCAGCTTAGCTGTGCAGAAGAAGACCAACAAGAAGAAGAAATATCTCGAAATATGTCCGTCAGGCCCCTTCCCTTGAGATAAATCTGCAAATATCTCGGAAACGAAGCGAGCTATGGCAAAATGTTAAGCGACCTTTTTTGTAGAGAATTAAGTTTCCTATTTTTTATGTTCTATGATATTATTTGATCAGATGCGTAGTTCTCGAGATATATCAAGATATTTAAAAGTTCCAAAGCCGCACCAACATAATAGAGATACAGAAACACCGTGGCCCCTTTCTTTCAGATAACTCTGCACTATTGCGAGCTGGAAATGCCACTTCCTGTTTAGCTGTGCAGAAGAAGAACAACAAGAAGAAGAAATATCCCGAAATATGTCCGTCAGGCCCCTTCCCTTGAGATAAATCTGCATATATCTCGGAAACGAAGCGAGCTATGGCAAAATGTTAAGAGACCTTTTTGGTAAAGAATGAAGTTTCCTACTTTTTATGTTCTATGATATTTTTTGATCAGATGCGTAGTTCTCGAGATATATCAAGATATTTAAAAGTTCCGAAGCCGCACCAACATAATAGAGATACAGGAACACCGTGGCCCCTTTCTTTCAGATAACTCTGCACTATTGCGAGCTGGAAATGCCACTTCCAGTTTAGCTGTGCAGAAGAAGAACAACAAGAAGAAGAAATATCCCGAAATATGTCCGTCAGGCCCCTTCCCTTGAGATAAATCTGCATATATCTCGGAAACGAAGCGAGCTATGGCAAAATGTTAAGAGACCTTTTTTTTAGAGAATGAAGTTTCCTACTTTTTATGTTCTATGATATTTTTTGATCAGATGCGTAGTTCTCGAGATATATCAAGATATTTAAAAGTTCCGAAGCCGCACCAACATAATAGAGATACAGAAACACCGTGGCCCCTTTCTTTGAGATAACTCTGCACTATTGCGAGCTGCAAATGCCACTTCCAGCTTAGCTGTGCAGAAGAAGAACAACAAGAAGAAGAAGTATCTCGAAATATGTCCGTCAGGCCCCTTCCCTTGAGATAAATCTGCAAATATCTCGGAAACGAAGCGAGCTATGGCAAAATGTTAAGAGACCTTTTTTGTAGAGAATTAAGTTTTCTACTTTTTATGTTCTATGATATTTTTTGATCAGATGCGTAGTTCTCGAGATATATCAAGATATTTAAAAGTTCCGAAGCCGCACCAACATAATAGAGATACAGAAACACCGTGGCCCCTTTCTTTGAGATAACTCTGCGCTATTGCGAGCTGGAAATGCCACTTCCAGTTTAGCTGTGCAGAAGAAGAACAACAAGAAGAGGAAATATCTCGAAATATGTCCGTCAGGCCCCTTCCCTTGAGATATATCTGCAAATATCTCGGAAACGAAACGAGCTATGGCAAAATGTTAAGAGACCTTTTTTGTAGAGAATTATGTTTCCTACAATTTATGTTCTATGATATTTTTTGATCAGAAGCGTAGTTTTCGAGATATATCGAGATATTTAAAAGATCCGAAGCTGCACCAACATAATAGAGATACAGAAACACCGTGGCCCCTTTCTTTGAGATAACTCTGCACTAGTGCGAGCCGCAAATGCCGCTTCCAGCTTAGCTGTGCAGAAGAAGAACAACAAGAAGAAGAAATATCTCGAAATATGTCCGTCAGGCCCCTTCCCTCGAGATAAATCTGCAAATATCTCGGAAACGAAGCGAGCTATGGCAAAATGTTAAGAGACCTTTTTTGTAGAGAATTAAGTTTCCCACAATTTAGGTTCTATGATATTTTTTGATCAGAAGCGTAGTTTTCGAGATATATCGAGATATTTAAAAGATCCGAAGCCGCACCAACATAATAGAGATACAGAAACACCGTGGCCCCTTTCTTTGAGATAACTCTGCACCATTGCGAGCTGCAAATGCCACTTCCAGCTTAGCTGTGCAGAAGAAGACCAATAAGAAGAAGAAATATCTCGAAATATGTCCGTCAGGCCCCATCCCTTGAGATAAATCTGCAAATATCTCGGAAACGAAGCGAGCTATGGCAAAATGTTAAGAGACCTTATTTGTAGAGAATTAAGTTTCCTACTTTTTATGTTCTATGATATTATTTGATCAGATGCGTAGTTCTCGAGATATATCAAGATATTTAAAAGTTCCGAAGCCGCACCAACATAATAGAGATACAGAAACACCGTGGCCCCTTTCTTTCAGATAACTCTGCACTATTGCGAGCTGGAAATGCCACTTCCTGTTTAGCTGTGCAGAAGAAGAACAACAAGAAGAAGAAATATCCCGAAATATGTCCGTCAGGCCCCTTCCCTTGAGATAAATCTGCATATATCTCGGAAACGAAGCGAGCTATGGCAAAATGTTAAGAGACCTTTTTGGTAGAGAATGAAGTTTCCTACTTTTTATGTTCTATGATATTTTTTGATCAGATGCGTAGTTCTCGAGATATATCAAGATATTTAAAAGTTCCGAAGCCGCACCAACATAATAGAGATACAGAAACACCGTGGCCCCTTTCTTTGAGATAACTCTGCACTATTGCGAGCTGCAAATGCCACTTCCAGCTTAGCTGTGCAGAAGAAGACCAACAAGAAGAAGAAATATCTCGAAATATGTCCGTCAGGCCCCTTCCCTTGAGATAAATCTGCAAATATCTCGGAAACGAAGCGAGCTATGGCAAAATGTTAAGAGACCTTATTTGTAGAGAATTAAGTTTTCTACTTTTTATGTTGTATGATATTATTTGATCAGATGCGTAGTTCTCGAGATATATCAAGATATTTAAAAGTTCCGAAGCCGCACCAACATAATAGAGATACAGAAACACCGTGGCCCCTTTCTTTCAGATAACTCTGCACTATTGCGAGCTGGACATGCCACTTCCTGTTTAGCTGTGCAGAAGAAGAACAACAAGAAGAAGAAATATCCCGAAATATGTCCGTCAGGCCCCTTCCCTTGAGATAAATCTGCATATATCTCCGAAACGAAGCGAGCTATGGCAAAATGTTAAGCGACTTTATTTGTAGAGAATTAAGTTTCCTACTTTTTATGTTCTATGATATTTTTTGATCAGATGCGTAGTTCTCGAGATATATCAAGATATTTAAAAGTTCCGAAGCCGCACCAACATAATAGAGATACAGAAACACCGTGGCCCCTTTCTTTGAGATAACTCTGCACTATTGCGAGCTGCAAATGCCACTTCCAGCTTAGCTGTGCAGAAGAAGAACAACAAGAAGAAGAAATATCTCGAAATATGTCCGTCAGGCCCCTTCCCTTGAGATAAATCTGCAAATATCTCGGAAACGAAGCGAGCTATGGCAAAATGTTAAGCGACTTTATTTGTAGAGAATTAAGTTTCCTACTTTTTACGTTCTATGATATTTTTTGATCAGATGCGTAGTTCTCGAGATATATCAAGATATTTTAAAGTTCCGAAGCCGCACCAACATAATAGAGATACAGAAACACCGTGGCCCCTTTCTTTGAGATAACTCTGCACTACTGCGAGCTGGAAATGCCACTTCCAGTTTAGCTGTGCAGAAGAAGAACAACAAGAAGAAGAAATATCTCGAAATATGTCCGTCAGGCCCCTTCCCTTGAGATAAATCTGCAAATATCTCGGAAACGAAGCGAGCTATGGCAAAATGTTAAGAGACCTTTTTTGTAGAGAATTAAGTTTCCTACTTTTTATGTTCTATGATATTTTTTGATCGGATGCGTAGTTCTCGAGATATATCAAGATATTTAAAAGTTCCGAAGCCGCACCAACATAATAGAGATACAGAAACACCGTGGCCCCTTTCTTTGAGATAACTCTGCACTATTGCGAGCTGCAAATGCCACTTCCAGCTTAGCTGTGCAGAAGAAGAACAACAAGAAGAAGAAATATCTCGAAATATGTCCGTCAGACCCCTTCCCTTGAGATAAATCTGCAAATATCTCGGAAACGAAGCGAGCTATGGCAAAATGTTAAGAGACCTTTTTTGTAGAGAATTAAGTTTCCTACTTTTTATGTTCTATGATATTTTTTGATCAGATGCGTAGTTCTCGACATATATCAAGATATTTAAAAGTTCCGAAGCCGCACCAACATAATAGAGATACAGAAACACCGTGGCCCCTTTCTTTGAGATAACTCTGCAGTATTGCGAGCTGTAAATGCCACTTCCAGCTTAGCTGTGCAGGAGAAGAACAACAAGAAGAAGAAATATCTCGAAATATGTCCGTCAGGCCCCTTCCCTTGAGATATATCTGCAAATATCTCGGAAACGAAGCGAGCTATGGCAAAATGTTAAGAGACCTTTTTTGTAGAGAATTATGTTTCCTACAATTTATGTTCTATGATATTTTTTGATCAGAAGCGTAGTTTTCGAGATATATCGAGATATTTAAAAGTTCCAAAGCCGCACCAACATAATAGAGATACAGAAACACCGTGGCCCCTTTCTTTGAGATAACTCTGCACTAGTGCGAGCCGCAAATGCCACTTCCAGCTTAGCTGTGCAGAAGAAGAACAACAAGAAGAAGAAATATCTCGAAATATGTCCGTCAGGCCCCTTCCCTTGAGATAAATCTGCAAATATCTCGGAAACGAAGCGAGCTATGGCAAAATGTTAAGAGACCTTTTTTGTAGAGAATTAAGTTTCCTACTTTTTATGTTCTATGATATTTTTTGATCAGATGCGTAGTTCTCGAGATATATCAAGATATTTAAAAGTTCCGAAGCCGCACCAACATAATAGAGATACAGAAACACCGTGGCCCCTTTCTTTGAGATAACTCTGCACTATTGCGAGCTGCAAATGCCACTTCCAGCTTAGCTGTGCAGAGGAAGAACAACAAGAAGAAGAAATATCTCGAAATATGTCCGTCAGGCCAGTTCCTTTGAGCTGAATCTGCAAATATCTCGGAAACGAAGCGAGCTATGGCAAAATGTTAAGAGACGTTTTTTGTAGAGAATTATGTTTCCTACAATTTATGTTCTATGATATTTTTTGATCAGAAGCGTAGTTTTCGAGATATATCGAGATATTTAAAAGTTCCGAAGCCGCACCAACATAATAGGGATACAGAAACACCGTGGCCCCTTTCTTTGAGATAACTCTGCACTAGTGCGAGCCGCAAATGCCACTTCCAGCTTAGCTGTGCAGAAGAAGAACAACAAGAAGAAGAAATATCTCGAAATATGTCCGTCAGGCCCCTTCCCTTGAGATAAATCTGCAAATATCTCGGAAACGAAGCGAGCTATGGCAAAATGTTAAGAGACCTTTTTTGTAAAGAATTAAGTTTCCTACTTTTTAGGTTCTATGATATTTTTTGATCAGATGCGTAGTTCTCGAGATATATCAAGATATTTAAAAGTTCCGAAGCCGCACCAACATAATAGAGATACAGAAACACCGTGGCCCCTTTCTTTGAGACAACTCTGCAGTATTGCGAGCTGTAAATGCCACTTCCAGCTTAGCTGTGCAGGAGAAGAACAACAAGAAGAAGAAATATCTCGAAATATGTCCGTCAGGCCCCTTCCCTTGAGATATATCTGCAAATATCTCGGAAACGAAGCGAGCTATGGCAAAATGTTAAGAGACCTTTTTTGTAGAGAATTATGTTTCCTACAATTTATGTTCTATGATATTTTTTGATCAGACGCGTAGTTCTCGAGATATATCAAGATATTTAAAAGTTCCGAAGCCGCACCAACATAATAGAGATACAGAAACACCGTGGCTCCTTTCTTTTAGATAACTCTGCACTATTGCGACCTGGAAGTGCCACTTCCAGTTTAGCTGTGCAGAAGAAGAACAACAAGAAGAAGAAATATCTCGAAATAAGTCCGTTAGGCCCCTTCCCTTGAGATAAATCTGCAAATATCTCGGAAACGAAGCGAGCTATGGCAAAATGTTAAGAGACCTTTTTTGTAGAGAATTAAGTTTCCTACGTTTTATGTTGTATGATATTTTTTGATCAGATGCGTAGTTCTCGAGATATATCAAGATATTTAAAAGTTCCGAAGCCGCACCAACATAATAGAGATACAGAAACACCGTGGTCCCTCTCTTTGAGATAACTCTGCACTATTGCGAGCTGCAAATGCCACTTCCAGTTTAGCTGTGCAGAAGAAGAACAACAAGAAGAAGAAATATCTCGAAATATGTCCGTTAGGCCCCTTCCCTTGAGATAAATCGGCAAGTATCTCGGAAACGAAGCGAGCTATGGCAAAATGTTGAGAGACCTTTTTTGTAGAGAATTAAGTTTCCTACTTTTTATGTTCTATGATATTTTTTGATCAGATGCGTAGATCTCGAGATATATCAAGATATTTAAAAGTTCCGAAGCCGCACCAACATAATAGAGATACAGAAACACCGTGGCCCCTTTCTTTGAGATAACTCTGCACTATTGCGAGCTGCAAATGCCACTTCCAGCTTAGCTGTGCAGAAGAAGAACAACAAGAAGAAGAAATATCTCGAAATATGTCCGTCAGGCCCCTTCCCTTGAGATAAATCTGCAAATATCTCGGAAACGAAGCGAGCTATGGCAAAATGTTAAGAGACCTTATTTGTAGAGAATTAAGTTTCCTACTTTTTATGTTCTATGATATTTTTTGATCAGATGCGTAGTTCTCGAGATATATCAAGATATTTAAAAGTTCCGAAGCCGCACCAACATAATAGAGATACAGAAACACCGTGGCCCCTTTCTTTGAGATAACTCTGCGCTATTGCGAGCTGGAAATGCCACTTCCAGTTTAGCTGTGCAGAAGAAGAACAACAAGAAGAGGAAATATCTCGAAATATGTCCGTCAGGCCCCTTCCCTTGAGATATATCTGCAAATATCTCGGAAACGAAACGAGCTATGGCAAAATGTTAAGAGACCTTTTTTGTAGAGAATTATGTTTCCTACAATTTATGTTCTATGATATTTTTTGATCAGAAGCGTAGTTTTCGAGATATATCGAGATATTTAAAAGATCCGAAGCTGCACCAACATAATAGAGATACAGAAACACCGTGGCCCCTTTCTTTGAGATAACTCTGCACTAGTGCGAGCCGCAAATGCCGCTTCCAGCTTAGCTGTGCAGAAGAAGAACAACAAGAAGAAGAAATATCTCGAAATATGTCCGTCAGGCCCCTTCCCTTGAGATAAATCTGCAAATATCTCGGAAACGAAGCGAGCTATGGCAAAATGTTAAGCGACTTTATTTGTAGAGAATTAAGTTTCCTACTTTTTACGTTCTATGATATTTTTTGATCAGATGCGTAGTTCTCGAGATATATCAAGATATTTTAAAGTTCCGAAGCCGCACCAACATAATAGAGATACAGAAACACCGTGGCCCCTTTCTTTGAGATAACTCTGCACTACTGCGAGCTGGAAATGCCACTTCCAGTTTAGCTGTGCAGAAGAAGAACAACAAGAAGAAGAAATATCTCGAAATATGTCCGTCAGGCCCCTTCCCTTGAGATAAATCTGCAAATATCTCGGAAACGAAGCGAGCTATGGCAAAATGTTAAGAGACCTTTTTTGTAGAGAATTAAGTTTCCTACTTTTTATGTTCTATGATATTTTTTGATCGGATGCGTAGTTCTCGAGATATATCAAGATATTTAAAAGTTCCGAAGCCGCACCAACATAATAGAGATACAGAAACACCGTGGCCCCTTTCTTTGAGATAACTCTGCACTATTGCGAGCTGCAAATGCCACTTCCAGCTTAGCTGTGCAGAAGAAGAACAACAAGAAGAAGAAATATCTCGAAATATGTCCGTCAGACCCCTTCCCTTGAGATAAATCTGCAAATATCTCGGAAACGAAGCGAGCTATGGCAAAATGTTAAGAGACCTTTTTTGTAGAGAATTATGTTTCCCAGAATTTACGTTCTATGATATTTTTTGATCAGAAGCGTAGTTTTCGAGATATATCGAGAAATTTAAAAGATCCGAAGCCGCACCAACATAATAGAGATACAGAAACACCGTGGCCCCTTTCTTCGAGATAACTCTGCACTATTGCGAGCTGCAAATGCCACTTCCAGCTTAGCTGTGCAGAAGAAGACCAACAAGAAGAAGAAATATCTCGAAATATGTCCGTCAGGCCCCTTCCCTTGAGATAAATCTGCAAATATCTCGGAAACGAAGCGAGCTATGGCAAAATGTTAAGAGACCTTTTTTGTAGAGAATTAAGTTTCCTACGTTTTATGTTGTATGATATTTTTTGATCAGATGCGTAGTTCTCGAGATATATCAAGATATTTAAAAGTTCCGAAGCCGCACCAACATAATAGAGATACAGAAACACCGTGGCCCCTCTCTTTGAGATAACTCTGCACTATTGCGAGCTGCAAATGCCACTTCCAGCTTAGCTGTGCAGAAGAAGAACAACAAAAAGAAGAAATATCTCGAAATATGTCCGTCAGGCCCCTTCCCTTGAGATAAATCTGCAAATATCTCGGAAACGAAGCGAGCTATGGCAAAATGTTAAGAGACCTCTTTTGTAGAGAATTAAGTTTCCTACTTTTTATGTTCTATGATATTTTTTGATCAGATGCGTAGTTCTCGAGATATATCAAGATATTTAAAAGTTCCGAAGCCGCACCAACATAATAGAGATACAGAAACACCGTGGCCCCTTTCTTTGAGATAACTCTGCACTATTGCGAGCTGCAAATGCCACTTCCAGCTTAGCTGTGCAGAAGAAGAACAACAAGAAGAAGAAATATCTCGAAATATGTCCGTCAGGCCCCTTCCCTTGAGATAAATCTGCAAATATCTCGGAAACGAAGCGAGCTATGGCAAAATGTTAAGAGACCTTTTTTGTAGAGAATTAAGTTTCCTACTTTTTATGTTCTATGATATTTTTTGATCAGATGCGTAGTTCTCGAGATATATCAAGATATTTAAAAGTTCCGAAGCCGCACCAACATAATAGAGATACAGAAACACCGTGGCCCCTCTCTTTGAGATAACTCTGCACTATTGCGAGCTGCAAATGCCACTTCCAGTTTAGCTGTGCAAAAGAAGAACAACAAGAAGAAGAAATATCTCGAAATATGTCCGTTAGGCCCCTTCCCTTGAGATAAATCGGCAAGTATCTCGGAAACGAAGCGAGCTATGGCAAAATGTTGAGAGACCTTTTTTGTAGAGAATTAAGTTTCCTACTTTTTATGTTCTATGATATTTTTTGATCAGATGCGTAGATCTCGAGATATATCAAGATATTTAAAAGTTCCGAAGCCGCACCAACATAATAGAGATACAGAAACACCGTGGCCCCTTTCTTTGAGATAACTCTGCACTATTGCGAGCTGCAAATGCCACTTCCAGCTTAGCTGTGCAGAAGAAGAACAACAAGAAGAAGAAATATCTCGAAATATGTCCGTCAGGCCCCTTCCCTTGAGATAAATCTGCAAATATCTCGGAAACGAAGCGAGCTATGGCAAAATGTTAAGAGACCTTTTTTGTATGGAATTATGTTTCCTACTTTTCATGTTCTCTGATATTTTCTGATCAGACGCGTAGTTCTCGAGATATATCAAGATATTTAAAAGTTCCGAAGCCGCACCAACATAATAGAGATACAGAAACACCGTGGCCCCTTTCTTTGAGATAACTCTGTACTATTGCGAGCTGGAAATGCCACTTCCAGTTTAGCTGTGCAGAAGAAGAACAACAAGAAGAAGAAATATCTCGAAATAAGTCCGTTAGGCCCCTTCCCTTGAGATAAATCTGCAAATATGTCGAAAACGAAGCGAGCTATGGCAAAATGTTAAGAGACGTTTTTTGTAGAGAATTATGTTTCCTACAATTTATGTTCTATGATATTTTTTGATCAGAAGCGTAGTTTTCGAGATATATCGAGATATTTAAAAGTTCCGAAGCAGCACCAACATAATAGAGATACAGAAACACCGTGGCCCCTTTCTTTCAGATAACTATGCACTATTGCGAGCTGTAAATGCCACTTCCAGCTTAGCTGTGCAGAAGAAGAACAACAAGAAGAAGAAATATCTCGAAATATGTCCGTCAGGCCCCTTACCTTGAGATAAATCTGCAAATATCTCGGAAACGAAGCGAGCTATGGCAAAATGTTAAGAGACGTTTTTTGTAGAGAATTAAGTTTCCTACTTTTTATCTTCTATGATATTTTCTGATCAGATGCGTAGTTCTCGAGATATATCAAGATATTTAAAAGTTCCGAAGCCGCACCAACATAATAGAGATACAGAAACACCGTGGCCCCTTTCTTTGAGATAACTCTGCACTAGTGCGAGCTGCAAATGCCACTTCCAGCTTAGCTGTGCAGAAGAAGAACAACAAGAAGAAGAAATATCTCGAAATATGTCCGTCAGGCCACTTCCCTTGAGATAAATCTGCAAATATCTCGGAAACGAAGCGAGCTATGGCAAAATGTTAAGAGACCTTTTTTGTAGAGAATTATGTTTCCTACTTTTTATGTTCTATGATATTTTTTGATCAGACGCGTAGCTCTCGAGATATATCAAGATATTTAAAAGTTCCGAAGCCGCACCAACATAATAGAGATACAGAAACACCGTGGCCCCTCTCTTTGAGATAACTCTGCACTATTGCGAGCTGGAAATGCCACTTCCAGTTTAGCTGTGCAGAAGAAGAACAACAAGAAGAAGAAATATCTCGAAATATGTCCGTTAGGCCCCTTCCCTTGAGATAAATCTGCAAATATCTCGGAAACGAAGCGAGCTATGGCAAAATGTTATGAGACCTTTTTTGTAGAGAATTATGTTTCCTACAATTTATGTTCTATGATATTTTTTGATCAGAAGCGTAGTTTTCGAGATATATCGAGATATTTAAAAGTTCCGAAGCCGCACCAACATAATAGAGATACAGAAACACCGTGGCCCCTTTCTTTGAGATAACTCTGCACTATTGCGAGCTGCAAATGCCACTTCCAGCTTAGCTGTGCAGAGGAAGAACAACAAGAAGAAGAAATATCTCGAAATATGTCCGTCAGGCCAGTTCCTTTGAGATAAATCTGCAAATATCTCGGAAACGAAGCGAGCTATGGCAAAATGTTAAGAGACCTTTTTTGTAGAGAATTAAGTTTCCTACTTTTTATCTTCTATGATATTTTCTGATCAGATGCGTAGTTCTCGAGATATATCAAGATATTTAAAAGTTCCGAAGCCGCACCAACATAATAGAGATACAGAAACACCGTGGCCCCTTTGTTTGAGATAACTCTGCACTAGTGCGAGCCGCAAATGCCACTTCCAGCTTAGCTGTGCAGAAGAAGAACTACAAGAAGAACAAATATCTCGAAATATGTCCGTCAGGCCACTTCCCTTGAGATAAATCTGCAAATATCTCGGAAACGAAGCGAGCTATGGCAAAATGTTAAGAGACCTTTTTTGTAGAGAATTATGTTTCCTACTTTTTATGTTCTATGATATTTTTTGATCAGACGCGTAGCTCTCGAGATATATCAAGATATTTAAAAGTTCCGAAGCCTCACCAACATAATAGCGATACAGAAACACCGTGGCCCCTCTCTTTGAGATAACTCTGCACTATTGCGAGCTGGAAATGCCACTTCCAGTTTAGCTGTGCAGAAGAAGAACAACAAGAAGAAGAAATATCTCGAAATATGTCCGTTAGGCCCCTTCCCTTGAGATAAATCTGCAAATATCTCGGAAACGAAGCGAGCTATGGCAAAATGTTAAGAGACCTTTTTTGTAGACAATTATGTTTCCTACAATTTATGTTCTATGATATTTTTTGATCAGAAGCGTAGTTTTCGAGATATATCGAGATATTTAAAAGTTCCGAAGCCGCACCAACATAATAGAGATACAGAAACACCGTGGCCCCTTTCTTTGAGATAACTCTGCACTATTGCGAGCTGCAAATGCCACTTCCAGCTTAGCTGTGCAGAGGAAGAACAACAAGAAGAAGAAATATCTCGAAATATGTCCGTCAGGCCAGTTCCTTTGAGCTGAATCTGCAAATATCTCGGAAACGAAGCGAGCTATGGCAAAATTTTAAGAGACCTTTTTTGTAGAGAATTATGTTTCCTACTTTTTATGTTCTATGATATTTTTTGATCAGACGCGTAGCTCTCGAGATATATCAAGATATTTAAAAGTTCCGAAGCCGCACCAACATAATAGAGATACAGAAACACCGTGGCCCCTTTCTTTGAGATAACTCTGCACTAGTGCGAGCTGCAAATGCCACTTCTAGCTTAGCTGTGCAGAAGAAGAACAACAAGAAGAAGAAATATCTCGAAATATGTCCGTCAGGCCCCTTCCCTTGAGATAAATCTGCAAATATCTCGGAAACGAAGCGAGCTATGGCAAAATGTTAAGAGACCTTTCTTGTAGAGAATTAAGTTTCCTACTTTTTATGTTCTATGATATTTTTTGATCAGATGCGTAGTTCTCGAGATATATCAAGATATTTAAAAGTTCCGAAGCCGCACCAACATAATAGAGATACAGAAACACCGTGGCCCCTTTCTTTGAGATAACTCTGCACTATTGCGAGCTGCAAATGCCACTTCCAGCTTAGCTGTGCAGAGGAAGAACAACAAGAAGAAGAAATATCTCGAAATATGTCCGTCAGGCCAGTTCCTTTGAGCTGAATCTGCAAATATCTCGGAAACGAAGCGAGCTATGGCAAAATGTTGAGAGACGTTTTTTGTAGAGAATTATGTTTCCTACAATTTATGTTCTATGATATTTTTTGATCAGAAGCGTAGTTTTCGAGATATATCGAGATATTTAAAAGTTCCGAAGCCGCACCAACATAATAGAGATACAGAAACACCGTGGCCCCTCTCTTTGAGATAACTCTGCACTATTGCGAGCTGCAAATGCCACTTCCAGCTTAGCTGTGCAGAAGAAGAACAACAAGAAGAAGAAATATCTCGAAATATGTCCGTCAGGCCCCTTCCCTTGAGATAAATCTGCAAATATCTCGGAAACGAAGCGAGCTATGGCAAAATGTTAAGAGACATTTTTTGTAGAGAATTATGTTTCCTACAATTTATGTTGTATGATATTTTTTGATCAGAAGCGTAGTTTTCGAGATATATCGAGATATTTAAAAGTTCCGAAGCCGCACCAACATAATAGAGATACAGAAACATCGTGGCCCCTTTCTTTGGGATAACTCTGCACTATTGCGAGCTGGAAATGCCACTTCCAGTTTAGCTGTGCAGAAGAAGAACAACAAGAAGAAGAAATATCTCGAAATATGTCCGTCAGGCCCCTTCCCTTGAGATAAATCTGCAAATATCTCGGAAACGAAGCGAGCTATCGCAAAATGTTAAGAGATCTTTTTTGTAGAGAATTATGTTTCCTACAATTTATTTTCTACGAAATTTTTTGATCAGAAGCGTAGTTTTCGAGATATATCGAGATATTTAAAAGTTCCGAAGCCGCACCAACATAATAGAGATACAGGAACACCGTGGCCCCTTTCTTTGAGATAACTCTGCACTATTGCGAGCTGCAAATGCCACTTCCAGCTTAGCTGTGCAGAAGAAGAACAACAAGAAGAAGAAATGTCTCGAAATATGTCCGTCAGGCCCCTTCCCTTGAGATAAATCTGCAAATATCTCGGAAACGAAGCGAGCTATGGCAAAATGTTAAGAGACCTTTTTTGTAGAGAATTATGGTTCCTACAATTTATGTTCTATGATATTTTTTGATCAGAAGCGTAGTTTTCGAGATATATCGAGATATTTAAAAGTTCCGAAGCCGCACCAACATAATAGAGATACAGAAACACCGTGGCCCCTTTCTTTGAGATAACTCTGCACTAGTGCGAGCTGCAAATGCCACTTCCAGCTTAGCTGTGCAGAAGAAGAACAACAAGAAGAAGAAATATCTCGAAATATGTCCGTCAGGCCCCTTCCCTTGAGATAAATCTGCAAATATCTCGGAAACGAAGCGAGCTATGGCAAAATATTAAGAGACCTTTTTTGTAGAGAATTATGTTTCCTACAATTTATGTTCTATGATATTTTTTGATCAGAAGCGTAGTTTTCGAGATATATCGAGATATTTAAAAGTTCCGAAGCCGCACCAACATAATAGAGATACAGAAACACCGTGGCCCCTTTCTTTGAGATAACTCTGCACTAGTGCGAGCTGCAAATGCCACTTCCAGCTTAGCTGTGCAGAAGAAGAACAACAAGAAGAAGAAATATCTCGAAATATGTCCGTCAGGCCCCTTCCCTTGAGATAAATCTGCAAATATCTCGGAAACGAAGCGAGCTATGGCAAAATGTTAAGAGACCTTTCTTGTAGAGAATTAAGTTTCCTACTTTTTATGTTCTATGATATTTTTTGATCAGATGCGTAGTTCTCGAGATATATCAAGATATTTAAAAGTTCCGAAGCCGCACCAACATAATAGAGATACAGAAACACCGTGGCCCCTTTCTTTGAGATAACTGTGCACTATTGCGAGCTGCAAATGCCACTTCCAGCTTAGCTGTGCAGAGGAAGAACAACAAGAAGAAGAAATATCTCGAAATATGTCCGTCAGGCCAGTTCCTTTGAGCTGAATCTGCAAATATCTCGGAAACGAAGCGAGCTATGGCAAAATGTTGAGACGTTTTTTGTAGAAAATTATGTTTCCTACAATTTATGTTCTATAATATTTTTTGATCAGAAGCGTAGTTTTCGAGATATATCGAGATATTTAAAAGTTCCGAAGCCGCACCAACATAATAGAGATACAGAAACACCGTGGCCCCTTTCTTTGAGATAACTCTGCACTATTGCGAGCTGTAAATGCCACTTCCAGCTTAGCTGTGCAGAGGAAGAACAACAAGAAGAAGAAATATCTCGAAATACGTCCGTCAGGCCAGTTCCTTTGAGCTGAATCTGCAAATATCTCGGAAACGAAGCGAGCTATGGCAAAATGTTAAGAGACGTTTTTTGTAGAGAATTATGTTTCCTACAATTTACGTTCTATGATATTTTTTGATCAGAAGCGTAGTTTTCGAGATATATCGAGATATTTAAAAGTTCCGAAGCCGCACCAACATAATAGAGATACAGAAACACCGTGGCCCCTCTCTTTGAGATAACTCTGCACTATTGCGAGCTGCAAATGCCACTTCCAGCTTAGCTGTGCAGAAGAAGAACAACAAGAAGAAGAAATATCTCGAAATATGTCCGTCAGGCCCCTTCCCTTGAGATAAATCTGCAAATATCTCGGAAACGAAGCGAGCTATGGCAAAATGTTTAGAGACCTTTCTTGTAGAGAATTAAGTTTCCTACTTTTTATGTAGTATGATATTTTTTGATCAGATGCGTAGTTCTCGAGATATATCAAGATATTTAAAAGTTCCGAAGCCGCACCAACATAATAGAGATACAGAAACACCGTGGCCCCTTTCTTTGAGATAACTCTGCACTATTGCGCGCTGCAAATGCCACTTCCAGCTTAGCTGTGAGGAAGAAGAACAACAAGAGGAAGAAATATCTCGAAATATGTGCGTCAGGCCCCTTCCCTTGAGATAAATCTGCAAATATCTCGGAAACGAAGCGAGCTATGGCAAAATGTTAAGAGACCTTTTTTGTAGAGAATTAAGTTTCCTACTTTTTATGTTCTATGATATTTTTTGATCAGAAGCGTAGTTTTCGAGATATATGGAGATATTTAAAAGTTCCGAAGCCGCACCAACATAATAGAGATACAGAAACACCGTGGCCCCTTTCTTTGAGATAACTCTGCACTAGTGCGAGCTGCAAATGCCACTTCCAGCTTAGCTGTGCAGAAGAAGAACAACAAGAAGAAGAAATATCTCGAAATATGTCCGTCAGGCCAGTTCCTTTGAGCTGAATCTGCAAATATCTCGGAAACGAAGCGAGCTATGGCAAAATGTTAAGAGACGTTTTTTGTAGAGAATTATGTTTCCTACAATTTATGTTCTATGATATTTTTTGATCAGAAGCGTAGTTTTCGAGATATATCGAGATATTTAAAAGTTCCGAAGCCGCACCAACATAATAGAGATACAGAAACACCGTGGCCCCTCTCTTTGAGATAACTCTGCACTATTGCGAGCTGCAAATGCCACTTCCAGCTTAGCTGTGCAGAAGAAGAACAACAAGAAGAAGAAATATCTCGAAATATGTCCGTCAGGCCCCTTCCCTTGAGATAAATCTGCAAATATCTCGGAAACGAAGCGAGCTATGGCAAAATGTTTAGAGACCATTCTTGTAGAGAATTAAGTTTCCTACTTTTTATGTAGTATGATATTTTTTGATCAGATGCGTAGTTCTCGAGATATATCAAGATATTTAAAAGTTCCGAAGCCGCACCAACATAATAGAGATACAGAAACACCGTGGCCCCTTTCTTTGAGATAACTCTGCACTATTGCGCGCTGCAAATGCCACTTCCAGCTTAGCTGTGCAGAGGAAGAACAACAAGAAGAAGAAATATCTCGAAATATGTCCGTCAGGCCAGTTCCTTTGAGCTGAATCTGCAAATATCTCGGAAACGAAGCGAGCTATGGCAAAATGTTAAGAGACCTTTTTTGTAGAGAATTATGGTTCCTACAATTTATGTTCTATGATATTTTTTGATCAGAAGCGTAGTTTTCGAGATATATCGAGATATTTAAAAGTTCCGAAGCCGCACCAACATAATAGAGATACAGAAACACCGTGGCCCCTTTCTTTGAGATAACTCTGCACTAGTGCGAGCTGCAAATGCCACTTCCAGCTTAGCTGTGCAGAAGAAGAACAACAAGAAGAAGAAATATCTCGAAATATGTCCGTCAGGCCCCTTCCCTTGAGATAAATCTGCAAATATCTCGGAAACGAAGCGAGCTATGGCAAAATGTTAAGAGACCTTTTTTGTAGAGAATTATGTTTCCTACAATTTATGTTGTATGATATTTTTTGATCAGAAGCGTAGTTTTCGAGATATATCGAGATATTTAAAAGTTCCGAAGCCGCACCAACATAATAGAGATACAGAAACACCGTGGCCCCTTTCTTTGAGATAACTCTGCACTAGTGCGAGCTGCAAATGCCACTTCCAGCTTAGCTGTGCAGAAGAAGAACAACAAGAAGAAGAAATATCTCGAAATATGTCCGTCAGGCCCCTTCCCTTGAGATAAATCTGCAAATATCTCGGAAACGAAGCGAGCTATGGCAAAATGTTAAGAGACCTTTCTTGTAGAGAATTAAGTTTCCTACTTTTTATGTTCTATGATATTTTTTGATCAGATGCGTAGTTCTCGAGATATATCAAGATATTTAAAAGTTCCGAAGCCGCACCAACATAATAGAGATACAGAAACACCGTGGCCCCTTTCTTTGAGATAACTCTGCACTATTGCGAGCTGCAAATGCCACTTCCAGCTTAGCTGTGCAGAGGAAGAACAACAAGAAGAAGAAATATCTCGAAATATGTCCGTCAGGCCAGTTCCTTTGAGCTGAATCTGCAAATATCTCGGAAACGAAGCGAGCTATGGCAAAATGTTGAGACGTTTTTTGTAGAAAATTATGTTTCCTACAATTTATGTTCTATGATATTTTTTGATCAGAAGCGTAGTTTTCGAGATATATCGAGATATTTAAAAGTTCCGAAGCCGCACCAACATAATAGAGATACAGAAACACCGTGGCCCCTTTCTTTGAGATAACTCTGCACTATTGCGAGCTGTAAATGCCACTTCCAGCTTAGCTGTGCAGAGGAAGAACAACAAGAAGAAGAAATATCTCGAAATATGTCCGTCAGGCCAGTTCCTTTGAGCTGAATCTGCAAATATCTCGGAAACGAAGCGAGCTATGGCAAAATGTTAAGAGACGTTTTTTGTAGAGAATTATGTTTCCTACAATTTATGTTGTATGATATTTTTTGATCAGAAGCGTAGTTTTCGAGATATATCGAGATATTTAAAAGTTCCGAAGCCGCACCAACATAATAGAGATACAGAAACATCGTGGCCCCTTTCTTTGGGATAACTCTGCACTATTGCGAGCTGGAAATGCCACTTCCAGTTTAGCTGTGCAGAAGAAGAACAACAAGAAGAAGAAATATCTCGAAATATGTCCGTCAGGACCCTTCCCTTGAGATAAATCTGCAAATATCTCGGAAACGAAGCGAGCTATTGCAAAACGTTAAGAGACCTTTTTTGTAGAGAATTAAGTTTCCTACTTTTTATGTTGTATGATATTTTTTATCAGAAGCGTAGTTTTCGAGATATATCGAGATATTTAAAAGTTCCGAAGCCGCACCAACATAATAGAGATACAGAAACACCGTGGCCCCTTTCTTTGGGATAACTCTGCACTATTGCGAGCTGCAAATGCCACTTCCAGCTTAGCTGTGCAGAAGAAGAACAACAAGAAGAAGAAATATCTCGAAATATGTCCGTCAGGCCACTTCCCTTGAGATAAATCTGCAAATATCTCGGAAACGAAGCGAGCTATGGCAAAATGTTGAGACGTTTTTTGTAGAAAATTATGTTTCCTACAATTTATGTTCTATGATATTTTTTGATCAGAAGCGTAGTTTTCGAGATATATCGAGATATTTAAAAGTTCCGAAGCCGCACCAACATAATAGAGATACAGAAACACCGTGGCCCCTTTCTTTGAGATAACTCTGCACTATTGCGAGCTGTAAATGCCACTTCCAGCTTAGCTGTGCAGAGGAAGAACAACAAGAAGAAGAAATATCTCGAAATATGTCCGTCAGGCCAGTTCCTTTGAGCTGAATCTGCAAATATCTCGGAAACGAAGCGAGCTATGGCAAAATGTTAAGAGACGTTTTTTGTAGAGAATTATGTTTCCTACAATTTATGTTGTATGATATTTTTTGATCAGAAGCGTAGTTTTCGAGATATATCGAGATATTTAAAAGTTCCGAAGCCGCACCAACATAATAGAGATACAGAAACATCGTGGCCCCTTTCTTTGGGATAACTCTGCACTATTGCGAGCTGGAAATGCCACTTCCAGTTTAGCTGTGCAGAAGAAGAACAACAAGAAGAAGAAATATCTCGAAATATGTCCGTCAGGACCCTTCCCTTGAGATAAATCTGCAAATATCTCGGAAACGAAGCGAGCTATTGCAAAACGTTAAGAGACCTTTTTTGTAGAGAATTAAGTTTCCTACTTTTTATGTTGTATGATATTTTTTATCAGAAGCGTAGTTTTCGAGATATATCGAGATATTTAAAAGTTCCGAAGCCGCACCAACATAATAGAGATACAGAAACACCGTGGCCCCTTTCTTTGGGATAACTCTGCACTATTGCGAGCTGCAAATGCCACTTCCAGCTTAGCTGTGCAGAAGAAGAACAACAAGAAGAAGAAATATCTCGAAATATGTCCGTCAGGCCACTTCCCTTGAGATAAATCTGCAAATATCTCGGAAACGAAGCGAGCTATGGCAAAATGTTAAGAGACCTTTTTTGTAGAGAATTAAGTTTCCTACTTTTTATGTTCTATGATATTTTTTGATCAGAAGCGTAGTTTTCGAGATATATGGAGATATTTAAAAGTTCCGAAGCCGCACAAACATAATAGAGATACAGAAACACCGTGGCCCCTTTCTTTGAGATAACTCTGCACTAGTGCGAGCTGCAAATGCCACTTCCAGCTTAGCTGTGCAGAAGAAGAACAACAAGAAGAAGAAATATCTCGAAATATGTCCGTCAGGCCAGTTCCTTTGAGCTGAATCTGCAAATATCTCGGAAACGAAGCGAGCTATGGCAAAATGTTAAGAGACGTTTTTTGTAGAGAATTATGTTTCCTACAATTTATGTTCTATGATATTTTTTGATCAGAAGCGTAGTTTTCGAGATATATCGAGATATTTAAAAGTTCCGAAGCCGCACCAACATAATAGAGATACAGAAACACCGTGGCCCCTCTCTTTGAGATAACTCTGCACTATTGCGAGCTGCAAATGCCACTTCCAGCTTAGCTGTGCAGAAGAAGAACAACAAGAAGAAGAAATATCTCGAAATATGTCCGTCAGGCCCCTTCCCTTGAGATAAATCTGCAAATATCTCGGAAACGAAGCGAGCTATGGCAAAATGTTTAGAGACCATTCTTGTAGAGAATTAAGTTTCCTACTTTTTATGTAGTATGATATTTTTTGATCAGATGCGTAGTTCTCGAGATATATCAAGATATTTAAAAGTTCCGAAGCCGCACCAACATAATAGAGATACAGAAACACCGTGGCCCCTTTCTTTGAGATAACTCTGCACTATTGCGCGCTGCAAATGCCACTTCCAGCTTAGCTGTGCAGAGGAAGAACAACAAGAAGAAGAAATATCTCGAAATATGTCCGTCAGGCCAGTTCCTTTGAGCTGAATCTGCAAATATCTCGGAAACGAAGCGAGCTATGGCAAAATGTTAAGAGACGTTTTTTGTAGAGAATTATGTTTCCTACAATTTATGTTCTATGATATTTTTTGATCAGAAGCGTAGTTTTCGAGATATATCGAGATATTTAAAAGTTCCGAAGCCGCACCAACATAATAGAGATACAGAAACACCGTGGCCCCTCTCTTTGAGATAACTCTGCACTATTGCGAGCTGCAAATGCCACTTCCAGCTTAGCTGTGCAGAAGAAGAACAACAAGAAGAAGAAATATCTCGAAATATGTCCGTCAGGCCCCTTCCCTTGAGATAAATCTGCAAATATCTCGGAAACGAAGCGAGCTATGGCAAAATGTTTAGAGACCTTTCTTGTAGAGAATTAAGTTTCCTACTTTTTATGTAGTATGATATTTTTTGATCAGATGCGTGGTTCTCGAGATATATCAAGATATTTAAAAGTTCCGAAGCCGCACCAACATAATAGAGATACAGAAACACCGTGGCCCCTTTCTTTGAGATAACTCTGCACTATTGCGCGCTGCAAATGCCACTTCCAGCTTAGCTGTGAGGAAGAAGAACAACAAGAGGAAGAAATATCTCGAAATATGTCCGTCAGGCCCCTTCCCTTGAGATAAATCTGCAAATATCTCGGAAACGAAGCGAGCTATGGCAAAATGTTAAGAGACCTTTTTTGTAGAGAATTATGTTTCCTACAATTTATGTTGTATGATATTTTTTGATCAGAAGCGTAGTTTTCGAGATATATCGAGATATTTAAAAGTTCCGAAGCCGCACCAACATAATAGAGATACAGAAACACCGTGGCCCCTCTCTTTGAGATAACTCTGCACTATTGCGAGCTGCAAATGCCACTTCCAGCTTAGCTGTGCAGAAGAAGAACAACAAGAACAAGAAATATCTCGAAATATGTCCGTCAGGCCACTTCCCTTGAGATAAATCTGCAAATATCTCGGAAACGAAGCGAGCTATGGCAAAATGTTAAGAGACCTTTTTTGTAGAGAATTAAGTTTCCTACTTTTTATGTTCTATGATATTTTTTGATCAGAAGCGTAGTTTTCGAGATATATCGAGATATTTTAAAGTTCCGAAGCCGCACCAACATAATAGAGATACAGAAACACCGTGGCCCCTTTCTTTGAGATAACTCTGCACTAGTGCGAGCTGCAAATGCCACTTCCAGCTTAGCTGTGCAGAAGAAGAACAACAAGAAGAAGAAATATCTCGAAATATGTCCGTCAGGCCAGTTCCTTTGAGCTGAATCTGCCAATATCTCGGAAACGAAGCGAGCTATGGCAAAATCTTAAGAGACGTTTTTTGTAGAGAATTATGTTTCCTACAATTTATGTTCTATGATATTTTTTGATCAGAAGCGTAGTTTTCGAGATATATCGAGATATTTAAAAGTTCCGAAGCCGCACCAACATAATAGAGATACAGAAACACCGTGGCCCCTTTCTTTGAGATAACTTTGCACTATTGTGACCTGTAAATGCCACTTCCAGCTTAGCTGTGCAGAAGAAGAACAACAAGAAGAAGAAATATCTCGAAATATGTCCGTCAGGCCCCTTCCCTTGAGATAAATCTGCAAATATCTCGGAAACGAAGCGACCTATGGCAAAATGTTCAGAGACCTTTTTTGTAGAGAATTCTGTTTCCTACAATTTATGTTCTATGATATTTTTTGATCAGAAGCGTAGTTTTCGAGATATATCGAGATATTTAAAAGTTCCGAAGCCGCACCAACATAATAGAGATACAGAAACACCGTGGCCCCTTTCTTTGAGATAACTCTGCACTAGTGCGAGCCGCAAATGCCACTTCCAGCTTAGCTGTGCAGAAGAAGAACAACAAGAAGAAGAAATATCTCGAAATATGTCCGTCAGGCCCCTTCCCTTGAGATAAATCTGCAAATATCTCGGAAACGAAGCGAGCTATGGCAAAATGTTAAGAGACCTTTTTTGTAGAGAATTATGTTTCCTACAATTTATGTTCTATGATATTTTTTGATCAGAAGCGTAGTTTTCGAGATATATCGAGATATTTAAAAGTTCCGAAGCCGCACCAACATAATAGAGATACAGAAACGCCGTGGCCCCTTTCTTTGAGATAACTCTGCACTATTGCGAGCTGCAAATGCCACTTCCAGCTTAGCTGTGCAGAGGAAGAACAACAAGAAGAAGAAATTTCTCGAAATATGTCCGTCAGGCCAGTTCCTTTGAGATGAATCTGCAAATATCTCGGAAACGAAGCGAGCTATGGCAAAATGTTAAGAGACCTTTTTTGTAGACAATTAAGTTTCCTACAATTTATGTTCTATGATATTTTTTGATCAGAAGCGTAGTTTTCGAGATATATCGAGATATTTAAAAGTTCCGAAGCCGCACCAACATAATAGAGATACAGAAACACCGTGGCTCCTTTCTTTGAGATAACTCTGCACTAGTGCGAGCCGCAAATGCCACTTCCAGCTTAGCTGTGCAGAAGAAGAACAACAAGAAGAAGAAATATCTCGAAATATGTCCGTCAGGCCCCTTCCCTTGAGATAAATCTGCAAATATCTCGGAAACGAAGCGTGCTATGGCAAAATGTTAAGAGATTTTTTTTGTACAGAATTAAGTTTCCTACTTTTTATGTTCTATGATATTTTTCGATCAGAGGCGGGGTTATCGAGATATATCAAGATATTTAAAAGTTCCGAAGCCGCACCAACATAATAGAGATACAGAAACACCGTGGCCCCTTTCTTTGAGATAACTCTGCACGATTTCGAGCTGGAAATGCCACTTCCAGTTTAGCTGTGCAGAAAAAGAACAACAAGAAGCAGAAATATCTCGAAATATGTCCATCAGGACCCTTCCCTTGAGATAAATCTGCAAATATCTCGGAAACGAAGCGAGCTATGGCAAAATGTTAAGAGACCTTTTTTGTAGAGAATTATGTTTCCTACAATTTATGTTCTATGATATTTTTTGATCAGAAGCGTAGTTTTCGAGATATATCGAGATATGTAAAAGTTCCGCAGCCGCACCAACATAATAGAGATACAGAAACACCGTGGCCCCTTTCTTTGGGATAACTCTGCACTCTTGCGAGCTGCAAATGCCACTTCCAGCTTAGCTGTGCAGAAGAAGAACAACAAGAAGAAGAAATATTTCGAAATATGTCCGTCAGGCCACTTCCCTTGAGATAAATCTGCAAATATCTCGGAAACGAAGCGAGCTATGGCAAAATGTTAAGAGACCTTTTTTGTAGAGAATTAAGTTTCCTACTTTTTATGTTCGATGATATTTTTTGATCAGATGCGTAGTTCTCGAGATATATCAAGATATTTAAAAGTTCCGAAGCTGCACCAACATAATAGAGGTACAGAAACACCGTGGCCTCTTTCTTTGAGATAACTCTGCACTATTGCGAGCTGCAAATGCCACTTCGAGCTTAGCTGTGCAGAAGAAGAACAACAAGAAGAAGAAATATCTCGAAATATGTCCGTCAGGCCCCTTCCCTTGAGATAAATCTGCAAATATCTCGGAAACGAAGAGAGCTATGGCAAAATGTTAAGAGACCTTTTTTGTAGAGAATTAAGTTTCCTACTTTTCATGTTCTATGATATTTTTTGATCAGATGGTAGTTCTCGAGATATATCAAGATATTTAAAAGTTCCGAAGCAGCACCAACATAATAGAGATACAGAAACACCGTGGCCCCTTTCTTTGAGATAACTCTGCACTATTGCGAGCTGTAATTGCCACTTCCAGCTTAGCTGTGCAGAAGAAGAACAACAAGAAGAAGAAATATCTCGAAATATGTCCGTCAGGCCCCTTCCCTTGAGATAAATATGCAAATATCTCGGAAACGAAGCGAGCTATGGCAAAATGTTAAGAGACCTTTTTTGTAGAGAATTAAGTTTCCTACTTTTTATGTTCTATGATATTTTCTGATCAGATGCGTAGTTCTCGAGATATATCAAGATATTTAAAAGTTCCGAAGCCGCACCAACATAATAGAGATACAGAAACACCGTGGCCCCTTTCTTTGAGATAACTCTGCACTATTGCGAGCTGCAAATGCCACTTCCAGCTTAGCTGTGCAGAGGAAGAACAACAAGAAGAAGAAATATCTCGAAACATGTCCGTCAGACCAGTTCCTTTGAGCTGAATCTGCAAATATCTCGGAAACGAAACGAGCTATGGCAAAATGTTAAGAGATGTTTTTTGTAGAGAATTACGTTTCCTACAATTTATGTTCTATGATATTTTTTGATCAGAAGCGTAGTTTTCGAGATATATCGAGATATTTAAAAGTTCCGAAGACGCACCAACATAATAGAGATACAGAAACACCGTGGCCCCTTTCTTTGAGATAACTCTGCACTATTGCGAGCTGTAAATGCCACTTCCAGCTTAGCTGTGCAGAAGAAGAACAACAAGAAGAAGAAATGTCTCGAAATATGTCCGTCAGGCCCCTTCCCTTGAGATAAATCTGCAAATATCTCGGAAACGAAGCGAGCTATGGCAAAATGTTAAGAGACCTTTTTTGTAGAGAATTATGTTTGCTACAATTTATGTTCGATGATATTTTTTGATCAGAAGCGTAGTTTTCGAGATATATCGAGATATTTAAAAGTTCCGAAGCCGCACCAACATAATAGAGATACAGAAACACCGTGGCCCCTTTCTTTGAGATAACTCTGCACGATTGCGAGCTGGAAATGCCACTTCCAGTTTAGCTGTGCAGAAGAAGAACAACAAGAAGAAGATATATCTCGAAATATGTCCGTCAGGCCCCTTCCCTTGAGATAAATCTGCAAATATCTCGGAAACGAAGCGAGCTACTGCAAAATGTTAAGAGACCTTTTTTGTAGAAAATTAGGTTTCCTACTTTTTATGTTCTATGATATTTTTTGATCAGATGCGTAGTTCTCGAGATATATCAAGATATTTAAACGTTCCGAAGCCGCACCAACATAATAGAGATACAGAAACACCGTAGCCCCTTTCTTTGAGATAACTCTGCACTATTGCGAGCTGCAAATGCCACTTCCAGCTTAGCTGTGCAGAAGAGGAACAACAAGAAGAAGAAATATCTCGGAATATGTCCGTCAGGCCCCTTCCCTTGAGTTAAATCTGCAAATATCTCGGAAACGATGCCAGTTATGGGAAAATGTTAAGAGACCCTTTTTGTAGAGAATTAAGTTTCCTACTTTTTATGTTCTATGATATTTTTTGATCAGATGCGTAGTTCTCGAGATATATCAAGATATTTAAAAGTTCCGAAGCCGCACCAACATAATAGAGATACAGAAACACCGTGGCCCCTTTCTTTGAGATAACTCTGCACTATTGCGCGCTGCAAATGCCACTTCCAGCTTAGCTGTGCAGAAGAAGAACAACAAGAAGAAGAAATATCTCGAAATATGTCCGTCAGGCCCCTTCCCTTGAGATAAATCTGCAAATATCTCGGAAACGAAGCGAGCTACGGCAAAATGTTAAGAGACCTTTTTTGTAGAAAATTAGGTTTCCTACTTTTTATGTTCTATGATATTTTTTGATCGGATGCGTAGTTCTCGAGATATATCAAGATATTTAAAAGTTCCGAAGCCGCACCAACATAATAGAGATACAGAAACACCGTGGCCCCTTTCTTTGCGATAACTCTGCACTATTGCGAGCTGCAAATGCCACTTCCAGCTTAGCTGTGCAGAAGAAGAACAACAAGAATAAGAAATATTTCGAAATATGTCCGTCAGGCCCCTTCCCTTGAGATAAATCTGCAAATATCTCGGAAACCAAGCGAGCTACGGCAAAATGTTAAGAGACCTTTTTTGTAGAGAATTATGTTTCCTACAATTTACGTTCTCTGATATTTTTTGATCAGAAGCGTAGTTTTCGAGATATATCGAGATATTTAAAAGTTCCGAAGCCGCACCAACATAATAGAGATACAGAAACACCGTGGCCCCATTCTTTGAGATAACTCTGCACTATTGCGCGCTGCAAATGCCACTTCCAGCTTAGCTGTGCAGAAGAAGAACAACAAGAAGAAGAAATATCTCGAAATATGTCCGTCAGGCCCCTTCCCTTGAGATAAATCTGCAAATATCTCGGAAACGAAGCGAGCTATGGCAAAATGTTAAGAGACCTTTTTTGTAGAGAATTAAGTTTCCTACTTTTTATGTTCTATGATATTTTTTGATCAGATGCGTAGTTCTCGAGATATATCAAGATATTTAAAAGATCCGAAGCCGCACCAACATAATAGAGATACAGAAACACCGTGGCCCCTTTCTTTGAGATAACTCTGCACGATTGCGAGCTGCAAATGCCACTTCCAGCTTAGCTGTGCAGAAGAAGAACAACAAGATGAAGAAATATCTCGAAATATGTCCGTCAGGCCCCTTCCCTTGAGATAAATCTGCAAATATCTCGGAAACGAAGCGAGCTATGGCAAAATGTTAAGAGACCTTTTTTGTAGAGAATAATATTTCCTACAATTTACGTTCTATGATATTTTTTGATCAGAAGCGTAGTTTTCGTGATATATCGAGATATTTAAAAGTTCCGAAGCCGCACCAACATAATAGAGATACAGAAACACCGTGGCCCCTTTCTTTGAGATAACTCTGCACTATTGCGACCTGCAAATGCCACTTCCAGCTCAGCTGTGCAGAAGAAGAACAACAAGAAGAAGAAATATCTCGAAATATGTCCGTCAGGCCAGTTCCTTTGAGCTGAATCTGCAAATATCTCGGAAACGAAGCGAGATATGGCAAAATGTTAAGAGACGTTTTTTGTAGAGAATTATGTTTCCTACAATTTATGTTCTATGATATTTTTTGATCAGAAGCGTAGTTTTCGAGATATATCGAGATATTTAAAAGTTCCGAAGCCGCACCAACATAATAGGGATACAGAAACACCGTGGCCCCTTTCTTTGAGATAACTCTGCACTAGTGCGAGCCGCAAATGCCACTTCCAGCTTAGCTGTGCAGAAGAAGAACAACAAGAAGAAGAAATATCTCGAAATATGTCCGTCAGGCCCCTTCCCTTGAGATAAATCTGCAAATATCTCGGAAACGAAGCGAGCTATGGCAAAATGTTAAGAGACCTTTTTTGTAGAGAATTAAGTTTCCTACTTTTTATGTTCTATGATATTTTTTGATCAGATGCGTAGTTCTCGAGATATATCAAGATATTTAAAAGTTCCGAAGCCGCACCAACATAATAGAGATACAGAAACACCGTGGCCCCTTTCTTTGAGATAACTCTGCACTATTGCGAGCTGGAAATGCCACTTCCAGTTTAGCTGTGCAGAAGAAGAGCAACAAGAAGAAGAAATATCTCGAAATATGTCCGTTAGGCCCCTTCCCTTGAGATAAATCTGCAAATATCTCGGAAACGAAGCGAGCTATGGCAAAATGTTAAGAGACCTTTTTTGTAGAGAATTAAGTTTCCTACTTTTTATGTTCTATGATATTTTTTGATCAGATGCGTAGTTCTCGAGATATATCAAGATATTTAAAAGTTCCGAAGCCGCACCAACATAATAGAGATACAGAAACACCGTGGCCCCTTTCTTTGAGATAACTCTGCACTATTGCGAGCTGTAAATGCCACTTCCAGCTTAGCTGTGCAGAAGAAGAACAACAAGAAGAAGAAATATCTCGAAATATGTCCGTCAGGCCCCTTCCCTTGAGATATATCTGCAAATATCTCGGAAACGAAGCGAGCTATGGCAAAATGTTAAGAGACCTTTTTTGTAGAGAATTATGTTTCCTACAATTTATGTTCTATGATCTTTTTTGATCAGAAGCGTAGTTTTCGAGATATATCGAGATATTTAAAAGTTCCGAAGCCGCACCAACATAATAGAGATACAGAAACACCGTGGCCCCTTTCTTTGAGATAACTCTGCACTAGTGCGAGCCGCAAATGCCACTCCCAGCTTAGCTGTGCAGAAGAAGAACAACAAGAAGAAGAAATATCTCGAAATATGTCCGTCAGGCCCCTTGCCTTGAGATAAATCTGCAAATATCTCGGAAACGAAGCGAGCTATGGCAAAATGTTAAGAGACCTTTTTTGTAGAGAATTATATTTCCTACAATTTATGTTCTATGATATTTTTTGATCAGAAGCGTAGTTCTCGAGATAGATCAAGATACTTAAAAGTTCCGAAGCCGCACCAAACATAATAGAGATACAGAAACACCGTGGCCCCTCTCTTTGAGATAACTCTGCACTATTGCGAGCTGCAAATGCCACTTCCAGCTTAGCTGTGCAGAAGAAGAACAACAAGAAGAAGAAATATCTCGAAATATGTCCGTCAGGCCCCTTCCCTTGAGATAAATCTGCAAATATCTAGGAAACGAAGCGAGCTATGGCAAAATGTTAAGAGACCTTTTTTGTAGATAATTAAGTTTCCTACTTTTTATGTTCTATGATATTTTTCGATCAGAGGCGTAGTTCTCGAGATATATCAAGATATTTAAAAGTTCCGAAGCCGCACCAACATAATAGAGATACAGAAACACCGTGGCCCCTTTCTTTGAGATAACTCTGCACTAGTGCGAGCCGCAAATGCTACTTCCAGCTTAGCTGTGCAGAAGAAGGACAACAAGAAGAAGAAATATCTCGAAATATGTCCGTCAGGCCCCTTCCCTTGAGATAAATCTGCAAATATCTCGGAAACGAAGCGAGCTATGGCAAAATGTTAAGAGACCTTTTTTGTAGAGAATTAAGTTTCCTACTTTTTATGTTCTATGATATTTTTTGATCAGATGCGTAGTTCTCGAGATATATCAAGATATTTAAAAGTTCCGAAGCCGCACCAACATAATAGAGATACAGAAACACCGTGGCCCCTTTCTTTGAGATAACTCTGCACTATTGCGAGCTGTAAATGCCACTTCCAGCTTAGCTGTGCAGAAGAAGAACAACAAGAAGAAGAAATATCTCGAAATATGTCCGTCAGGCCCCTTCCCTTGAGATATATCTGCAAATATCTCGGAAACGAAGCGAGCTATGGCAAAATGTTAAGAGACCTTTTTTGTAGAGAATTATGTTTCCTACAATTTATGTTCTATGATCTTTTTTGATCAGAAGCGTAGTTTTCGAGATATATCGAGATATTTAAAAGTTCCGAAGCCGCACCAACATAATAGAGATACAGAAACACCGTGGCCCCTTTCTTTGAGATAACTCTGCACTAGTGCGAGCCGCAAATGCCACTTCCAGCTTAGCTGTGCAGAAGAAGAACAACAAGAAGAAGAAATATCTCGAAATATGTCCGTCAGGCCCCTTGCCTTGAGATAAATCTGCAAATATCTCGGAAACGAAGCGAGCTATGGCAAAATGTTAAGAGACCTTTTTTGTAGAGAATTATATTTCCTACAATTTATGTTCTATGATATTTTTTGATCAGAAGCGTAGTTCTCGAGATAGATCAAGATACTTAAAAGTTCCGAAGCCGCACCAAACATAATAGAGATACAGAAACACCGTGGCCCCTCTCTTTGAGATAACTCTGCACTATTGCGAGCTGCAAATGCCACTTCCAGCTTAGCTGTGCAGAAGAAGAACAACAAGAAGAAGAAATATCTCGAAATATGTCCGTCAGGCCCCTTCCCTTGAGATAAATCTGCAAATATCTCGGAAACGAAGCGAGCTATGGCAAAATGTTAAGAGACCTTTTTTGTAGATAATTAAGTTTCCTACTTTTTATGTTCTATGATATTTTTCGATCAGAGGCGTAGTTCGCGAGATATATCAAGATATTTAAAAGTTCCGAAGCCGCACCAACATAATAGAGATACAGAAACACCGTGGCCCCTTTCTTTGAGATAACTCTGCACGATTGCGAGCTGGAAATGCCACTTCCAGTTTAGCTGTGCAGAAGAAGAACAACAAGAAGAAGAAATATCTCGAAATATGTCCATCAGGACCCTTCCCTTGAGATAAATCTGCAAATATCTCGGAAACGAAGCGAGCTATGGCAAAATGTTAAGAGACCTTTTTTGTAGAGAATAATATTTCCTACAATTTACGTTCTATGATATTTTTTGATCAGAAGCGTAGTTTTCGAGATATATCGAGATATTTAAAAGTTCCGAAGCCGCACCAACATAATAAAGATACAGAAACACCGTGGCCCCTTTCTTTGAGATAACTCTGCACTAGTGCGAGCCGCAAATGCCACTTCCAGCTTAGCTGTGCAGAAGAAGAACAACAAGAAGAAGAAATATCTCGAAATATGTTCGTCAGGCCAGTTCCTTTGAGCTGAATCTGCAAATATCTCGGAAACGAAGCGAGCTATGGCAAAATGTTAAGAGACGTTTTTTGTAGAGAATTATGTTTGCTACAATTTATGTTCTATGATATTTTTTGATCAGAAGCGTAGTTTTCGAGATATATCGAGATATTTAAAAGTTCCGAAGCCGCACCAACATAATAGGGATACAGAAACACCGTGGCCCCTTTCTTTGAGATAACTCTGCACTAGTGCGAGCCGCAAATGCCACTTCCAGCTTAGCTGTGCAGAAGAAGAACAACAAGAAGAAGAAATATCTCGAAATATGTCCGTCAGGCCCCTTGCCTTGAGATAAATCTGCAAATATCTCGGAAACGAAGCGAGCTATGGCAAAATGTTAAGAGACCTTTTTTGTAGAGAATTATATTTCCTACAATTTATGTTCTATGATATTTTTTGATCAGAAGCGTAGTTCTCGAGATAGATCAAGATACTTAAAAGTTCCGAAGCCGCACCAAACATAATAGAGATACAGAAACACCGTGGCCCCTCTCTTTGAGATAACTCTGCACTATTGCGAGCTGCAAATGCCACTTCCAGCTTAGCTGTGCAGAAGAAGAACAACAAGAAGAAGAAATATCTCGAAATATGTCCGTCAGGCCCCTTCCCTTGAGATAAATCTGCAAATATCTCGGAAACGAAGCGAGCTATGGCAAAATGTTAAGAGACCTTTTTTGTAGATAATTAAGTTTCCTACTTTTTATGTTCTATGATATTTTTCGATCAGAGGCGTAGTTCGCGAGATATATCAAGATATTTAAAAGTTCCGAAGCCGCACCAACATAATAGAGATACAGAAACACCGTGGCCCCTTTCTTTGAGATAACTCTGCACGATTGCGAGCTGGAAATGCCACTTCCAGTTTAGCTGTGCAGAAGAAGAACAACAAGAAGAAGAAATATCTCGAAATATGTCCATCAGGACCCTTCCCTTGAGATAAATCTGCAAATATCTCGGAAACGAAGCGAGCTATGGCAAAATGTTAAGAGACCTTTTTTGTAGAGAATAATATTTCCTACAATTTACGTTCTATGATATTTTTTGATCAGAAGCGTAGTTTTCGAGATATATCGAGATATTTAAAAGTTCCGAAGCCGCACCAACATAATAAAGATACAGAAACACCGTGGCCCCTTTCTTTGAGATAACTCTGCACTAGTGCGAGCCGCAAATGCCACTTCCAGCTTAGCTGTGCAGAAGAAGAACAACAAGAAGAAGAAATATCTCGAAATATGTTCGTCAGGCCAGTTCCTTTGAGCTGAATCTGCAAATATCTCGGAAACGAAGCGAGCTATGGCAAAATGTTAAGAGACGTTTTTTGTAGAGAATTATGTTTGCTACAATTTATGTTCTATGATATTTTTTGATCAGAAGCGTAGTTTTCGAGATATATCGAGATATTTAAAAGTTCCGAAGCCGCACCAACATAATAGGGATACAGAAACACCGTGGCCCCTTTCGTTGAGATAACTCTGCACTAGTGCGAGCCGCAAATGCCACTTCCAGCTTAGCTGTGCAGAAGAAGAACAACAAGAAGAAGAAATATCTCGAAATATGTCCGTCAGGCCACTTCCCTTGAGATAAATCTGCAAATATCTCGGAAACGAAGCGAGCTATGGCAAAATGTTAAGAGACGTTTTTTGTAGAGAATTATATTTCCTACAATTTATGTTCTATGATATTTTTTGATCAGAAGCGTAGTTCTCGAGATAGATCAAGATACTTAAAAGTTCCGAAGCCGCACCAAACATAATAGAGATACAGAAACACCGTGGCCCCTCTCTTTGAGATAACTCTGCACGATTGCGAGCTGGAAATGCCACTTCCAGTTTAGCTGTGCAGAAGAAGAACAACAAGAAGAAGAAATATCTCGAAATATGTCCATCAGGACCCTTCCCTTGAGATAAATCTGCAAATATCTCGGAAACGAAGCGAGCTATGGCAAAATGTTAAGAGACCTTTTTTGTAGAGAATTATGTTTCCTACAATTTATGTTCTATGATATTTTTTGATCAGAAGCGTAGTTTTCGAGATATATCGAGATATTTAAAAGTTCCGAAGCCGCACCAACATAATAGAGATACAGAAACACCGTGGCCCCTTTCTTTGAGATAACTCTGCACTATTGCGACCTGCAAATGCCACTTCCAGCTCAGCTGTGCAGAAGAAGAACAACAAGAAGAAGAAATATCTCGAAATATGTCCGTCAGGCCCCTTCCCTTGAGATAAATCTGCAAATATCTCGGAAACGAAGCGAGCTATGGCAAAATGTTAAGAGACCTTTTTTGTAGAGAATTAAGTTTCCTACTTTTTATGTTCTATGATATTTTTTGATCAGATGCGTAGTTCTCGAGATATATCAAGATATTTAAAAGTTCCGAAGCCGCACCAACATAATAGAGATACAGAAACACCGTGGCCCCTTTCTTTGAGATAACTCTGCACTATTGCGAGCTGGAAATGCCACTTCCAGTTTAGCTGTGCAGAAGAAGAACAACAAGAAGAAGAAATATCTCGAAATATGTCCGTTAGGCCCCTTCCCTTGAGATAAATCTGCAAATATCTCGGAAACGAAGCGAGCTATGGCAAAATGTTAAGAGACCTTTTTTGTAGAGAATTATGTTTCCTACAATTTATGTTCTATGATATTTTTTGATCAGAAGCGTAGTTTTCGAGATATATCGAGATATTTAAAAGTTCCGAAGACGCACCAACATAATAGAGATACAGAAACACCGTGGCCCCTTTCTTTGAGATAACTGTGCACCAGTGCGAGCCGCAAATGCCACTTCCAGCTTAGCTGTGCAGAAGAAGAACAACAAGAAGAAGAAATATATCGAAATATGTCCGTCAGGCCCCTTCCCTTGAGATATATCTGCAAATATCTCGGAAACGAAGCGAGCTATGGCAAAATGTTAAGAGACCGTTTTTGTAGAGAATTATGTTTCCTACCTTTTATGTTCTATGATATTTTTTGATCAGACGCGTAGTTCTCGAGATATATAGATATTTAAAAGTTCCGAAGCCGCACCAACATAATAGAGATACAGAAACACCGTGGCCCCTTTCTTTGAGATAACTCTGCACTATTGCGAGCTGCAAATGCCACTTCCAGCTTAGCTGTGCAGAAGAAGAACAACAAGAAGAAGAAATATCTCGAAATATGTCCGTCAGGCCCCTTCCCTTGAGATAAATATGCAAATATCTCGGAAACGAAGAGAGCTATGGCAAAATGTTAAGAGACCTTTTTTGTAGAGAATTAAGGTTCCTAGTTTTCATGTTCTATGATATTTTTTGATCAGATGCGTAGTTCTCGAGATATATCAAGATATTTAAAAGTTCCGAAGCCGCACCAACATAATAGAGATACAGAAACACCGTGTCCCCTTTCTTTGAGATAACTCTGCACTATTGCGAGCTGCAAATGCCACTTCCAGCTTAGCTGTGCAGAAGAAGAACAACAAGAAGAAGAAGTATCTCGAAATATGTCCGTCAGGCCAGTTCCTTTGAGCTGAATCTGCAAATATCTCGGAAACGAAGCGAGCTATGGCAAAATGTTAAGAGACCTTTTTTGTAGAGAATAATGTTTCCTACAATTTACGTTCTATGATATTTTTTGATCAGAAGCGTAGTTTTCGAGATATATCGAGATATTTAAAAGTTCCGAAGCCGCACCAACATAATAGAGATACAGAAACACCGTGACCCCTTTCTTTGAGATAACTCTGCACTATTGCGAGCTGCAAATGCCGCTTCGAGCTTAGCTGTGCAGAAGAAGAACAACAAGAAGAAGAAATATCTCGAAATATGTCCGTCAGACCCCTTCCCTTGAGAAAAATCTGCAAATATCTCGGAAACGAAGCGAGCTATGGCAAAATGTTAAGAGACCTTTTTTGTAGAGAATTAAGTTTCCTACTTTTTATGTTCGATGATATTTTTTGATCAGATGCGTAGTTCTCGAGATATATCAAGATATTTAAAAGTTCCGAAGCCGCACCAACATAATAGAGATACAGAAACACCGTGGCCCCTTTCTTTGAGATAACTCTGCACTATTGCGAGCTGTAAATGCCACTTCCAGCTTCGCTGTGCAGAAGAAGAACAACAAGAAGAAGAAATATCTCGAAATATGTCCGTCAGGCCCCTTCCCTTGAGATATATCTGCAAATATCTCGGAAACGAAGCGAGCTATGGCAAAATGTTAAGAGACCTTTTTTGTAGAGAATTATGCTTCCTACAATTTATGTTCTATGATATTTTTTGATCAGAAGCGTAGTTTTCGAGATATATCGAGATATTTAAAAGTTCCGAAGCCGCACCAACATAATAGAGATACAGAAACACCGTGGCCCCTTTCGTTGAGATAACTCTGCACTAGTGCGAGCCGCAAATGCCACTTCCAGCTTAGCTGTGCAGAAGAAGAACAACAAGAAGAAGAAATATCTCGAAATATGTCCGTCAGGCCCCTTCCCTTGAGATAAATCTGCAAATATCTCGGAAACGAAGCGAGCTCTGGCAAAATGTTAAGAGACCTTTTTTGTAGAGAATTAAGTTCCCTACTTTTTATGTTCTATGATATTTTTTGATCATATGCGTAGTTCTCGAGATATATCAAGATATTTAAAAGTTCCGAAGCCGCACCAACATAATAGAGATACAGAAACACCGTGGCCCCTTTCTTTGAGATAACTCTGCACTATTGCGAGCTGTAAATGCCACTTCCAGCTTCGCTGTGCAGAAGAAGAACAACAAGAAGAAGAAATATCTCGAAATATGTCCGTCAGGCCCCTTCCCTTGAGATATATCTGCAAATATCTCGGAAACGAAGCGAGCTATGGCAAAATGTTAAGAGACCTTTTTTGTAGAGAATTATGCTTCCTACAATTTATGTTCTATGATATTTTTTGATCAGAAGCGTAGTTTTCGAGATATATCGAGATATTTAAAAGTTCCGAAGCCGCACCAACATAATAGAGATACAGAAACACCGTGGCCCCTTTCGTTGAGATAACTCTGCACTAGTGCGAGCCGCAAATGCCACTTCCAGCTTAGCTGTGCAGAAGAAGAACAACAAGAAGAAGAAATATCTCGAAATATGTCCGTCAGGCCCCTTCCCTTGAGATAAATCTGCAAATATCTCGGAAACGAAGCGAGCTCTGGCAAAATGTTAAGAGACCTTTTTTGTAGAGAATTAAGTTCCCTACTTTTTATGTTCTATGATATTTTTTGATCATATGCGTAGTTCTCGAGATATATCAAGATATTTAAAAGTTCCGAAGCCGCACCAACATAATAGAGATACAGAAACACCGTGGCCCCTTTCTTTGAGATAACTCTGCACTATTGCGAGCTGTAAATGCCACTTCCAGCTTAGCTGTGCAGAGGAAGAACAACAAGAAGAAGAAGTATCTCGAAATATGTCCGTCAGGCCCGTTCCTTTGAGCTGAATCTGCAAATATCTCGGAAACGAAGCGAGCTATGGCAAAATGTGTAGAGACCTTTCTTGTAGAGAATTAAGTTTCCTACTTTTTATGTAGTATGATATTTTTTGATCAGATGCGTAGTTCTCGAGATATATCAAGATATTTAAAAGTTCCGAAGCTGCACCAACATAATAGAGGTACAGAAACACCGTGGCCTCTTTCTTTGAGATAACTCTGCACTATTGCGAGCTGCAAATGCCGCTTCGAGCTTAGCTGTGCAGAAGAAGAACAACAAGAAGAAGAAATATCTCGAAATATGTCCGTCAGACCCCTTCCCTTGAGATGAATCTGCAAATATCTTGGAAACGAAGCGAGGTATGGCAAAATGTTGAGACCTTTTTTGTAGAGAATAATGTTTCCTACAATTTACGTTCTATGATATTTTTTGATCAGAAGCGTAGTTTTCGAGATATATCGAGATATTTAAAAGTTCCGAAGCCGCACCAACATAATAGAGATACAGAAACACCGTGGCCCCTTTCTTTGAGATAACTCTGCACTATTGCGACCTGCAAATGCCACTTCCAGCTCAGCTGTGCAGAAGAAGAACAACAAGAAGAAGAAATATCTCGAAATATGTCCGTCAGGCCCCTTCCCTTGAGATAAATCTGCAAATATCTCGGAAACGAAGCGAGCTATGGCAAAATGTTAAGAGACCTTTTTTGTAGAGAATTAAGTTCCCTACTTTTTATGTTCGACGATATTTTTTGATCAGATGCGTAGTTCTCGAGGTATATCAAGATATTTAAAAGTTCCGAAGCCGCACCAACATAATAGAGATACAGAAACACCGTGGCCCCTTTCTTTGAGATAACTCTGCACTGTTGCGAGCTGTAAATGCCACTTCCAGCTTAGCTGTGCAGAAGAAGAACAACAAGAAGAAGAAATATCTCGAAATATGTCCGTCAGGCCCCTTCCCTTGAGATATATCTGCAAATATCTCGGAAACGAAGCGAGCTATGGCAAAATGTTAAGAGACCTTTTTTGTAGAGAATTAAGTTTCCTACTTTTTATGTTCTATGATATTTTTTGATCAGATGCGTAGTTCTCGAGATATATCAAGATATTTAAAAGTTCCGGAGCCGCACCAACATAATAGAGATACAGAAACACCGTGGCCCCTTTCTTTGAGATAACTCTGCACTATTGCGAGCTGCAGATGCCACTTCCAGCTTAGCTGTGCAGAGGAAGAACAACAAGAAGAAGAAATATCTCGAAATATGTCCGTCAGGCCAGTTCCTTTGAGCTGAATCTGCAAATATCTCGGAAACGAAGCGAGCTATGGCAAAATGTTAAGAGACGTTTTTTGTAGAGAATTATGTTTCCTACAATTTATGTTCTATGATATTTTTTGATCAGAAGCGTAGTTTTCGAGATATATCGAGATACTTAAAAGTTCCGAAGCCGCACCAACATAATAGAGATACAGAAACACCGTGGCCCCTTTCTTTGAGATAACTGTGCACTAGTGCGAGCCGCAAATGCCACTTCCAGCTTAGCTGTGCAGAAGAAGAACAACAAGAAGAAGAAATATCTCGAAATATGTCCGTCAGGCCCCTTCCCTTGAGATAAATCTGCAAATATCTCGGAAACGAAGCGAGCTATGGCAAAATGTTAAGAGACCTTTTTTGTAGAGAATTATGTTTCCTACTTTTTATGTTCTATGATATTTTTTGATCAGACGCGTAGTTCTCGAGATATATCGAGATATTTAAAAGTTCCGAAGCCGCACCAACATAATAGAGATCCAGAAACACCGTGGCCCCTTTCTTTGAGATGACTCTGCACTAGTGCGAGCCGCAAATGCCACTTCCAGCTTAGCTGTGCAGAAGAAGAACAACAAGAAGAAGAAATATCTCGAAATATGTCCGTCAGGCCCCTTCCCTCGAGATAAATCTGCAAATATCTCGGAAACGAAGCGAGCTATGGCAAAATGTTAAGAGACCTTTGTTGTAGAGAATTAAGTTTCCTACTTTTCATGTTCTATGATATTTTTTGATCAGATGCGTTGTTCTCGAGATATATCAAGATATTTAAAAGTTCCGAAGCCGCACCAACATAATAGAGATACAGAAACACCGTGGCCCCTTTCTTTGAGATAACTCTGCACTATTGCGAGCTGCAAATGCCACTTCCAGCTTAGCTGTGCAGAAGAAGAACAACAAGAAGAAGAAATATCACGAAATATGTCCGTTAGGCCCCTTCCCTTGAGATAAATCTGCAAATATCTCGGAAACGAAGCGAGCTATGGCAAAATGTTAAGAGACCTTTTTTGTAGAGAATTAAGTTTCCTACTTTTTATGTTCTATGATATTTTTTGATCAGATGCGTAGTTCTCGAGATATATCAAGATATTTAAAAGTTCCGAAGCCGCACCAACATAATAGAGATACAGAAACACCGTGGCCCCTTTCTTTGAGATAACTCTGCACTACTGCGAGCTGGAAATGCCACTTCCAGTTTAGCTGTGCAGAAGAAGAACAACAAGAAGAAGAAATATCTCGAAATATGTCCGTCAGGCCCCTTCCCTTGAGATATATCTGCAAATATCTCGGAAACGAAACGAGCTATGGCAAAATGTTAAGAGACCTTTCTTGTAGAGAATTAAGTTTCCTACTTTTTATGTTGTATGATATTTTTTGATCAGATGCGTAGTTCTCGAGATATATCAAGATATTTAAAAGTTCCGAAGCCGCACCAACATAATAGAGATACAGAAACACCGTGGACCCTTTCTTTGAGATAACTCTGCATTATTGCGAGCTGCAAATGCCACTTCCAGCTTAGCTGTGCAGAAGAAGAACAACAAGAAGAAGAAATATCTCGAAATATGTCCGTCAGGCCCCTTCCCTTGAGATAAATCTGCAAATATCTCCGAAACGAAGCGAGCTATGGCAAAATGTTAAGAGACCTTATTTGTAGAGAATTAAGTTTCCTACTTTTCATGTTCTATGATATTTTTTGATCAGATGCGTAGTTCTCGAGATATATCAATATATTTAAAAGTTCCGAAGCCGCACCAACATAATAGAGATACAGAAACACCGTGGCCCCTTTCTTTGAGATAACTCTGCACTATTGCGAGCTGGAAATGCCACTTCCAGCTTAGCTGTGCAGAAGAAGAACAACAAGAAGAAGAAATATCTCGAAATATGTCCGTCAGGCCCCTTCCCTTGAGATAAATCTGCAAATATCTCCGAAACGAAGCGAGCTATGGCAAAATGTTAAGAGACCTTATTTGTAGAGAATTAAGTTTCCTATTCTCTATGTTCTATGATATTTTTTGATCAGATGCGTAGTTCTCGAGATATATCAAGATATTTAAAAGTTCCGAAGCCGCACCAACATAATAGAGATACAGAAACACCGTGGCCCCTTTCTTTGAGATAACTCTGCACTATTGCGAGCTTGAAATGCCACTTCCAGTTTAGCTGTGCAGAAGAAGAACAACAAGAAGAAGAAATATCTCGAAATATGTCCGTCAGGCCCCTTCCCTCGAGATAAATCTGCAAATATCTCGGAAACGAAGCGAGCTATGGCAAAATGTTAAGAGACCTTTGTTGTAGAGAATTAAGTTTCCTACTTTTTATGTTCTATGATATTTTTTGATCAGATGCGTTGTTCTCGAGATATATCAAGATATTTAAAAGTTCCGAAGCCGCACCAACATAATAGAGATACAGAAACACCGTGGCCCCTTTCTTTGAGATAACTCTGCACTATTGCGAGCTGTAAATGCCACTTCCAGCTTAGCTGTGCAGAAGAAGAACAACAAGAAGAAGAAATATCTCGAAATATGTCCGTCAGGCCCCTTCCCTTGAGATATATCTGCAAATATCTCGGAAACGAAGCGAGCTATGGCAAAATGTTAAGAGACCTTTTTTGTAGAGAATTATGCTTCCTACAATTTATGTTCTATGATATTTTTTGATCAGAAGCGTAGTTTTCGAGATATATCGAGATATTTAAAAGTTCCGAAGCCGCACCAACATAATAGAGATACAGAAACACCGTGGCCCCTTTCGTTGAGATAACTCTGCACTAGTGCGAGCCGCAAATGCCACTTCCAGCTTAGCTGTGCAGAAGAAGAACAACAAGAAGAAGAAATATCTCGAAATATGTCCGTCAGGCCCCTTCCCTTGAGATAAATCTGCAAATATCTCGGAAACGAAGCGAGCTCTGGCAAAATGTTAAGAGACCTTTTTTGTAGAGAATTAAGTTCCCTACTTTTTATGTTCTATGATATTTTTTGATCATATGCGTAGTTCTCGAGATATATCAAGATATTTAAAAGTTCCGAAGCCGCACCAACATAATAGAGATACAGAAACACCGTGGCCCCTTTCTTTGAGATAACTCTGCACTATTGCGAGCTGTAAATGCCACTTCCAGCTTAGCTGTGCAGAGGAAGAACAACAAGAAGAAGAAGTATCTCGAAATATGTCCGTCAGGCCCGTTCCTTTGAGCTGAATCTGCAAATATCTCGGAAACGAAGCGAGCTATGGCAAAATGTGTAGAGACCTTTCTTGTAGAGAATTAAGTTTCCTACTTTTTATGTAGTATGATATTTTTTGATCAGATGCGTAGTTCTCGAGATATATCAAGATATTTAAAAGTTCCGAAGCTGCACCAACATAATAGAGGTACAGAAACACCGTGGCCTCTTTCTTTGAGATAACTCTGCACTATTGCGAGCTGCAAATGCCGCTTCGAGCTTAGCTGTGCAGAAGAAGAACAACAAGAAGAAGAAATATCTCGAAATATGTCCGTCAGACCCCTTCCCTTGAGATGAATCTGCAAATATCTTGGAAACGAAGCGAGGTATGGCAAAATGTTGAGACCTTTTTTGTAGAGAATAATGTTTCCTACAATTTACGTTCTATGATATTTTTTGATCAGAAGCGTAGTTTTCGAGATATATCGAGATATTTAAAAGTTCCGAAGCCGCACCAACATAATAGAGATACAGAAACACCGTGGCCCCTTTCTTTGAGATAACTCTGCACTATTGCGACCTGCAAATGCCACTTCCAGCTCAGCTGTGCAGAAGAAGAACAACAAGAAGAAGAAATATCTCGAAATATGTCCGTCAGGCCCCTTCCCTTGAGATAAATCTGCAAATATCTCGGAAACGAAGCGAGCTATGGCAAAATGTTAAGAGACCTTTTTTGTAGAGAATTAAGTTCCCTACTTTTTATGTTCGACGATATTTTTTGATCAGATGCGTAGTTCTCGAGGTATATCAAGATATTTAAAAGTTCCGAAGCCGCACCAACATAATAGAGATACAGAAACACCGTGGCCCCTTTCTTTGAGATAACTCTGCACTATTGCGAGCTGTAAATGCCACTTCCAGCTTAGCTGTGCAGAAGAAGAACAACAAGAAGAAGAAATATCTCGAAATATGTCCGTCAGGCCCCTTCCCTTGAGATATATCTGCAAATATCTCGGAAACGAAGCGAGCTATGGCAAAATGTTAAGAGACCTTTTTTGTAGAGAATTAAGTTTCCTACTTTTTATGTTCTATGATATTTTTTGATCAGATGCGTAGTTCTCGAGATATATCAAGATATTTAAAAGTTCCGGAGCCGCACCAACATAATAGAGATACAGAAACACCGTGGCCCCTTTCTTTGAGATAACTCTGCACTATTGCGAGCTGCAGATGCCACTTCCAGCTTAGCTGTGCAGAGGAAGAACAACAAGAAGAAGAAATATCTCGAAATATGTCCGTCAGGCCAGTTCCTTTGAGCTGAATCTGCAAATATCTCGGAAACGAAGCGAGCTATGGCAAAATGTTAAGAGACGTTTTTTGTAGAGAATTATGTTTCCTACAATTTATGTTCTATGATATTTTTTGATCAGAAGCGTAGTTTTCGAGATATATCGAGATACTTAAAAGTTCCGAAGCCGCACCAACATAATAGAGATACAGAAACACCGTGGCCCCTTTCTTTGAGATAACTGTGCACTAGTGCGAGCCGCAAATGCCACTTCCAGCTTAGCTGTGCAGAAGAAGAACAACAAGAAGAAGAAATATCTCGAAATATGTCCGTCAGGCCCCTTCCCTTGAGATAAATCTGCAAATATCTCGGAAACGAAGCGAGCTATGGCAAAATGTTAAGAGACCTTTTTTGTAGAGAATTATGTTTCCTACTTTTTATGTTCTATGATATTTTTTGATCAGACGCGTAGTTCTCGAGATATATCGAGATATTTAAAAGTTCCGAAGCCGCACCAACATAATAGAGATCCAGAAACACCGTGGCCCCTTTCTTTGAGATGACTCTGCACTAGTGCGAGCCGCAAATGCCACTTCCAGCTTAGCTGTGCAGAAGAAGAACAACAAGAAGAAGAAATATCTCGAAATATGTCCGTCAGGCCCCTTCCCTTGTGATATATCTGCAAATATCTCGGAAACGAAGCGAGCTATGGCAAAATGTTAAGAGACCTTTTTTGTAGAGAATTATGTTTCCTACAATTTATGTTCTATGATATTTTTTGATCAGAAGCGTAGTTTTCGAGATATATCGAGATATTTAAAAGTTCCGAAGCCGCACCAACATAATAGAGATACAGAAACACCGTGGCCCCTTTCTTTAAGATAACTCTGCACTAGTGCGAGCCGCAAATGCCACTGCCAGCTTAGCTGTGCAGAAGAAGAACAACAAGAAGAAGAAATATCTCGAAATATGTCCGTCAGGCCCGTTCCTTTGAGCTGAATCTGCAAATATCTCGGAAACGAAGCGAGCTATGGCAAAATGTTAAGAGACATTTTTTGTAGAGAATTATGTTTCCTACAATTTATGTTCTATGATATTTTTTGATCAGAAGCGTAGTTTTCGAGATATATCGAGATATTTAAAAGTTCCGAAGCCGCACCAACATAATAGAGATTCAGAAACACCGTGGCCCCTTTCTTTGAGATAACTCTGCACTATTGCGAGCTGGAAATGCCACTTCCAGTTTAGCTGTGCAGAAGAAGAACAACAAGAAGAAGAAATATCTCGAAATATGTCCGTCAGGCCCCTTCCCTTGAGATATATCTGCAAATATCTCGGAAACGAAGCGAGCTATGGCAAAATGATAAGAGACCTCTTTTGTAGAGAATTAAGTTTCCTACAATTTATGTTCTATGATATTTTTTGATCAGAAGCGTAGTTTTCGAGATATATCGAGATATTTAAAAGTTCCGAAGCCGCACCAACATAATAGAGGTACAGAAACACCGTGGCCCCTTTCTTTGAGATAACTCTGCACTAGTGCGAGCCGCAAATGCCACTTCCAGCTTAGCTGTGCAGAAGAAGAACAACAAGAAGAAGAAATATCTCGAAATATGTCCGTCAGTCCCCTTCCCTTGAGATAAATTTGCAAATATCTCGGAAACGAAGCGAGCTATGGCAAAATCTTGAGAGACCTTTTTTGTAGAGAATTATGTTTCCTACAATTTATGTTCTATGATATTTTTTGATCAGAAGCGTAGTTTTCGAGATATATCGAGATATTTAAAAGTTCCGAAGCCGCACCAACATAATAGAGATTCAGAAACACCGTGGCCCCTTTCTTTGAGATAACTCTGCACTATTGCGAGCTGGAAATGCCACTTCCAGTTTAGCTGTGCAGAAGAAGAACAACAAGAAGAAGAAATATCTCGAAATATGTCCGTCAGGCCCCTTCCCTTGAGATATATCTGCAAATATCTCGGAAACGAAGCGAGCTATGGCAAAATGATAAGAGACCTCTTTTGTAGAGAATTAAGTTTCCTACAATTTATGTTCTATGATATTTTTTGATCAGAAGCGTAGTTTTCGAGATATATCGAGATATTTAAAAGTTCCGAAGCCGCACCAACATAATAGAGGTACAGAAACACCGTGGCCCCTTTCTTTGAGATAACTCTGCACTAGTGCGAGCCGCAAATGCCACTTCCAGCTTAGCTGTGCAGAAGAAGAACAACAAGAAGAAGAAATATCTCGAAATATGTCCGTCAGTCCCCTTCCCTTGAGATAAATTTGCAAATATCTCGGAAACGAAGCGAGCTATGGCAAAATCTTGAGAGACCTTTTTTGTAGAGAATTAAGTTTCCAACAATTTATGTTCTATGATATTTTTTGATCAGAAGCGTAGTTTTCGAGATATATCGAGATATTTAAAAGTTCCGAAGCCGCACCAACATAATAGAGGTACAGAAACACCGTGGCCCCTTTCTTTGAGATAACTCTGCACTAGCGCGAGCCGCAAATGCCACTTCCAGCTTAGCTGTGCAGAAGAAGAACAACAAGAAGAAGAAATATCTCGAAATATGTCCGTCAGGCCCCTTCCCTTGAGATATATCTGCAAATATCTCGGAAACGAAGCGAGCTATGGCAAAATGTTAAGAGACCTTTTTTGTAGAGAATTATGTTTCCTACAATTTATGTTCTATGATATTTTTTGATCAGAAGCGTAGTTTTCGAGATATATCGAGATATTTAAAAGTTCCGAAACCGCACCAACATAATAGAGGTACAGAAACACCGTGGCCCCTTTCTTTGAGATAACTCTGCACTAGTGCGAGCCGCAAATGCCACTTCCAGCTTAGCTGTGCAGAAGAAGAACAACAAGAAGAAGAAATATCTCGAAATATGTCCGTCAGGCCCCTTCCCTTGAGATAAATTTGCAAATATCTCGGAAACGAAGCGAGCTATGGCAAAATCTTGAGAGACCTTTTTTGTAGAGAATTAAGTTTCCTACAATTTATGTTCTATGATATTTTTTGATCAGAAGCGTAGTTTTCGAGATATATCGAGATATTTAAAAGTTCCGAAGCCGCACCAACATAATAGAGGTACAGAAACACCGTGGCCCCTTTCTTTGAGATAACTCTGCACTAGCGCGAGCCGCAAATGCCACTTCCAGCTTAGCTGTGCAGAAGAAGAACAACAAGAAGAAGAAATATCTCGAAATATGTCCGTCAGGCCCCTTCCCTTGAGATATATCTGCAAATATCTCGGAAACGAAGCGAGCTATGGCAAAATGATAAGAGACCTTTTTTGTAGAGAATTAAGTTTCCTACAATTTATGTTCTATGATATTTTTTGATCAGAAGCGTAGTTTTCGAGATATATCGAGATATTTAAAAGTTCCGAAGCCGCACCAACATAATACAGGTACAGAAACACCGTGGCCCCTTTCTTTGAGATAACTCTGCACTAGTGCGAGCCGCAAATGCCACTTCCAGCTTAGCTGTGCAGAAGAAGCTCAACAAGAAGAAGAAATATCTCGAAATATGTCCGTCAGGCCCCTTCCCTTGATATAAATCTGCAAATATCTCGGAAACGAAGCGAGCTATTGCAAAATGTTAAGAGACCTTTTTTGTAGAGAATTAAGTTTCCTACTTTTTATGTTCTATGATATTTTTTGATCAGAAGCGTAGTTTTCGAGATATATCGAGATATTTAAAAGTTCCGAAGCCGCACCAACATAATGGAGATACAGAAACACCGTGGCCCCTTTCTTTGAGATAACTCTGCACTATTGCGAGCTGCAAATGCCACTTCCAGCTTAGCTGTGCAGAAGAAGAACAACAAGAAGAAGAAATATCTCGAAATATGTCCGTCAGGCCCCTTCCCTTGTGATATATCTGCAAATATCTCGGAAACGAAGCGAGCTATGGCAAAATGTTAAGAGACCTTTTTTTGTAGAGAATTATGTTTCCTACAATTTATGTTCTATGATATTTTTTGATCAGATGCGTAGTTCTCGAGATATCTCAAGATATTTAAAAGTTCCGAAGCCGCACCAACATAATGGAGATACAGAAACACCGTGGCCCCTTTCTTTGAGATAACTCTGCACTATTGCGAGCTGCAAATGCCACTTCCAGCTTAGCTGTGCAGAAGAAGAACAACAAGAAGAAGAAATATCTCGAAATATGTCCGTCAGGCCCCTTCCCTTGTGATATATCTGCAAATATCTCGGAAACGAAGCGAGCTATGGCAAAATGTTAAGAGACCTTTTTTGTAGAGAATTAAGTTTCCTATGTTTTATGTTGTATGATATTTTTTGATCAGATGCGTAGTTCTCGAGATATATCAAGATATTTAAAAGTTCCGAAGCCGCACCAACATAATAGAGATACAGAAACACCGTGGCCCCTTTCTTTGAGACAACTCTGCACTATTGCGAGCTGCAAATGCCACTTCCAGCTTAGCTGTGCAGAAGAAGAACAACAAGAAGAAGAAGTATCTCGAAATATGTCCGTCAGGCCCCTTCCCTTGAGATAAATCTGCAAATATCTCGGAAACGAAGCGAGCTATGGCAAAATGTTAGGATACCTTTTTTGTAGAGAATTAAGTTTCCTACTTTTTATGTTCTATGATATTTTTTGATCAGATGCGTAGTTCTCGAGATATCTCAAGATATTTAAAAGTTCCGGAGCCGCACCAACATAATGGAGATACAGAAACACCGTGGCCCCTTTCTTTGAGATAACTCTGCACTATTGCGAGCTGCAAATGCCACTTCCAGCTTAGCTGTGCAGAAGAAGAACAACAAGAAGAAGAAATATCTCGAAATATGTCCGTCAGGCCCCTTCCCTTGTGATATATCTGCAAATATCTCGGAAACGAAGCGAACTATGGCAAAATGTTAAGAGACCTTTTTTTGTAGAGAATTATGTTTCCTACAATTTATGTTCTATGATATTTTTTGATCAGATGCGTAGTTCTCGAGATATCTCAAGATATTTAAAAGTTCCGAAGCCGCACCAACATAATGGAGATACAGAAACACCGTGGCCCCTTTCTTTGAGATAACTCTGCACTATTGCGAGCTGCAAATGCCACTTCCAGCTTAGCTGTGCAGAAGAAGAACAACAAGAAGAAGAAATATCTCGAAATATGTCCGTCAGGCCCCTTCCCTTGTGATATATCTGCAAATATCTCGGAAACGAAGCGAGCTATGGCAAAATGTTAAGAGACCTTTTTTGTAGAGAATTAAGTTTCCTATGTTTTATGTTGTATGATATTTTTTGATCAGATGCGTAGTTCTCGAGATATATCAAGATATTTAAAAGTTCCGAAGCCGCACCAACATAATAGAGATACAGAAACACCGTGGCCCCTTTCTTTGAGACAACTCTGCACTATTGCGAGCTGCAAATGCCACTTCCAGCTTAGCTGTGCAGAAGAAGAACAACAAGAAGAAGAAGTATCTCGAAATATGTCCGTCAGGCCCCTTCCCTTGAGATAAATCTGCAAATATCTCGGAAACGAAGCGAGCTATGGCAAAATGTTAGGAGACCTTTTTTGTAGAGAATTAAGTTTCCTGCTTTTTATGTTCTATGATATTTTTTGATCAGATGCGTAGTTCTCGAGATATATCAAGATATTTAAAAGTTCCGAAGCCGCACCAACATAATAGAGATACAGAAACAGCGTGGCCCCTTTCTGCGAGATAACTCTGCACTATTGCGAGCTGGAAATGCCACTTCCAGTTTAGCTGTGCAGACGAAGAACAACAACAAGAAGAAATATCTCGAAATATGTCCGTCAGGCCCGATCCTTTGAGCTGAATCTGCAAATATCTCGCAAACAATGCGAGCTATGGCAAAACGTTGAGAGACCTTTTTTGTAGGAAATTAAGTTTCCTACTATTTATGTTCTATGATATTCTTTGATCAGATGCGTAGTTTTCGAGATATATCGAGATATTTAAAGGTTCCGAAGCCGCAACAACATAATAAAGATACAGAAACACCGTGGCCCCTTTCTTTGAGATAACTCTGCGCTATTGCGAGCTGCAAATGCCACTTCCAGCTTAGCTGTGCAGAAGAAGAACAAGAAGAAGAAGAAATATCTCGAAATATGTCCGTCAGGCCCCTTCCCTTGAGATAAATCTGCAAATATCTCGGAAACGAAGCGAGCTATGGCAAAATGTTAAGAGACTTTATTTGTAGAGAATTAAGTTTCCTACTTTTTATGTTCTATGATATTTTTTGATCAGATGCGTAGTTCTCGAGATATATCAAGATATTTAAAAGTTCCGAAGCCGCACCAACATAATAGAGATACAGAAACACCGTGGCCCCGTTCTTTGAGATAACTCTGCACTATTGCGAGCTGCAAATGCCACTTCCAGCTTAGCTGTGCAGAGGAAGAACAAAAAGAAGAAGAAATATCTCGAAATATGTCCGTCAGGCCAGTTCCTTTGAGCTGAATCTGCAAATATCTCGGAAACGAAGCGAGCTATGGCAAAATGTTAAGAGACGTTTTTTGTAGAGAATTATGTTTCCTACAATTTATGTTCTATGATATTTTTTGATCAGAAGCGTAGTTCTCGAGATATATCGAGATATTTAAAAGTTCCGAAGCCGCACCAACATAATAGGGATACAGAAACACCGTGGCCCCTTTCTTTGAGATAACTCTGCACTAGTGCGAGCCGCAAATGCCACTTCCAGCTTAGCTGTGCAGGAGAGGAACAACAAGAAGAAGAAATATCTCGAAATATGTCCGTCAGGCCCCTTCCCTTGAGATAAATCTGCAAATATCTCGGAAACGGAGGGAGCTATGGCAAAATGTTAAGAGAACTTTTTTGTAGAGAATTAAGTTTCCTACTTTTCATGTTCTATGATATTTTTTGATCAGATGCGTAGTTCTCGAGATATATCAAGATATTTAAAAGTTCCGAAGCCGCACCAACACAATAGAGATACAGAAACACCGTGGCCCCTTTCTTTGAGATAACTCTGCACTATTCCGAGCTGTAAATGCCACTTCCAGCTTAGCTGTGCAGAAGAAGAACAACAAGAAGAAGAAATATCTCGAAATATGTCCGTCAGGCCCCTTCCCTTGAGATATATCTGCAAATATCTCGGAAACGAAGCGAGCTATGGCAAAATGTTAAGAGACCTTTTTTGTAGAGAATTATGTTTCCTACAATTTATGTTCTATGATATTTTTTGATCAGAAGCGTAGTTCTCGAGATATATCGAGATATTTAAAAGTTCCGAAGCCGCACCAACATAATAGGGATACAGAAACACCGTGGCCCCTTTCTTTGAGATAACTCTGCACTAGTGCGAGCCGCAAATGCCACTTCCAGCTTAGCTGTGCAGAAGAAGAACAACAAGAAGAAGAAATATCTCGAAATATGTCCGTCAGGCCCCTTCCCTTGAGATAAATCTGCAAATATCTCGGAAACGAAGCGAGCTATGGCAGAATGTTAAGAGACGTTTTTTGTAGAGAATTATGTTTCCTACAATTTATGTTCTATGATATTTTTTGATCAGAAGCGTAGTTCTCGAGATATATCGAGATATTTAAAAGTTCCGAAGCCGCACCAACATAATAGGGATACAGAAACACCGTGGCCCCTTTCTTTGAGATAACTCTGCACTAGTGCGAGCCGCAAATGCCACTTCCAGCTTAGCTGTGCAGAAGAAGAACAACAAGAAGAAGAAATATCTCGAAATATGTCCGTCAGGCCCCTTCCCTTGAGATAAATCTGCAAATATCTCGGAAACGAAGAGAGCTATGGCAAAATGTTAAGAGACCTTTTTTGTAGAGAATTAAGTTTCCTACTTTTTACGTTCTATGATATTTTTTGATCAGATGCGTAGTTCTCGAGATATATCAAGATATTTAAAAGTTCCGAAGCCGCACCAACATAATAGAGATACAGAAACACCGTGGCCCCTCTCTTTGAGATAACTCTGCACTATTCCGAGCTGTAAATGCCACTTCCAGCTTAGCTGTGCAGAAGAAGAACAACAAGAAGAAGAAATATCTCGAAATATGTCCGTCAGGCCCCTTCCCTTGAGATATATCTGCAAATATCTCGGAAACGAAGCGAGCTATGGCAAAATGTTAAGAGACCTTTTTTGTAGAGAATTATGTTTCCTACAATTTATGTTCTATGATATTTTTTGATCAGAAGCGTAGTTCTCGAGATATATCGAGATATTTAAAAGTTCCGAAGCCGCACCAACATAATAGGGATACAGAAACACCGTGGCCCCTTTCTTTGAGATAACTCTGCACTAGTGCGAGCCGCAAATGCCACTTCCAGCTTAGCTGTGCAGAAGAAGAACAACAAGAAGAAGAAATATCTCGAAATATATCCGTCAGGCCCCTTCCCTTGAGATATATCTGCAAATATCTCGGAAACGAAGCGAGCTATGGCAAAATGTTAAGAGACCTTTTTTGTAGAGAATTATGTTTCCTACAATTTATGTTCTATGATATTTTTTGATCAGAAGCGTAGTTTTCGAGATATATCGAGATATTTAAAAGTTCCGAAGCCGCACCAACATAATAGAGATACAGAAACACCGTGGCCCCTTTCTTTGAGATAACTCTGCACTAGTGCGAGCCGCAAATGCCACTTCCAGCTTAGATGTGCAGAAGAAGAACAACAAGAAGAAGAAATATCTCGAAATATGTCCGTCAGGCCCCTTCCCTTGAGATAAATCTGCAAATATCTCGGAAACGAAGAGAGCTATGGCAAAATGTTAAGAGACCTTTTTTGTAGAGAATTAAGTTTCCTACTTTTTATGTTGTATGATATTTTTTGATCAGATGCGTAGTTCTCGAGATATATCAAGATATTTAAAAGTTCCGAAGCCGCACCAACATAATAGAGATACAGAAACACCGTGGCCCCTTTCTTTGAGATAAGTCTGCACTAGTGCGAGCCGCAAATGCCACTTCCAGCTTAGCTGTGCAGAAGAAGAACAACAAGAAGAAGAAATATCTCGAAATATGTCCGTCAGGCCCCTTCCCTTGAGATAAATCTGCAAATATCTCGGAAACGAAGCGAGCTATGGCAAAATGTTAAGAGACCTTTTTTGTAGAGAATTAAGTTTCCTGCTTTTTATGTTCTATGATATTTTTTGATCAGATGCGTAGTTCTCGAGATATATCAAGATATTTAAAAGTTCCGAAGCCGCACCAACATAATAGAGATACAGAAACACCGTGGCCCCTTTCTTTGAGATAACTCTGCACTATTGCGAGCTGCAAATGCCACTTCCAGCTTAGCTGTGCAGAGGAAGAACAAAAAGAAGAAGAAATATCTCGAAATATGTCCGTCAGGCCAGTTCCTTTGAGCTGAATCTGCAAATATCTCGGAAACGAAGCGAGCTATGGCAAAATGTTAAGAGACGTTTTTTGTAGAGAATTATGTTTCCTACAATTTATGTTCTATGATATTTTTTGATCAGAAGCGTAGTTCTCGAGATATATCGAGATATTTAAAAGTTCCGAAGCCGCACCAACATAATAGGGATACAGAAACACCGTGGCCCCTTTCTTTGAGATAACTCTGCACTAGTGCGAGCCGCAAATGCCGCTTCCAGCTTAGCTGTGCAGAAGAGGAACAACAAGAAGAAGAAATATCTCGAAATATGTCCGTCAGGCCCCTTCCCTTGAGATAAATCTGCAAATATCTCGGAAACGGAGGGAGCTATGGCAAAATGTTAAGAGAACTTTTTTGTAGAGAATTAAGTTTCCTACTTTTCATGTTCTATGATATTTTTTGATCAGATGCGTAGTTCTCGAGATATATCAAGATATTTAAAAGTTCCGAAGCCGCACCAACACAATAGAGATACAGAAACACCGTGGCCCCTTTCTTTGAGATAACTCTGCACTATTCCGAGCTGTAAATGCCACTTCCAGCTTAGCTGTGCAGAAGAAGAACAACAAGAAGAAGAAATATCTCGAAATATGTCAGTCAGGCCCCTTCCCTTGAGATATATCTGCAAATATCTCGGAAACGAAGCGAGCTATGGCAAAATGTTAAGAGACCTTTTTTGTAGAGAATTATGTTTCCTACAATTTATGTTCTATGATATTTTTTGATCAGAAGCGTAGTTCTCGAGATATATCGAGATATTTAAAAGTTCCGAAGCCGCACCAACATAATAGGGATACAGAAACACCGTGGCCCCTTTCTTTGAGATAACTCTGCACCAGTGCGAGCCGCAAATGCCACTTCCAGCTTAGCTGTGCAGAAGAAGAACAACAAGAAGAAGAAATATCTCGAAATATGTCCGTCAGGCTCCTTCCCTTGAGATAAATCTGCAAATATCTCGGAAATGAAGCGAGCTATGGCAGAATGTTAAGAGACGTTTTTTGTAGAGAATTATGTTTCCTACAATTTATGTTCTATGATATTTTTTGATCAGAAGCGTAGTTCTCGAGATATATCGAGATATTTAAAAGTTCCGAAGCCGCACCAACATAATAGGGATACAGAAACACCGTGGCCCCTTTCTTTGAGATAACTCTGCACTAGTGCGAGCCGCAAATGCCACTTCCAGCTTAGCTGTGCAGAAGAAGAACAACAAGAAGAAGAAATATCTCGAAATATGTCCGTCAGGCCCCTTCCCTTGAGATAAATCTGCAAATATCTCGGAAACGAAGAGAGCTATGGCAAAATGTTAAGAGACCTTTTTTGTAGAGAATTAAGTTTCCTACTTTTTATGTTCTATGATATTTTTTGATCAGATGCGTAGTTCTCGAGATATATCAAGATATTTAAAAGTTCCGAAGCCGCACCAACATAATAGAGATACAGAAACACCGTGGCCCCTCTCTTTGAGATAACTCTGCACTATTCCGAGCTGTAAATGCCACTTCCAGCTTAGCTGTGCAGAAGAAGAACAACAAGAAGAAGAAATATCTCGAAATATGTCCGTCAGGCCCCTTCCCTTGAGATATATCTGCAAATATCTCGGAAACGAAGCGAGCTATGGCAAAATGTTAAGAGACCTTTTTTGTAGAGAATTATGTTTCCTACAATTTATGTTCTATGATATTTTTTGATCAGATGCGTAGTTCTCGAGATATATCAAGATATTTAAAAGTTCCGAAGCCGCACCAACATAATAGAGATACAGAAACACCGTGGCCCCTTTCTTTGAGATAACTGTGCACTAGTGCGAGCCGCAAATGCCACTTCCAGCTTAGCTGTGCAGAAGAAGAACAACAAGAAGAAGAAATATCTCGAAATATGTCCGTCAGGCCCCTTCCCTTGAGATATATCTGCAAATATCTCGGAAACGAAGCGAGCTATAGCAAAATGTTAAGAGACCTTTTTTGTAGAGAATTAAGTTTCCTACTTTTTATGTTCTATGATATTTTTTGATCAGATGCGTAGTTCTCGAGATATATCAAGATATTTAAAAGTTCCGAAGCCGCACCAACATAATAGAGATACAGAAACACCGTGGCCCCTTTCTTTGAGATAACTCTGCACTATTGCGCGCTGCAAATGCCTCTTCCAGCTTAGCTGTGCAGAAGAAGAACAACAAGAAGAAGAAATATCTCGAAATATGTCCGTCAGGCCCCTTCCCTTGAGATATATCTGCACATATCTCGGAAACGAAGCGAGCTATGGCAAAATGTTAAGAGACCTTTTTTGTAGAGAATTATGTTTCCTACAATTTATGTTCTATGATATTTTTTGATCAGAAGCGTAGTTTTCGAGATATATCGAGATATTTAAAAGTTCCGAAGCCGCACCAACATAATAGAGATACAGAAACACCGTGGCCCCTTTCTTTGAGATAACTCTGCACTAGTGCGAGCCGCAAATGCCACTTCCAGCTTAGCTGTGCAGAAGAAGAACAACAAGAAGAAGAAATATCTCGAAATATGTCCGTCAGGCCCCTTCCCTTGAGATAAATCTGCAAATATCTCGGAAACGAAGAGAGCTATGGCAAAATGTTAAGAGACCTTTTTTGTAGAGAATTAAGTTTCCTACTTTTTATGTTCTATGATATTTTTTGATCAGATGCGTAGTTCTCGAGATATATCAAGATATTTAAAAGTTCCGAAGCCGCACCAACATAATAGAGATACAGAAACACCGTGGCCCCTCTCTTTGAGATAACTCTGCACTATTCCGAGCTGTAAATGCCACTTCCAGCTTAGCTGTGCAGAAGAAGAACAACAAGAAGAAGAAATATCTCGAAATATGTCCGTCAGGCCCCTTCCCTTGAGATATATCTGCAAATATCTCGGAAACGAAGCGAGCTATGGCAAAATCTTAAGAGACCTTTTTTGTAGAGAATTATGTTTCCTACAATTTATGTTCTATGATATTTTTTGATCAGAAGCGTAGTTCTCGAGATATATCGAGATATTTAAAAGTTCCGAAGCCGCACCAACATAATAGGGATACAGAAACACCGTGGCCCCTTTCTTTGAGATAACTCTGCACTAGTGCGAGCCGCAAATGCCACTTCCAGCTTAGCTGTGCAGAAGAAGAACAACAAGAAGAAGAAATATCTCGAAATATGTCCGTCAGGCCCCTTCCCTTGAGATATATCTGCAAATATCTCGGAAACGAAGCGAGCTATGGCAAAATGTTAAGAGACCTTTTTTGTAGAGAATTATGTTTCCTACAATTTATGTTCTATGATATTTTTTGATCAGAAGCGTAGTTCTCGAGATATATCGAGATATTTAAAAGTTCCGAAGCCGCACCAACATAATAGGGATACAGAAACACCGTGGCCCCTTTCTTTGAGATAACTCTGCACTAGTGCGAGCCGCAAATGCCACTTCCAGCTTAGCTGTGCAGAAGAAGAACAACAAGAAGAAGAAATATCTCGAAATATGTCCGTCAGGCCCCTTCCCTTGAGATATATCTGCAAATATCTCGGAAACGAAGCGAGCTATGGCAAAATGTTAAGAGACCTTTTTGGAGAGAATTATGTTTCCTACAATTTATGTTCTATGATATTTTTTGATCAGAAGCGTAGTTTTCGAGATATATCGAGATATTTAAAAGTTCCGAAGCCGCACCAACATAATAGAGATACAGAAACACCGTGGCCCCTTTCTTTGAGATAACTGTGCACTAGTGCGAGCCGCAAATGCCACTTCCAGCTTAGCTGTGCAGAAGAAGAACAACAAGAAGAAGAAATATCTCGAAATATGTCCGTCAGGCCCCTTCCCTTGAGATATATCTGCAAATATCTCGGAAACGAAGCGAGCTATGGCAAAATGTTAAGAGACCTTTTTGGAGAGAATTATGTTTCCTACAATTTATGTTCTATGATATTTTTTTATCAGAAGCGTAGTTTTCGAGATATATCGAGATATTTAAAAGTTCCGAAGCCGCACCAACATAATAGAGATACAGAAACACCGTAGCCCCTTTCTTTGAGATAACTGTGCACTAGTGCGAGCCGCAAATGCCACTTCCAGCTTAGCTGTGCAGAAGAAGAACAACAAGAAGAAGAAATATCTCGAAATATGTCCGTCAGGCCCCTTCCCTTGAGATATATCTGCAAATATCTCGGAAACGAAGCGAGCTATGGCAAAATGTTAAGAGACCTTTTTTGTAGAGAATTAAGTTTCCTACTTTTTATGTTCTATGATATTTTTTGATCAGATGCGTAGTTCTCGAGATATATCAAGATATTTAAAAGTTCCGAAGCCGCACCAACATAATAGAGATACAGAAACACCGTGGCCCCTTTCTTTGAGATAACTCTGCACTATTGCGCGCTGCAAATGCCACTTCCAGCTTAGCTGTGCAGAAGAAGAACAACAAGAAGAAGAAATATCTCGAAATATGTCCGTCAGGCCCCTTCCCTTGAGATAAATCTGCAAATATCTCGGAAACCAAGCGAGCTATGGCAAAATGTTAAGAGACCTTATTTGTAGAGAATTAAGTTTCCTACTTTTTATGTTCTACGATATTTTTTGATCAGATGCGTAGTTCTCGAGATATATCAAGATATTTAAAAGTTCCGAAGCCGCACCAACATAATAGAGATACAGAAACACCGTGGCCCCTTTCTTTGAGATAACTCTGCACTATTGCGAGCTGCAAATGCCACTTCCAGCTTAGCTGTGCAGAAGAAGAACAACAAGAAGAAGAAATATCTCGAAATATGTCCGTCAGGACCCTTCCCTTGAGATAAATCTGCAAATATCTCGGAAACGAAGCGAGCTATGGCAAAATGTTAAGAGACCTTTTTTGTAGAGAATTATGTTTCCTACAATTTACGTTCTCTGATATTTTTTGATCAGAAGCGTAGTTTTCGAGATATATCGAGATATTTAAAAGTTCCGAAGCCGCACCAACATAATAGAGGTACAGAAACACCGTGGCCCCTTTCTTTGAGATAACTCTGCACTATTGCGAGCTGCAAATGCCACTTCCAGCTTAGCTGTGCAGAAGAAGAACAACAAGAATAAGAAATATTTCGAAATATGTCCGTCAGGCCCCTTCCCTTGAGATAAATCTGCAAATATCTCGGAAACGAAGCGAGCTACGGCAAAATGTTAAGAGACCTTTTTTGTAGAGAATTAAGTTTTCTACTTTTTATGTTCCATGATATTTTTTGATCAGATGCGTAGTTCTCGAGATATATCAAGATATTTAAAAGTTCTGAAGCTGCACCAACATAATAGAGATACAGAAACACCGTGGCCCCTTTCTTTGAGATAACTCTGCACTAGTGCGAGGCGCAAATGCCGCTTCCAGCTTAGCTGTGCAGAAGAAGAACAACAAGAAGAAGAAATATCTCGAAATATGTCCGTCAGGCCCCTTCCCTCGAGATAAATCTGCAAATATCTCGGAAACGAAGCGAGCTATGGCAAAATGTTAAGAGACCTTTTTTGTAGAGAATTAAGTTTCCTACTTTTTATGTTCTATGATATTTTTTGATCGGATGCGTAGTTCTCGAGATATATCAAGATATTTAAAAGTTCCGAAGCCGCACCAACATAATAGAGATACAGAAACACCGTGGCCCCTTTCTTTGAGATAACTCTGCACTATTGCGCGCTGCAAATGCCACTTCCAGCTTAGCTGTGCAGAAGAAGAACAACAAGAAGAAGAAATATCTCGAAATATGCCCGTCAGGCCCCTTCCATTGAGATAAATCTGCAAATATCTCGGAAACGAAGCGAGGTATGGCAAAATGTTAAGAGACCTTTTTTGTAGAGAATTAAGTTTCCTACTTTTTATGTTCTATGATATTTTTTGATCAGATGCGTAGTTCTCGAGATATATCCAGATATTTAAAAGTTCCGCAGCGGCACCAAGATAATAGAGATACAGAAACACCGTGGCCCCTTTCTTTGAGGTAACTCTGCACTATTGCGAGCTGCAAATGCCACTTCCAGCTTAGCTGTGCAGAAGAAGAACAACAAGAAGAAGAAATATCTCGAAATATGTCCGTCAGGCCCCTTCCCTTGAGATAAATCTGCAAATATCTCGGAAACGAAGCGAGCTATGGCAAAATGTTAAGAGACCTTTTTTGTAGAGAATTATGTTTTCTACAATTTATGTTCTATGATATTTTTTGATCAGAAGCGTAGTTTTCGAGATATATCGAGATATTTAAAAGTTCCGAAGCCGCACCAACATAATAGAGATACAGAAACAGCGTGGCCCCTTTCTTTGGGATAACTCTGCACTATTGCGAGCTGCAAATGCCACTTCCAGCTTAGCTGTGCAGAAGAAGAACAACAAGAAGAAGAAATATCTCGAAATATGTCCGTCAGGACCCCTCCCTTGAGATAAATCTGCAAATATCTCGGAAACGAAGCGAGCTATTCAAAACGTTAAGAGACCTTTTTTGTAAAGAATTAGGTTTCCTACTTTTTATGTTCTATGATATTTTTGGATCAGATGCGTAGTTCTCGAGATATATCAAGATATTTAAAAGCTCCGAAGCTGCACCAACATAATAGAGGTACAGAAACACCGTGGCCCCTTTCTTTGAGATAACTCTGCACTATTGCGAGCTGCAAATGCCACTTCCAGCTTAGCTGTGCAGAAGAAGAACAACAAGAATAAGAAATATTTCGAAATATGTCCGTCAGGCCCCTTCCCTTGAGATAAATCTGCAAATATCTCGGAAACGAAGCGAGCTACGGCAAAATGTTAAGAGACCTTTTTTGTAGAGAATTAAGTTTTCTACTTTTTATGTTCCATGATATTTTTTGATCAGATGCGTAGTTCTCGAGATATATCAAGATATTTAAAAGTTCTGAAGCTGCACCAACATAATAGAGATACAGAAACACCGTGGCCCCTTTCTTTGAGATAACTCTGCACTAGTGCGAGGCGCAAATGCCGCTTCCAGCTTAGCTGTGCAGAAGAAGAACAACAAGAAGAAGAAATATCTCGAAATATGTCCGTCAGGCCCCTTCCCTCGAGATAAATATGCAAATATCTCGGAAACGAAGCGAGCTATGACAAAATGTTAAGAGACCTTTTTTGTAGAGAATTAAGTTTCCTACTTTTTATGTTCTATGATATTTTTTGATCGGATGCGTAGTTCTCGAGATATATCAAGATATTTAAAAGTTCCGAAGCCGCACCAACATAATAGAGATACAGAAACACCGTGGCCCCTTTCTTTGAGATAACTCTGCACTATTGCGCGCTGCAAATGCCACTTCCAGCTTAGCTGTGCAGAAGAAGAACAACAAGAAGAAGAAATATCTCGAAATATGCCCGTCAGGCCCCTTCCATTGAGATAAATCTGCAAATATCTCGGAAACGAAGCGAGGTATGGCAAAATGTTAAGAGACCTTTTTTGTAGAGAATTAAGTTTCCTACTTTTTATGTTCTATGATATTTTTTGATCAGATGCGTAGTTCTCGAGATATATCCAGATATTTAAAAGTTCCGCAGCGGCACCAAGATAATAGAGATACAGAAACACCGTGGCCCCTTTCTTTGAGGTAACTCTGCACTATTGCGAGCTGCAAATGCCACTTCCAGCTTAGCTGTGCAGAAGAAGAACAACAAGAAGAAGAAATATCTCGAAATATGTCCGTCAGGCCCCTTCCCTTGAGATAAATCTGCAAATATCTCGGAAACGAAGCGAGCTATGGCAAAATGTTAAGAGACCTTTTTTGTAGAGAATTATGTTTTCTACAATTTATGTTCTATGATATTTTTTGATCAGAAGCGTAGTTTTCGAGATATATCGAGATATTTAAAAGTTCCGAAGCCGCACCAACATAATAGAGATACAGAAACAGCGTGGCCCCTTTCTTTGGGATAACTCTGCACTATTGCGAGCTGGAAATGCCACTTCCAGTTTAGCTGTGCAGAAGAAGAACAACAAGAAGAAGAAATATCTCGAAATATGTCCGTCAGGCCCCTTCCCTTGAGATAAATCTGCAAATATCTCGGAAACGAAGCGAGCTACGGCAAAATGTTAAGAGACCTTCTTTGTAGAGAATTAAGTTTTCTACTTTTTATGTTCCATGATATTTTTTGACCAGATGCGTAGTTCTCGAGATATATCAAGATATTTAAAAGTTCTGAAGCTGCACCAACATAATAGAGATACAGAAACACCGTGGCCCCTTTCTTTGAGATAACTCTGCACTAGTGCGAGCCGCAAATGCCGCTTCCAGCTTAGCTGTGCAGAAGAAGAACAACAAGAAGAAGAAATATCTCGAAATATGACCGTCAGGCCCCTTCCCTCGAGATAAATCTGCAAATATCTCGGAAACGAAGCGAGCTATGGCAAAATGTTAAGAGACCTTTTTTGTAGAGAATTAAGTTTCCTACTTTTTATGTTCTATGATATTTTTTGATCGGATGCGTAGTTCTCGAGATATATCAAGATATTTAAAAGTTCCGAAGCCGCACCAACATAATAGAGATACAGAAACACCGTGGCCCCTTTCTTTGAGATAACTGTGCACTAGTGCGAGCCGCAAATGCCACTTCCAGCTTAGCTGTGCAGAAGAAGAACAACAAGAAGAAGAAATATCTCGAAATATGTCCGTCAGGCCCCTTCCCTTGAGATATATCTGCAAATATCTCGGAAACGAAGCGAGCTATGGCAAAATGTTAAGAGACCTTTTTTGTAGAGAATTAAGTTTCCTACTTTTTATGTTCTATGATATTTTTTGATCAGATGCGTAGTTCTCGAGATATATCAAGATATTTAAAAGTTCCGAAGCCGCACCAACATAATAGAGATACAGAAACACCGTGGCCCCTTTCTTTGAGATAACTCTGCACTATTGCGCGCTGCAAATGCCTCTTCCAGCATAGCTGTGCAGAAGAAGAACAACAAGAAGAAGAAATATCTCGAAATATGTCCGTCAGGCCCCTTCCCTTGAGATATATCTGCAAATATCTCGGAAACGAAGCGAGCTATGGCAAAATGTTAAGAGACCTTTTTTGTAGAGAATTATGTTTCCTACAATTTATGTTCTATGATATTTTTTGATCAGAAGCGTAGTTTTCGAGATATATCGAGATATTTAAAAGTTCCGAAGCCGCACCAACATAATAGAGATACAGAAACACCGTGGCCCCTTTCTTTGAGATAACTGTGCACTAGTGCGAGCCGCAAATGCCACTTCCAGCTTAGCTGTGCAGAAGAAGAACAACAAGAAGAAGAAATATCTCGAAATATGTCCGTCAGGCCCCTTCCCTTGAGATATATCTGCAAATATCTCGGAAACGAAGCGAGCTATGGCAAAATGTTAAGAGACCTTTTTTGTAGAGAATTAAGTTTCCTACTTTTTATGTTCTATGATATTTTTTGATCAGATGCGTAGTTCTCGAGATATATCAAGATATTTAAAAGTTCCGAAGCCGCACCAACATAATAGAGATACAGAAACACCGTGGCCCCTTTCTTTGAGATAACTCTGCACTATTGCGCGCTGCAAATGCCACTTCCAGCTTAGCTGTGCAGAAGAAGAACAACAAGAAGAAGAAATATCTCGAAATATGTCCGTCAGGCCCCTTCCCTTGAGATAAATCTGCAAATATCTCGGAAACCAAGCGAGCTATGGCAAAATGTTAAGAGACCTTATTTGTAGAGAATTAAGTTTCCTACTTTTTATGTTCTACGATATTTCTTGATCAGATGCGTAGTTCTCGAGATATATCAAGATATTTAAAAGTTCCGAAGCCGCACCAACATAATAGAGATACAGAAACACCGTGGCCCCTTTCTTTGAGATAACTCTGCACTATTGCGAGCTGCAAATGCCACTTCCAGCTTAGCTGTGCAGAAGAAGAACAACAAGAAGAAGAAATATCTCGAAATATGTCCGTCAGGACCCTTCCCTTGAGATAAATCTGCAAATATCTCGGAAACGAAGCGAGCTATGGCAAAATGTTAAGAGACCTTTTTTGTAGAGAATTATGTTTCCTACAATTTACGTTCTCTGATATTTTTTGATCAGAAGCGTAGTTTTCGAGATATATCGAGATATTTAAAAGTTCCGAAGCCGCACCAACATAATAGAGGTACAGAAACACCGTGGCCCCTTTCTTTGAGATAACTCTGCACTATTGCGAGCTGCAAATGCCACTTCCAGCTTAGCTGTGCAGAAGAAGAACAACAAGAATAAGAAATATTTCGAAATATGTCCGTCAGGCCCCTTCCCTTGAGATAAATCTGCAAATATCTCGGAAACGAAGCGAGCTATGGCAAAATGTTAAGAGACCTTTTTTGTAGAGAATTAAGTTTCCTACTTTTTATGTTCTATGATATTTTTTGATCAGATGCGTAGTTCTCGAGATATATCAAGATATTTAAAAGTTCCGAAGCCGCACCAACATAATAGAGATACAGAAACACCGTGGCCCCTTTCTTTGAGATAACTCTGCACTATTGCGCGCTGCAAATGCCACTTCCAGCTTAGCTGTGCAGAAGAAGAACAACAAGAAGAAGAAATATCTCGAAATATGTCCGTCAGGCCCCTTCCCTTGAGATAAATCTGCAAATATCTCGGAAACCAAGCGAGCTATGGCAAAATGTTAAGAGACCTTATTTGTAGAGAATTAAGTTTCCTACTTTTTATGTTCTACGATATTTCTTGATCAGATGCGTAGTTCTCGAGATATATCAAGATATTTAAAAGTTCCGAAGCCGCACCAACATAATAGAGATACAGAAACACCGTGGCCCCTTTCTTTGAGATAACTCTGCACTATTGCGAGCTGCAAATGCCACTTCCAGCTTAGCTGTGCAGAAGAAGAACAACAAGAAGAAGAAATATCTCGAAATATGTCCGTCAGGACCCTTCCCTTGAGATAAATCTGCAAATATCTCGGAAACGAAGCGAGCTATGGCAAAATGTTAAGAGACCTTTTTTGTAGAGAATTATGTTTCCTACAATTTACGTTCTCTGATATTTTTTGATCAGAAGCGTAGTTTTCGAGATATATCGAGATATTTAAAAGTTCCGAAGCCGCACCAACATAATAGAGGTACAGAAACACCGTGGCCCCTTTCTTTGAGATAACTCTGCACTATTGCGAGCTGCAAATGCCACTTCCAGCTTAGCTGTGCAGAAGAAGAACAACAAGAATAAGAAATATTTCGAAATATGTCCGTCAGGCCCCTTCCCTTGAGATAAATCTGCAAATATCTCGGAAACGAAGCGAGCTACGGCAAAATGTTAAGAGACCTTTTTTGTAGAGAATTAAGTTTTCTACTTTTTATGTTCCATGATATTTTTTGATCAGATGCGTAGTTCTCGAGATATATCAAGATATTTAAAAGTTCTGAAGCTGCACCAACATAATAGAGATACAGAAACACCGTGGCCCCTTTCTTTGAGATAACTCTGCACTAGTGCGAGGCGCAAATGCCGCTTCCAGCTTAGCTGTGCAGAAGAAGAACAACAAGAAGAAGAAATATCTCGAAATATGTCCGTCAGGCCCCTTCCCTCGAGATAAATCTGCAAATATCTCGGAAACGAAGCGAGCTATGGCAAAATGTTAAGAGACCTTTTTTGTAGAGAATTAAGTTTCCTACTTTTTATGTTCTATGATATTTTTTGATCGGATGCGTAGTTCTCGAGATATATCAAGATATTTAAAAGTTCCGAAGCCGCACCAACATAATAGAGATACAGAAACACCGTGGCCCCTTTCTTTGAGATAACTCTGCACTATTGCGCGCTGCAAATGCCACTTCCAGCTTAGCTGTGCAGAAGAAGAACAACAAGAAGAAGAAATATCTCGAAATATGCCCGTCAGGCCCCTTCCATTGAGATAAATCTGCAAATATCTCGGAAACGAAGCGAGGTATGGCAAAATGTTAAGAGACCTTTTTTGTAGAGAATTAAGTTTCCTACTTTTTATGTTCTATGATATTTTTTGATCAGATGCGTAGTTCTCGAGATATATCCAGATATTTAAAAGTTCCGCAGCGGCACCAAGATAATAGAGATACAGAAACACCGTGGCCCCTTTCTTTGAGGTAACTCTGCACTATTGCGAGCTGCAAATGCCACTTCCAGCTTAGCTGTGCAGAAGAAGAACAACAAGAAGAAGAAATATCTCGAAATATGTCCGTCAGGCCCCTTCCCTTGAGATAAATCTGCAAATATCTCGGAAACGAAGCGAGCTATGGCAAAATGTTAAGAGACCTTTTTTGTAGAGAATTATGTTTCCTACAATTTACGTTCTATGATATTTTTTGATCAGAAGCGTAGTTTTCGAGATATATCGAGATATTTAAAAGTTCCGAAGCCGCACCAACATAATAGAGATACAGAAACAGCGTGGCCCCTTTCTTTGGGATAACTCTGCACTATTGCGAGCTGGAAATGCCACTTCCAGTTTAGCTGTGCAGAAGAAGAACAACAAGAAGAAGAAATATCTCGAAATATGTCCGTCAGGACCCCTCCCTTGAGATAAATCTGCAAATATCTCGGAAACGAAGCGAGCTATTGCAAAACGTTAAGAGACCTTTTTTGTAAAGAATTAGGTTTCCTACTTTTTATGTTCTATGATATTTTTGGATCAGATGCGTAGTTCTCGAGATATATCAAGATATTTAAAAGCTCCGAAGCTGCACCAACATAATAGAGGTACAGAAACACCGTGGCCCCTTTCTTTGAGATAACTCTGCACTATTGCGAGCTGCAAATGCCACTTCCAGCTTAGCTGTGCAGAAGAAGAACAACAAGAAGAAGAAATATCTGGAAATATGTCCGCTAGGCCCCTTCCCTTGAGATAAATCTGCAAATATCTCGGAAACGAAGCGAGCTATGGCAAAATGTTAAGAGACCTTTTTTGTAGAGAATTATGCTTCCTACTTTTTATGTTCTATGATATTTTTTGATCAGACGCGTAGTTCTCGAGATATATCAAGATATTTAAAAGTTCCGAAGCCGCACCAACATAATAGAGATACAGAAACACCGTGGCCCCTTTCTTTGAGATATCTCTGCACTATTGCGAGCTGCAAATGCCACTTCCAGCTTAGCTGTGCAGAAGAAGAACAACAAGAAGAAGAAATATCTCGAAATATGTCCGTCAGGCCAGTTCCTTTGAGCTGAATCTGCAAATATCTCGGAAACGAAGCGAGCTATGGCAAAATGTTAAGAGACGTTTTTTGTAGAGAATTATGTTTCCTACAATTTATGTTCTATGATATTTTTTGATCAGAAGCGTAGTTTTCGAGATATATCGAGATATTTAATAGTTCCGAAGCCGCACCAACATAATAGAGATACAGAAACACCGTGGCCCCTTTCTTTGAGATAACGCTGCACTAGTGCGAGCCGCAAATGCCACTTCCAGCTTAGCTGTGCAGAAGAAGAACAACAAGAAGAAGAAATATCTCGAAATATGTCCGTCAGGCCCCTTCCCTTGAGATAAATCTGCAAATATCTCGGAAACGAAGCGAGCTATGGCAAAATGTTAAGAGACCTTTTTTGTAGAGAATTAAGTTTCCTACTTTTTATGTTCTATGATATTTTTTGATCAGATGCGTAGTTCTCGAGATATATCAAGATATTTAAAAGTTCCGAAGCCGCACCAACATAATAGGGATACAGAAACACCGTGGCCCCTTTCTTTGAGATAACTCTGCACTAGTGCGAGCCGCAAATGCCACTTCCAGCTTAGCTGTTAAGAAGAAGAACAACAAGAAGAAGAAATATCTCGAAATATGTCCGTCAGGCCCCTTCCCTTGAGATAAATCTGCAAATATCTCGGAAACGAAGCGAGCTATGGCAAAATGTGAAGAGACGTTTTTTGTAAAGAATTAGGTTTCCTACTTTTTATGTTCTATGATATTTTTGGATCAGATGCGTAGTTCTCGAGATATATCAAGATATTTAAAAGCTCCGAAGCTGCACCAACATAATAGAGGTACAGAAACACCGTGGCCCCTTTCTTTGAGATAACTCTGCACTATTGCGAGCTGCAAATGCCACTTCCAGCTTAGCTGTGCAGAAGAAGAACAACAAGAAGAAGAAATATCTCGAAATATGTCCGTCAGGCCAGTTCCTTTGAGCTGAATCTGCAAATATCTCGGAAACGAAGCGAGCTATGGCAAAATGTTAAGAGACGTTTTTTGTAGAGAATTATGTTTCCTACAATTTATGTTCTATGATATTTTTTGATCAGAAGCGTAGTTTTCGAGATATATCGAGATATTTAAAAGTTCCGAAGCCGCACCAACATAATAGAGATACAGAAACACCGTGGCCCCTTTCTTTGAGATAACGCTGCACTAGTGCGAGCCGCAAATGCCACTTCCAGCTTAGCTGTGCAGAAGAAGAACAACAAGAAGAAGAAATATCTCGAAATATGTCCGTCAGGCCCCTTCCCTTGAGATAAATCTGCAAATATCTCGGAAACGAAGCGAGCTATGGCAAAATGTTAAGAGACCTTTTTTGTAGAGAATTAAGTTTCCTACTTTTTATGTTCTATGATATTTTTTGATCAGATGCGTAGTTCTCGAGATATATCAAGATATTTAAAAGCTCCGAAGCTGCACCAACATAATAGAGGTACAGAAACACCGTGGCCCCTTTCTTTGAGATAACTCTGCACTATTGCGAGCTGCAAATGCCACTTCCAGCTTAGCTGTGCAGAAGAAGAACAACAAGAAGAAGAAATATCTGGAAATATGTCCGCTAGGCCCCTTCCCTTGAGATAAATCTGCAAATATCTCGGAAACGAAGCGAGCTATGGCAAAATGTTAAGAGACCTTTTTTGTAGAGAATTATGCTTCCTACTTTTTATGTTCTATGATATTTTTTGATCAGACGCGTAGTTCTCGAGATATATCAAGATATTTAAAAGTTCCGAAGCCGCACCAACATAATAGAGATACAGAAACACCGTGGCCCCTTTCTTTGAGATATCTCTGCACTATTGCGAGCTGCAAATGCCACTTCCAGCTTAGCTGTGCAGAAGAAGAACAACAAGAAGAAGAAATATCTCGAAATATGTCCGTCAGGCCAGTTCCTTTGAGCTGAATCTGCAAATATCTCGGAAACGAAGCGAGCTATGGCAAAATGTTAAGAGACGTTTTTTGTAGAGAATTATGTTTCCTACAATTTATGTTCTATGATATTTTTTGATCAGAAGCGTAGTTTTCGAGATATATCGAGATATTTAAAAGTTCCGAAGCCGCACCATCATAATAGAGATACAGAAACACCGTGGCCCCTTTCTTTGAGATAACGCTGCACTAGTGCGAGCCGCAAATGCCACTTCCAGCTTAGCTGTGCAGAAGAAGAACAACAAGAAGAAGAAATATCTCGAAATATGTCCGTCAGGCCCCTTCCCTTGAGATAAATCTGCAAATATCTCGGAAACGAAGCGAGCTATGGCAAAATGTTAAGAGACCTTTTTTGTAGAGAATTAAGTTTCCTACTTTTTATGTTCTATGATATTTTTTGATCAGATGCGTAGTTCTCGAGATATATCAAGATATTTAAAAGTTCCGAAGCCGCACCAACATAATAGGGATACAGAAACACCGTGGCCCCTTTCTTTGAGATAACTCTGCACTAGTGCGAGCCGCAAATGCCACTTCCAGCTTAGCTGTTAAGAAGAAGAACAACAAGAAGAAGAAATATCTCGAAATATGTCCGTCAGGCCCCTTCCCTTGAGATAAATCTGCAAATATCTCGGAAACGAAGATAGCTATGGCAAAATGTTAAGAGACCTTTTTTGTAGAGAATTAAGTTTCCTACTTTTCATGTTCTATGATATTTTTTGATCAGATGCGTAGTTCTCGAGATATATCAAGATATTTAAAAGTTCCGAAGCCGCACCAACATAATAGAGATACAGAAACACCGTGGCCCCTTTCTTTGAGATAACTCTGCACTATTGCGAGCTGCAAATGCCACTTCCAGCTTAGCTGTGCAGAAGAAGAACAACAAGAAGAAGAAATATCTCGAAATATGTCCGTCAGGCCCCTTCCCTTGAGATAAATCTGCAAATATCTCGGAAACGAAGAGAGCCATGGCAAAATGTTAAGAGACCTTTTTTGTAGAGAATTAAGTTTCCTACTTTTCATGTTCTATGATATTTTTTGATCAGATGCGTAGTTCTCGAGATATATCAAGATATTTAAAAGTTCCGAAGCCGCACCAACATAATAGAGATACAGAAACACCGTGGCCCCTTTCGTTGAGATAACTCTGCACTAGTGCGAGCCGCAAATGCCACTTCCAGCTTAGCTGTGCAGAAGAAGAACAACAAGAAGAAGAAATATCTCGAAATATGTCCGTCAGGCCCCTTCCCTTGAGATAAATCTGCAAATATCTCGGAAACGAAGCGAGCTATGGCAAAATGTTAAGAGACCTTTTTTGTAGAGAATTAAGTTTCCTACTTTTTATGTTCTATGATATTTTTTGATCAGATGCGTAGTTCTCGAGATATATCAAGATATTTAAAAGTTCCGAAGCCGCACCAACATAATAGGGATACAGAAACACCGTGGCCCCTTTCTTTGAGATAACTCTGCACTAGTGCGAGCCGCAAATGCCACTTCCAGCTTAGCTGTGCAGAAGAAGAACAACAAGAAGAAGAAATATCTCGAAATATGTCCGTCAGGCCCCTTCCCTTGAGATAAATCTGCAAATATCTCGGAAACGAAGCGAGCTATGGCAAAATGTGAAGAGACGTTTTTTGTAGAGAATTATGTTTCCTGCAATTTATGTTCTATGATATTTTTTGATCAGAAGCGTAGTTTTCGCGATATATCGAGATATTTAAAAGTTCCGAAGCCGCACCAACATAATAGAGATACAGAAACACCGTGGCCCCTTTCTTTGAGATAACTCTGCACTATTGCGAGCTGCAAATGCCACTTCCAGCTTAGCTGTGCAGAAGAAGAACAACAAGAAGAAGAAATATCTCGAAATATGTCCGTCAGGCCCCTTCCCTTGAGATAAATCTGCAAATATCTCGGAAACGAAGAGAGCTATGGCAAAATGTTAAGAGACCTTTTTTGTAGAGAATTAAGTTTCCTACTTTTCATGTTCTATGATATTTTTTGATCAGAGGCGTAGTTTTCGAGATATATCGAGATATTTAAAAGTTCCGAAGCCGCACCAACATAATAGAGATACAGAAACACCGTGGCCCCTTTCTTTGAGATAACGCTGCACTAGTGCGAGCCGCAAATGCCACTTCCAGCTTAGCTGTGCAGAAGAAGAACAACAAGAAGAAGAAATATCTCGAAATATGTCCGTCAGGCCCCTTCCCTTGAGATAAATCTGCAAATATCTCGGAAACGAAGCGAGCTATGGCAAAATGTTAAGAGACCTTTCTTGTAGAGAATTAAGTTTCCTACTTTTTATGTTCTATGATATTTTTTGATCAGATGCGTAGTTCTCGAGATATATCAAGATATTTAAAAGTTCCGAAGCCGCACCAACATAATAGGGATACAGAAACACCGTGGCCCCTTTCTTTGAGATAACTCTGCACTAGTGCGAGCCGCAAATGCCACTTCCAGCTTAGCTGTTAAGAAGAAGAACAACAAGAAGAAGAAATATCTCGAAATATGTCCGTCAGGCCCCTTCCCTTGAGATAAATCTGCAAATATCTCGGAAACGAAGCGAGCTATGGCAAAATGTGAAGAGACGTTTTTTGTAGAGAATTATGTTTCCTACAATTTATGTTCTATGATATTTTTTGATCAGAAGCGTAGTTTTCGCGATATATCGAGATATTTGAAAGTTCCGAAGCCGCACCAACATAATAGAGATACAGAAACACCGTGGCCCCTTTCTTTGAGATAACTCTGCACTAGTGCGAGCTGCAAATGCCACTTCCAACTTAGCTGTGCAGAAGAAGAACAACAAGAAGAAGAAATATCTCGAAATATGTCCGTCAGGCCCCTTCCCTTGAGATAAATCTGCAAATATCTCGGAAACGAAGAGAGCTATGGCAAAATGTTAAGAGACCTTTTTTGTAGAGAATTAAGTTTCCTACTTTTCATGTTCTATGATATTTTTTGATCAGATGCGTAGTTCTCGAGATATATCAAGATATTTAAAAGTTCCGAAGCCGCACCAACATAATAGAGATACAGAAACACCGTGGCCCCTTTCTTTGAGATAACTCTGCACTATTGCGAGCTGCAAATGCCACTTCCAGCTTAGCTGTGCAGAAGAAGAACAACAAGAAGAAGAAATATCTCGAAATATGTCCGTCAGGCCCCTTCCCTTGAGATAAATCTGCAAATATCTCGGAAACGAAGAGAGCCATGGCAAAATGTTAAGAGACCTTTTTTGTAGAGAATTAAGTTTCCTACTTTTCATGTTCTATGATATTTTTTGATCAGATGCGTAGTTCTCGAGATATATCAAGATATTTAAAAGTTCCGAAGCCGCACCAACATAATAGAGATACAGAAACACCGTGGCCCCTTTCGTTGAGATAACTCTGCAATAGTGCGAGCCGCAAATGCCACTTCCAGCTTAGCTGTGCAGAAGAAGAACAACAAGAAGAAGAAATATCTCGAAATATGTCCGTCAGGCCCCTTCCCTTGAGATAAATCTGCAAATATCTCGGAAACGAAGCGAGCTATGGCAAAATGTTAAGAGACCTTTTTTGTAGAGAATTAAGTTTCCTACTTTTTATGTTCTATGATATTTTTTGATCAGATGCGTAGTTCTCGAGATATATCAAGATATTTAAAAGTTCCGAAGCCGCACCAACATAATAGGGATACAGAAACACCGTGGCCCCTTTCTTTGAGATAACTCTGCACTAGTGCGAGCCGCAAATGCCACTTCCAGCTTAGCTGTGCAGAAGAAGAACAACAAGAAGAAGAAATATCTCGAAATATGTCCGTCAGGCCCCTTCCCTTGAGATAAATCTGCAAATATCTCGGAAACGAAGCGAGCTATGGCGAAATCTTAAGAGACCTTTTTTGTAGAGAATCATGTTTCCTACGTTTTATCTTCTATGATATTTTTTGATCAGATGCGTAGTTCTCGAGATATATCAAGATATTTAAAAGTTCCGAAGCCGCACCAACATAATAGAGATACAGAAATACCGTGGCCCCTCTCTTTGAGATAACTCTGCACTATTGCGAGCTGCAAATGCCACTTCCAGCTTAGCTGTGCAGAAGAAGAACAACAAGAAGAAGAAACATCTCGAAATATGTCCGTCAGGCCCCTTCCCTTGAGATAAATCTGCAAATATCTCGGAAACGAAGCGAGCTATGGCAAAATGTTTAGAGACCTTTCTTGTAGAGAATTAAGTTTCCTACTTTTTATGTAGTATGATATTTTTTGATCAGATGCGTAGTTCTCGAGATATATCAAGATATTTAAAAGTTCCGAAGCCGCACCAACATAATAGAGATACAGAAATACCGTGGCCCCTCTCTTTGAGATAACTCTGCACTATTGCGAGCTGCAAATGCCACTTCCAGCTTAGCTGTGCAGAAGAAGAACAACAAGAAGAAGAAACATCTCGAAATATGTCCGTCAGGCCCCTTCCCTTGAGATAAATCTGCAAATATCTCGGAAACGAAGCGAGCTATGGCAAAATGTTTAGAGACCTTTCTTGTAGAGAATTAAGTTTCCTACTTTTTATGTAGTATGATATTTTTTGATCAGATGCGTAGTTCTCGAGATATATCAAGATATTTAAAAGTTCCGAAGCCGCACCAACATAATAGAGATACAGAAACACCGTGGCCCCTTTCTTTGAGATAACTCTGCACTATTGCGCGCTGCAAATGCCACTTCCAGCTTAGCTGTGCAGAAGAAGAACAACAAGAAGAAGAAATATCTCGAAATATGTCCGTCAGGCCCCTTCCCTTGAGATAAATCTGCAAATATCTCGGAAACGAAGCGAGCTATGGCAAAATGTTAAGAGACCTTTTTTGTAGAGAATTATGTTTCCTACAATTTATCTTCTACGATATTTTTTGATCAGAAGCGTAGTTTTCGAGATATATCGAGATATTTAAAAGTTCCGAAGCCGCACCAACATAATAGAGATACAGAAACACCGTGGCCCCTTTCTTTGGGATAACTCTGCACTATTGCGAGCTGCAAATGCCACTTCCAGCTTAGCTGTGCAGAAGAAGAACAACAAGAAGAAGGAATATCTCGAAATATGTCCGTCAGGCCACTTCCCTTGAGATAAATCTGCAAATATCTCGGAAACGAAGCGAGCTATGGCAAAATGTTAAGAGACCTTTTTTGTAGAGAATTAAGTTTCCTACTTTTTATGTTCGATGATATTTTTTGATCAGATGCGTAGTTCTCGAGATATACCAAGATATTTAAAAGTTCCGAAGCCGCACCAACATAATAGAGATACAGAAACACCGTGGCCCCTTTCTCTGAGATAACTCTGCACAATTGCGGGCTGCAAATGCCACTTCCAGCTTAGCTGTGCAGAAGAAGAACAACAAGAAGAAGAAATATCTCGAAATATGTCCGTCAGGCCCCTTCCCTTGAGATACATCGGCAAGTATCTCGGAAACGAAGCGAGCTATGGCAAAATGTTAAGAGACCTTTTTTGTAGAGAATTAAGTTTTCTACTTTTTATGTTCCATGATATTTTTTGATCAGATGCGTAGTTCTCGAGATATATCAAGATATTTAAAGGTTCTGAAGCTGCACCAACATAATAGAGATACAGAAACACCGTGGCCCCTTTCTTTGAGATAACTCTGCACTAGTGCGAGCCGCAAATGCCACTTCCAGCTTAGCTGTGCAGAAAAAGAACAACAAGAAGTAGAAATATCTGGAAATATGTCCGTTAGGCCCCTTCCCTTGAGATAAATCTGCAAATATCTCGGAAACGAAGCGAGCTATGGCAAAATGTTAAGAGAGCTTTTTTGTAGACAATTATGTTTCCTACTTTTTATGTTCTATGATATTTTTTGATCAGACGCGTAGTTCTCGAGATATATCAAGATATTTAAAAGTTCCGAAGCCGCACCAACATAATAGAGATACAGAAACACCGTGGCCCCTTTCTTTGAGATAACGCTGCACTAGTGCGAGCCGCAAATGCCACTTCCAGCTTAGCTGTGCAGAAGAAGAACAACAAGAAGAAGAAACATCTCGAAATATGTCCGTCAGGCCCCTTCCCTTGAGATAAATCTGCAAATATCTCGGAAACGAAGCGAGCTATGGCAAAATGTTTAGAGACCTTTCTTGTAGAGAATTAAGTTTCCTACTTTTTATGTAGTATGATATTTTTTGATCAGATGCGTAGTTCTCGAGATATATCAAGATATTTAAAAGTTCCGAAGCCGCACCAACATAATAGAGATACAGAAACACCGTGGCCCCTTTCTTTGAGATAACTCTGCACTATTGCGCGCTGCAAATGCCACTTCCAGCTTAGCTGTGCAGAAGAAGAACAACAAGAAGAAGAAATATCTCGAAATATGTCCGTCAGGCCCCTTCCCTTGAGATAAATCTGCAAATATCTCGGAAACGAAGCGAGCTATGGCAAAATGTTAAGAGACCTTTTTTGTAGAGAATTATGTTTCCTACAATTTATCTTCTACGATATTTTTTGATCAGAAGCGTAGTTTTCGAGATATATCGAGATATTTAAAAGTTCCGAAGCCGCACCAACATAATAGAGATACAGAAACACCGTGGCCCCTTTCTTTGGGATAACTCTGCACTATTGCGAGCTGCAAATGCCACTTCCAGCTTAGCTGTGCAGAAGAAGAACAACAAGAAGAAGGAATATCTCGAAATATGTCCGTCAGGCCACTTCCCTTGAGATAAATCTGCAAATATCTCGGAAACGAAGCGAGCTATGGCAAAATGTTAAGAGACCTTTTTTGTAGAGAAATAAGTTTCCTACTTTTTATGTTCGATGATATTTTTTGATCAGATGCGTAGTTCTCGAGATATACCAAGATATTTAAAAGTTCCGAAGCCGCACCAACATAATAGAGATACAGAAACACCGTGGCCCCTTTCTCTGAGATAACTCTGCACAATTGCGAGCTGCAAATGCCACTTCCAGCTTAGCTGTGCAGAAGAAGAACAACAAGAAGAAGAAATATCTCGAAATATGTCCGTCAGGCCCCTTCCCTTGAGATACATCGGCAAGTATCTCGGAAACGAAGCGAGCTATGGCAAAATGTTAAGAGACCTTTTTTGTAGAGAATTAAGTTTCCTACTTTTTATGTTCTATGATATTTTTTGATCAGATGCGTAGTTCTCGAGATATACCAAGATATTTAAAAGTTCCGAAGCCGCACCAACATAATAGAGATACAGAAACACCGTGGCCCCTTTCTTTGAGATAACTCTGCACTATTGCGAGCTGCAAATGCCACTTCCAGCTCAGCTGTGCAGAGGAAGAACAACAAGAAGAAGAAATATCTCGAAATATGTCCGTCAGGCCAGTTCCTTTGAGCTGAATCTGCAAATATCTCGGAAACGAAGCGAGCTATGGCAAAATGTTTAGAGACCTTTCTTGTAGAGAATTAAGTTTCCTACTTTTTATGTAGTATGATATTTTTTGATCAGATGCGTAGTTCTCGAGATATATCAAGATATTTAAAAGTTCCGAAGCCGCACCAACATAATAGAGATACAGAAACACCGTGGCCCCTTTCTTTGAGATAACTCTGCACTATTGCGCGCTGCAAATGCCACTTCCAGCTTAGCTGTGCAGAAGAAGAACAACAAGAAGAAGAAATATCTCGAAATATGTCCGTCAGGCCCCTTCCCTTGAGATAAATCTGCAAATATCTCGGAAACGAAGCGAGCTATGGCAAAATGTTAAGAGACCTTTTTTGTAGAGAATTATGTTTCCTACAATTTATCTTCTACGATATTTTTTGATCAGAAGCGTAGTTTTCGAGATATATCGAGATATTTAAAAGTTCCGAAGCCGCACCAACATAATAGAGATACAGAAACACCGTGGCCCCTTTCTTTGGGATAACTCTGCACTATTGCGAGCTGCAAATGCCACTTCCAGCTTAGCTGTGCAGAAGAAGAACAACAAGAAGAAGGAATATCTCGAAATATGTCCGTCAGGCCACTTCCCTTGAGATAAATCTGCAAATATCTCGGAAACGAAGCGAGCTATGGCAAAATGTTAAGAGACCTTTTTTGTAGAGAAATAAGTTTCCTACTTTTTATGTTCGATGATATTTTTTGATCAGATGCGTAGTTCTCGAGATATACCAAGATATTTAAAAGTTCCGAAGCCGCACCAACATAATAGAGATACAGAAACACCGTGGCCCCTTTCTTTGAGATAACTCTGCACTATTGCGCGCTGCAAATGCCACTCCCAGCTTAGCTGTGCAGAAGAAGAACAACAAGAAGAATAAATATCTCGAAATATGTCCGTCAGGCCCCTTCCCTTGAGATAAATCTGCAAATATCTCGGAAACGAAGCGAGCTATGGCAAAATGTTGAGAGACCTTTTTCGTAGAGAATTAAGTTTCCTACTTTTTATGTTCTATGATATTTTTTGATCGGATGCGTAGTTCTCGAGATATATCAAGATATTTAAAAGTTCCGAAGCCGCACCAACATAATAGAGATACAGAAACACCGTGGCCCCTTTCTTTGAGATAACTCTGCACTATTGCGAGCTGCAAATGCCACTTCCAGCTTAGCTGTGCAGAAGAAGAACAACAAGAAGAAGAAATATCTCGAAATATGTCTGTCAGGCCCCTTCCCTTGAGATATATCTGCAAATATCTCGGAAACGAAGCGAGCTATGGCAAAATGTTGAGAGACCTTTTTTGTAGAGAATTAAGTTTCCTACTTTTTATGTTCTATGATATTTTTTGATCGGATGCGTAGTTCTCGAGATATATCAAGATATTTAAAAGTTCCGAAGCCGCACCAACATAATAGAGATACAGAAACACCGTGGCCCCTTTCTTTGAGATAACTCTGCACTATTGCGCGCTGCAAATGCCACTTCCAGCTTAGCTGTGCAGAAGAAGAACAACAAGAAGAAGAAATATCTCGAAATATGCCCGTCAGGCCCCTTCCATTGAGATAAATCTGCTAATATCTCGGAAACGAAGCCAGCTATGGCAAAATGTTAAGAGACCTTTTTTGTAGAGAATTAAGTTTCCTACTTTTTATGTTCTATGATATTTTTTGATCAGATGCGTAGTTCTCGAGATATATCAAGATATTTAAAAGTTCCGAAGCCGCACCAACATAATAGAGATACAGAAACACCGTGGCCCCTTTCTTTGAGATACCTCTGCACTACTGCGAGCTGCAAATGCCACTTCCAGCTTAGCTGTGCAGAAGAAGAACAACAAGAAGAAGAAATATCTCGAAGTATGTCCGTCAGACCCCTTCCCTTGAGATAAATCTGCAAATATCTCGGAAACGAAGCGAGCTATGGCAAAATGTTAAGAGACCTTTTTTGTAGAGAATTAAGTTTCCTACTTTTTATGTTCTATGATATTTTTTGATCAGATGCGTAGTTCTCGAGATATATGCAGATATTTAAAAGTTCCGAAGCGGCACCAACATAATAGAGATACAGAAACACCGTGGCCCCTTTCTTTGAGGTAACTCTGCACTATTGCGAGCTGCAAATGCCACTTCCAGCTTAGCTGTGCAGAAGAAGAACAACAAGAAGAAGAAATATCTCGAAATATGTCCGTCAGGCCCCTTCCCTTGAGATAAATCTGCAAATATCTCGGAAACGAAGCGAGCTATGGCAAAATGTTAAGAGACCTTTTTTGTAGAGAATTATCTTTCCTACAATTTACGTTCTCTGATATTTTTTGATCAGAAGCGTAGTTTTCGAGATATATCGAGATATTTAAAAGTTCCGAAGCCGCACCAACATAATAGAGATACAGAAACACCGTGGCCCCTTTCTTTGAGATAACTCTGCACTATTGCGAGCTGCAAATGCCACTTCCAGCTCAGCTGTGCAGAGGAAGAACAACAAGAAGAAGAAATATCTCGAAATATGTCCGTCAGGCCAGTTCCTTTGAGCTGAATCTGCAAATATCTCGGAAACGAAGCGAGCTATGGCAAAATGTTAAGAGACGTTTTTTGTAGAGAATTATGTTTCCTACAATTTATGTTCTATGATATTTTTTGATCAGAAGCGTAGTTTTCGAGATATATCGAGATATTTAAAAGTTCCGAAGCCGCACCAACATAATAGAGATACAGAAACACCGTGGCCCCTTTCTTTGAGATAACTCTGCACTAGTGCGAGCCGCAAATGCCACTTCCAGGTTAGCTGTGCAGAAGAAGAACAACAAGAAGAAGAAATATCTCGAAATATGTCCGACAGGCCCCTTCCCTTGAGATAAATCTGCAAATATGTCGGAAACGAAGCGAGCTATGGCGAAATGTTAAGAGACCTTTTTTGTAGAGAATCATGTTTCCTACGTTTTATCTTCTATGATATTTTTTGTCCAGATGCGTAGTTCTCGAGATATATCAAGATATTTAAAAGTTCCGAAGCCGCACCAACATAATAGAGATACAGAAATACCGTGGCCCCTCTCTTTGAGATAACTCTGCACTATTGCGAGCTGCAAATGCCACTTCCAGCTTAGCTGTGCAGAAGAAGAACAACAAGAAGAAGAAACATCTCGAAATATGTCCGTCAGGCCCCTTCCCTTGAGATAAATCTGCAAATATCTCGGAAACGAAGCGAGCTATGGCAAAATGTTTAGAGACCTTTCTTGTAGAGAATTAAGTTTCCTACTTTTTATGTAGTATGATATTTTTTGATCAGATGCGTAGTTCTCGAGATATATCAAGATATTTAAAAGTTCCGAAGCCGCACCAACATAATAGAGATACAGAAATACCGTGGCCCCTCTCTTTGAGATAACTCTGCACTATTGCGAGCTGCAAATGCCACTTCCAGCTTAGCTGTGCAGAAGAAGAACAACAAGAAGAAGAAACATCTCGAAATATGTCCGTCAGGCCCCTTCCCTTGAGATAAATCTGCAAATATCTCGGAAACGAAGCGAGCTATGGCAAAATGTTTAGAGACCTTTCTTGTAGAGAATTAAGTTTCCTACTTTTTATGTAGTATGATATTTTTTGATCAGATGCGTAGTTCTCGAGATATATCAAGATATTTAAAAGTTCCGAAGCCGCACCAACATAATAGAGATACAGAAATACCGTGGCCCCTCTCTTTGAGATAACTCTGCACTATTGCGAGCTGCAAATGCCACTTCCAGCTTAGCTGTGCAGAAGAAGAACAACAAGAAGAAGAAACATCTCGAAATATGTCCGTCAGGCCCCTTCCCTTGAGATAAATCTGCAAATATCTCGGAAACGAAGCGAGCTATGGCAAAATGTTTAGAGACCTTTCTTGTAGAGAATTAAGTTTCCTACTTTTTATGTAGTATGATATTTTTTGATCAGATGCGTAGTTCTCGAGATATATCAAGATATTTAAAAGTTCCGAAGCCGCACCAACATAATAGAGATACAGAAACACCGTGGCCCCTTTCTTTGAGATAACTCTGCACTATTGCGCGCTGCAAATGCCACTCCCAGCTTAGCTGTGCAGAAGAAGAACAACAAGAAGAATAAATATCTCGAAATATGTCCGTCAGGCCCCTTCCCTTGAGATAAATCTGCAAATATCTCGGAAACGAAGCGAGCTATGGCAAAATGTTGAGAGACCTTTTTCGTAGAGAATTAAGTTTCCTACTTTTTATGTTCTATGATATTTTTTGATCGGATGCGTAGTTCTCGAGATATATCAAGATATTTAAAAGTTCCGAAGCCGCACCAACATAATAGAGATACAGAAACACCGTGGCCCCTTTCTTTGAGATAACTCTGCACTATTGCGAGCTGCAAATGCCACTTCCAGCTTAGCTGTGCAGAAGAAGAACAACAAGAAGAAGAAATATCTCGAAATATGTCTGTCAGGCCCCTTCCCTTGAGATATATCTGCAAATATCTCGGAAACGAAGCGAGCTATGGCAAAATGTTGAGAGACCTTTTTTGTAGAGAATTAAGTTTCCTACTTTTTATGTTCTATGATATTTTTTGATCGGATGCGTAGTTCTCGAGATATATCAAGATATTTAAAAGTTCCGAAGCCGCACCAACATAATAGAGATACAGAAACACCGTGGCCCCTTTCTTTGAGATAACTCTGCACTATTGCGCGCTGCAAATGCCACTTCCAGCTTAGCTGTGCAGAAGAAGAACAACAAGAAGAAGAAATATCTCGAAATATGCCCGTCAGGCCCCTTCCATTGAGATAAATCTGCTAATATCTCGGAAACGAAGCCAGCTATGGCAAAATGTTAAGAGACCTTTTTTGTAGAGAATTAAGTTTCCTACTTTTTATGTTCTATGATATTTTTTGATCAGATGCGTAGTTCTCGAGATATATCAAGATATTTAAAAGTTCCGAAGCCGCACCAACATAATAGAGATACAGAAACACCGTGGCCCCTTTCTTTGAGATACCTCTGCACTACTGCGAGCTGCAAATGCCACTTCCAGCTTAGCTGTGCAGAAGAAGAACAACAAGAAGAAGAAATATCTCGAAGTATGTCCGTCAGACCCCTTCCCTTGAGATAAATCTGCAAATATCTCGGAAACGAAGCGAGCTATGGCAAAATGTTAAGAGACCTTTTTTGTAGAGAATTAAGTTTCCTACTTTTTATGTTCTATGATATTTTTTGATCAGATGCGTAGTTCTCGAGATATATGCAGATATTTAAAAGTTCCGAAGCGGCACCAACATAATAGAGATACAGAAACACCGTGGCCCCTTTCTTTGAGGTAACTCTGCACTATTGCGAGCTGCAAATGCCACTTCCAGCTTAGCTGTGCAGAAGAAGAACAACAAGAAGAAGAAATATCTCGAAATATGTCCGTCAGGCCCCTTCCCTTGAGATAAATCTGCAAATATCTCGGAAACGAAGCGAGCTATGGCAAAATGTTAAGAGACCTTTTTTGTAGAGAATTATCTTTCCTACAATTTACGTTCTCTGATATTTTTTGATCAGAAGCGTAGTTTTCGAGATATATCGAGATATTTAAAAGTTCCGAAGCCGCACCAACATAATAGAGATACAGAAACACCGTGGCCCCTTTCTTTGAGATAACTCTGCACTATTGCGACCTGCAAATGCCACTTCCAGCTTAGCTGTGCAGAAGAAGAACAACAAGAAGAAGAAATATCTCGAAATATGTCCGTCAGGCCCCTTCCCTTGAGATAAATCTGCAAATATCTCGGAAACGAAGCGAGCTATGGCAAAATGGTAAGAGACCTTTTTTGTAGAGAATTAAGTTTCCTACTTTTTATGTTCTATGATATTTTTCGATCAGAGGCGTAGTTCCCGGGATATATCAAGATATTTAAAAGTTCCGAAGCCGCACCAACATAATAGAGATACAGAAACACCGTGGCCCCTTTCTTTGAGATAACTCTGCATTATTGCGCGCTGCAAATGCCACTTCCAGCTTAGCTGTGCAGAAGAAGAACAACAAGAAGAAGAAATATCTCGAAATATGCCCGTCAGGCCCCTTCCATTGAGATAAATCTGCAAATATCTCGGAAACGAAGCGAGCTATGGCAAAATGTTAAGAGACCTTTTTTGTAGAGAATTAAGTTTCCTACTTTTTATGTTCTATGATATTTTTTGATCAGATGCGTAGTTCTCGAGATATATCAAGATATTTAAAAGTTCCGAAGCCGCACCAACATAATAGAGATACAGAAACACCGTGGCCCCTTTCTTTGAGATAACTCTGCACTACTGCGAGCTGCAAATGCCACTTCCAGCTTAGCTGTGCAGAAGAAGAACAACAAGAAGAAGAAATATCTCGAAATATGTCTGTCAGGCCCCTTCCCTTGAGATATATCTGCAAATATCTCGGAAACGAAGCGAGCTATGGCAAAATGTTGAGAGACCTTTTTCGTAGAGAATTAAGTTTCCTACTTTTTATGTTCTATGATATTTTTTGATCGGATGCGTAGTTCTCGAGATATATCAAGATATTTAAAAGTTCCGAAGCCGCACCAACATAATAGAGATACAGAAACACCGTGGCCCCTTTCTTTGAGATAACTCTGCACTATTGCGAGCTGCAAATGCCACTTCCAGCTTAGCTGTGCAGAAGAAGAACAACAAGAAGAAGAAATATCTCGAAATATGTCTGTCAGGCCCCTTCCCTTGAGATATATCTGCAAATATCTCGGAAACGAAGCGAGCTATGGCAAAATGTTGAGAGACCTTTTTTGTAGAGAATTAAGTTTCCTACTTTTTATGTTCTATGATATTTTTTGATCGGATGCGTAGTTCTCGAGATATATCAAGATATTTAAAAGTTCCGAAGCCGCACCAACATAATAGAGATACAGAAACACCGTGGCCCCTTTCTTTGAGATAACTCTGCACTATTGCGCGCTGCAAATGCCACTTCCAGCTTAGCTGTGCAGAAGAAGAACAACAAGAAGAAGAAATATCTCGAAATATGCCCGTCAGGCCCCTTCCATTGAGATAAATCTGCAAATATCTCGGAAACGAAGCGAGCTATGGCAAAATGTTAAGAGACCTTTTTTGTAGAGAATTAAGTTTCCTACTTTTTATGTTCTACGATATTTTTTGATCAGATGCGTAGTTCTCGAGATATATGCAGATATTTAAAAGTTCCGAAGCGGCACCAACATAATAGAGATACAGAAACAGCGTGGCCCCTTTCTTTGGGATAACTCTGCACTATTGCGAGCTGGAAATGCCACTTCCAGTTTAGCTGTGCAGAAGAAGAAGAACAAGAAGAAGAAATATCTCGAAATATGTCCGTCAGGACCCCTCCCTTGAGATAAATCTGCAAATATCTCGGAAACGAAGCGAGCTATTGCAAAACGTTAAGAGACCTTTTTTGTAGAGAATTAGGTTTCCTACTTTTTATGTTCTATGATATTTTTTGATCAGATGCGTAGTTCTCGAGATATATCAAGATATTTAAAAGCTCCGAAGCTGCACCAACATAATAGAGGTACAGAAACACCGTGGCCCCTTTCTTTGAGATAACTCTGCACTAGTGCGAGCAGCAAATGCCACTTCCAGCTTAGCTGTGCAGAAAAAGAACAACAAGAAGAAGAAATATCTCGAAATATGTCCGTCAGGCCCCTTCCCTTGAGATAAATCTGCAAATATCTCGGAAACGAAGCGAGCTACGGCAAAATGTTCAGAGACCTTTTTTGTAGAAAATTAGGTTTCCTACTTTTTATGTTCTATGATATTTTTTGATCAGATGCGTAGTTCTCGAGATATATCAAGATATTTAAAAGTTCCGAAGCCGCACCAACATAATAGAGATACAGAAACACCGTGGCCCCTTTCTTTGAGATAACTCTGCACTATTGCGAGCTGCAAATGCCACTTCCAGCTTAGCTGTGCAGAAGAAGAACAACAAGAAGAAGAAATATCTCGAAATATGTCCGTCAGGCCCCTTCCCTTGAGATAAATCTGCAAATATCTCGGAAACGAAGAGAGCTATGGCAAAATGTTAAGCGACCTTTTTTGTAGAGAATTAAGTTTCCTACTTTTTATGTTCTATGATATTTTTTGATCAGATGCGTAGTTCTCGAGATATATCAAGATATTTAAAAGTTCCGAAGCGGCACCAACATAATAGAGATACAGAAACACCGTGGCCCCTTTCTTTGAGGTAACTCTGCACTATTGCAAGCTGCAAATGCCACTTCCAGCTTAGCTGTGCAGAAGAAGAACAACAAGAAGAAGAAATATCTCGAAATATGTCCGTCAGGCCCCTTCCCTTGAGATAAATCTGCAAATATCTCGGAAACGAAGCGAGCTATGGCAAAATGTTAAGAGACCTTTTTTGTAGAGAATTATCTTTCCTACAATTTACGTTCTCTGATATTTTTTGATCAGAAGCGTAGTTTTCGAGATATATCGAGATATTTAAAAGTTCCGAAGCCGCACCAACATAATAGAGATACAGAAACACCGTGGCCCCTTTCTTTGAGATAACTCTGCACTATTGCGACCTGCAAATGCCACTTCCAGCTTAGCTGTGCAGAAGAAGAACAACAAGAAGAAGAAATATCTCGAAATATGTCCGTCAGGCCCCTTCCCTTGAGATAAATCTGCAAATATCTCGGAAACGAAGCGAGCTATGGCAAAATGGTAAGAGACCTTTTTTGTAGAGAATTAAGTTTCCTACTTTTTATGTTCTATGATATTTTTCGATCAGAGGCGTAGTTCCCGAGATATATCAAGATATTTAAAAGTTCCGAAGCCGCACCAACATAATAGAGATACAGAAACACCGTGGCCCCTTTCTTTGAGATAACTCTGCACGATTGCGAGCTGCAAATGCCACTTCCAGTTTAGCTGTGCAGAAGAAGAACAACAAGAAGAAGAAATATCTCGAAATATGTCCATCAGGACCCTTCCCTTGAGATAAATCTGCAAATATCTCGGAAACGAAGCGAGCTATGGCAAAATGTTGAGAGACCTTTTTTGTAGAGAATTATGTTTCCTACAATTTATGTTCTATGATATTTTTTGATCAGAAGCGTAGTTTTCGAGATATATCGAGATATTTAAAAGTTCCGAAGCCGCACCAACATAATAGAGATACAGAAACAGCGTGGCCCCTTTCTTTGGGATAACTCTGCACTATTGCGAGCTGGAAATGCCACTTCCAGTTTAGCTGTGCAGAAGAAGAAGAACAAGAAGAAGAAATATCTCGAAATATGTCCGTCAGGACCCCTCCCTTGAGATAAATCTGCAAATATCTCGGAAACGAAGCGAGCTATTGCAAAACGTTAAGAGACCTTTTTTGTAGAGAATTAGGTTTCCTACTTTTTATGTTCTATGATATTTTTTGATCAGATGCGTAGTTCTCGAGATATATCAAGATATTTAAAAGCTCCGAAGCTGCACCAACATAATAGAGGTACAGAAACACCGTGGCCCCTTTCTTTGAGATAACTCTGCACTAGTGCGAGCAGCAAATGCCACTTCCAGCTTAGCTGTGCAGAAGAAGAACAACAAGAAGAAGAAATATCTCGAAATATGTCCGTCAGGCCCCTTCCCTTGAGATAAATCTGCAAATATCTCGGAAACGAAGCGAGCTACGGCAAAATGTTCAGAGAGCTTTTTTGTAGAAAATTAGGTTTCCTACTTTTTATGTTCTATGATATTTTTTGATCAGATGCGTAGTTCTCGAGATATATCAAGATATTTAAAAGTTCCGAAGCCGCACCAACATAATAGAGATACAGAAACACCGTGGCCCCCTTCTTTGAGATAACTCTGCACTATTGCGAGCTGCAAATGCCACTTCCAGCTTAGCTGTGCAGAAGAAGAACAACAAGAAGAAGAAATATCTCGAAATATGTCCGTCAGGCCCCTTCCCTTGAGATAAATCTGCAAATATCTCGGAAACGAAGCGAGCTACGGCAAAATGTTCAGAGAGCTTTTTTGTAGAAAATTAGGTTTCCTACTTTTTATGTTCTATGATATTTTTTGATCAGATGCGTAGTTCTCGAGATATATCAAGGTATTTAAAAGTTCCGAAGCCGCACCAACATAATAGAGATACAGAAACACCGTGGCCCCTTTCTTTGAGATAACTCTGCACTATTGCGAGCTGCAAATGCCACTTCCAGCTTAGCTGTGCAGAAGAAGAACAACAAGAAGAAGAAATATCTCGAAATATGTCCGTCAGGCCCCTTCCCTTGAGATAAATCTGCAAATATCTCGGAAACGAAGCGAGCTATGGCAAAATGTTAAGAGACCTTTTCTGTAGAGAATTAAGTTTTCTACTTTTTATGTTCCATGATATTTTTTGATCAGATGCGTAGTTCTCGAGATATATCAAGATATTTAAAAGTCCTGAAGCTGCACCAACTTAATAGAGATACAGAAACACCGTGGCCCCTTTCTTTGAGATAACTCTGCACTAGTGCGAGCCGCAAATGCCACTTCCAGCTTAGCTGTGCAGAAGAAGAACAACAAGAAGAAGAAATATCTCGAAATATGTCCGTCAGGCCCCTTCCCTTGAGATAAATCTCCAAATATCTCGGAAACGAAGCGAGCTATGGCAAAATGTTAGGAGACGTTTTTTGTAGAGAATTATGTTTCCTACAATTAATGTTCTATGATATTTTTTGATCAGAAGCGTAGTTTTCGAGATATATCGAGATATTTAAAAGTTCCGAAGCCGCACCAACATAATAGGGATACAGAAACACCGTGGCCCCTTTCTTTGAGATAACTCTGCACTATTGCGAGCTGCAAATGCCACTTCCAGCTTAGCTGTGCAGAAGAAGAACAACAAGAAGAAGAAATATCTCGAAATATGTCTGTCAGGCCCCTTCCCTTGAGATATATCTGCAAATATCTCGGAAACGAAGCGAGCTATGGCAAAATGTTGAGAGACCTTTTTTGTAGAGAATTAAGTTTCCTACTTTTTATGTTCTATGATATTTTTTGATCGGATGCGTAGTTCTCGAGATATATCAAGATATTTAAAAGTTCCGAAGCCGCACCAACATAATAGAGATACAGAAACACCGTGGCCCCTTTCTTTGAGATAACTCTGCACTATTGCGCGCTGCAAATGCCACTTCCAGCTTAGCTGTGCAGAAGAAGAACAACAAGAAGAAGAAATATCTCGAAATATGCCCGTCAGGCCCCTTCCATTGAGATAAATCTGCTAATATCTCGGAAACGAAGCCAGCTATGGCAAAATGTTAAGAGACCTTTTTTGTAGAGAATTAAGTTTCCTACTTTTTATGTTCTATGATATTTTTTGATCAGATGCGTAGTTCTCGAGATATATCAAGATATTTAAAAGTTCCGAAGCCGCACCAACATAATAGAGATACAGAAACACCGTGGCCCCTTTCTTTGAGATACCTCTGCACTACTGCGAGCTGCAAATGCCACTTCCAGCTTAGCTGTGCAGAAGAAGAACAACAAGAAGAAGAAATATCTCGAAGTATGTCCGTCAGACCCCTTCCCTTGAGATAAATCTGCAAATATCTCGGAAACGAAGCGAGCTATGGCAAAATGTTAAGAGACCTTTTTTGTAGAGAATTAAGTTTCCTACTTTTTATGTTCTATGATATTTTTTGATCAGATGCGTAGTTCTCGAGATATATGCAGATATTTAAAAGTTCCGAAGCGGCACCAACATAATAGAGATACAGAAACACCGTGGCCCCTTTCTTTGAGGTAACTCTGCACTATTGCGAGCTGCAAATGCCACTTCCAGCTTAGCTGTGCAGAAGAAGAACAACAAGAAGAAGAAATATCTCGAAATATGTCCGTCAGGCCCCTTCCCTTGAGATAAATCTGCAAATATCTCGGAAACGAAGCGAGCTATGGCAAAATGTTAAGAGACCTTTTTTGTAGAGAATTATCTTTCCTACAATTTACGTTCTCTGATATTTTTTGATCAGAAGCGTAGTTTTCGAGATATATCGAGATATTTAAAAGTTCCGAAGCCGCACCAACATAATAGAGATACAGAAACACCGTGGCCCCTTTCTTTGAGATAACTCTGCACTATTGCGACCTGCAAATGCCACTTCCAGCTTAGCTGTGCAGAAGAAGAACAACAAGAAGAAGAAATATCTCGAAATATGTCCGTCAGGCCCCTTCCCTTGAGATAAATCTGCAAATATCTCGGAAACGAAGCGAGCTATGGCAAAATGGTAAGAGACCTTTTTTGTAGAGAATTAAGTTTCCTACTTTTTATGTTCTATGATATTTTTCGATCAGAGGCGTAGTTCCCGGGATATATCAAGATATTTAAAAGTTCCGAAGCCGCACCAACATAATAGAGATACAGAAACACCGTGGCCCCTTTCTTTGAGATAACTCTGCATTATTGCGCGCTGCAAATGCCACTTCCAGCTTAGCTGTGCAGAAGAAGAACAACAAGAAGAAGAAATATCTCGAAATATGCCCGTCAGGCCCCTTCCATTGAGATAAATCTGCAAATATCTCGGAAACGAAGCGAGCTATGGCAAAATGTTAAGAGACCTTTTTTGTAGAGAATTAAGTTTCCTACTTTTTATGTTCTATGATATTTTTTGATCAGATGCGTAGTTCTCGAGATATATCAAGATATTTAAAAGTTCCGAAGCCGCACCAACATAATAGAGATACAGAAACACCGTGGCCCCTTTCTTTGAGATAACTCTGCACTACTGCGAGCTGCAAATGCCACTTCCAGCTTAGCTGTGCAGAAGAAGAACAACAAGAAGAAGAAATATCTCGAAATATGTCTGTCAGGCCCCTTCCCTTGAGATATATCTGCAAATATCTCGGAAACGAAGCGAGCTATGGCAAAATGTTGAGAGACCTTTTTCGTAGAGAATTAAGTTTCCTACTTTTTATGTTCTATGATATTTTTTGATCGGATGCGTAGTTCTCGAGATATATCAAGATATTTAAAAGTTCCGAAGCCGCACCAACATAATAGAGATACAGAAACACCGTGGCCCCTTTCTTTGAGATAACTCTGCACTATTGCGAGCTGCAAATGCCACTTCCAGCTTAGCTGTGCAGAAGAAGAACAACAAGAAGAAGAAATATCTCGAAATATGTCTGTCAGGCCCCTTCCCTTGAGATATATCTGCAAATATCTCGGAAACGAAGCGAGCTATGGCAAAATGTTGAGAGACCTTTTTTGTAGAGAATTAAGTTTCCTACTTTTTATGTTCTATGATATTTTTTGATCGGATGCGTAGTTCTCGAGATATATCAAGATATTTAAAAGTTCCGAAGCCGCACCAACATAATAGAGATACAGAAACACCGTGGCCCCTTTCTTTGAGATAACTCTGCACTATTGCGCGCTGCAAATGCCACTTCCAGCTTAGCTGTGCAGAAGAAGAACAACAAGAAGAAGAAATATCTCGAAATATGCCCGTCAGGCCCCTTCCATTGAGATAAATCTGCAAATATCTCGGAAACGAAGCGAGCTATGGCAAAATGTTAAGAGACCTTTTTTGTAGAGAATTAAGTTTCCTACTTTTTATGTTCTACGATATTTTTTGATCAGATGCGTAGTTCTCGAGATATATGCAGATATTTAAAAGTTCCGAAGCGGCACCAACATAATAGAGATACAGAAACAGCGTGGCCCCTTTCTTTGGGATAACTCTGCACTATTGCGAGCTGGAAATGCCACTTCCAGTTTAGCTGTGCAGAAGAAGAAGAACAAGAAGAAGAAATATCTCGAAATATGTCCGTCAGGACCCCTCCCTTGAGATAAATCTGCAAATATCTCGGAAACGAAGCGAGCTATTGCAAAACGTTAAGAGACCTTTTTTGTAGAGAATTAGGTTTCCTACTTTTTATGTTCTATGATATTTTTTGATCAGATGCGTAGTTCTCGAGATATATCAAGATATTTAAAAGCTCCGAAGCTGCACCAACATAATAGAGGTACAGAAACACCGTGGCCCCTTTCTTTGAGATAACTCTGCACTAGTGCGAGCAGCAAATGCCACTTCCAGCTTAGCTGTGCAGAAAAAGAACAACAAGAAGAAGAAATATCTCGAAATATGTCCGTCAGGCCCCTTCCCTTGAGATAAATCTGCAAATATCTCGGAAACGAAGCGAGCTACGGCAAAATGTTCAGAGACCTTTTTTGTAGAAAATTAGGTTTCCTACTTTTTATGTTCTATGATATTTTTTGATCAGATGCGTAGTTCTCGAGATATATCAAGATATTTAAAAGTTCCGAAGCCGCACCAACATAATAGAGATACAGAAACACCGTGGCCCCTTTCTTTGAGATAACTCTGCACTATTGCGAGCTGCAAATGCCACTTCCAGCTTAGCTGTGCAGAAGAAGAACAACAAGAAGAAGAAATATCTCGAAATATGTCCGTCAGGCCCCTTCCCTTGAGATAAATCTGCAAATATCTCGGAAACGAAGAGAGCTATGGCAAAATGTTAAGCGACCTTTTTTGTAGAGAATTAAGTTTCCTACTTTTTATGTTCTATGATATTTTTTGATCAGATGCGTAGTTCTCGAGATATATCAAGATATTTAAAAGTTCCGAAGCGGCACCAACATAATAGAGATACAGAAACACCGTGGCCCCTTTCTTTGAGGTAACTCTGCACTATTGCAAGCTGCAAATGCCACTTCCAGCTTAGCTGTGCAGAAGAAGAACAACAAGAAGAAGAAATATCTCGAAATATGTCCGTCAGGCCCCTTCCCTTGAGATAAATCTGCAAATATCTCGGAAACGAAGCGAGCTATGGCAAAATGTTAAGAGACCTTTTTTGTAGAGAATTATCTTTCCTACAATTTACGTTCTCTGATATTTTTTGATCAGAAGCGTAGTTTTCGAGATATATCGAGATATTTAAAAGTTCCGAAGCCGCACCAACATAATAGAGATACAGAAACACCGTGGCCCCTTTCTTTGAGATAACTCTGCACTATTGCGACCTGCAAATGCCACTTCCAGCTTAGCTGTGCAGAAGAAGAACAACAAGAAGAAGAAATATCTCGAAATATGTCCGTCAGGCCCCTTCCCTTGAGATAAATCTGCAAATATCTCGGAAACGAAGCGAGCTATGGCAAAATGGTAAGAGACCTTTTTTGTAGAGAATTAAGTTTCCTACTTTTTATGTTCTATGATATTTTTCGATCAGAGGCGTAGTTCCCGAGATATATCAAGATATTTAAAAGTTCCGAAGCCGCACCAACATAATAGAGATACAGAAACACCGTGGCCCCTTTCTTTGAGATAACTCTGCACGATTGCGAGCTGCAAATGCCACTTCCAGTTTAGCTGTGCAGAAGAAGAACAACAAGAAGAAGAAATATCTCGAAATATGTCCATCAGGACCCTTCCCTTGAGATAAATCTGCAAATATCTCGGAAACGAAGCGAGCTATGGCAAAATGTTGAGAGACCTTTTTTGTAGAGAATTATGTTTCCTACAATTTATGTTCTATGATATTTTTTGATCAGAAGCGTAGTTTTCGAGATATATCGAGATATTTAAAAGTTCCGAAGCCGCACCAACATAATAGAGATACAGAAACAGCGTGGCCCCTTTCTTTGGGATAACTCTGCACTATTGCGAGCTGGAAATGCCACTTCCAGTTTAGCTGTGCAGAAGAAGAAGAACAAGAAGAAGAAATATCTCGAAATATGTCCGTCAGGACCCCTCCCTTGAGATAAATCTGCAAATATCTCGGAAACGAAGCGAGCTATTGCAAAACGTTAAGAGACCTTTTTTGTAGAGAATTAGGTTTCCTACTTTTTATGTTCTATGATATTTTTTGATCAGATGCGTAGTTCTCGAGATATATCAAGATATTTAAAAGCTCCGAAGCTGCACCAACATAATAGAGGTACAGAAACACCGTGGCCCCTTTCTTTGAGATAACTCTGCACTAGTGCGAGCAGCAAATGCCACTTCCAGCTTAGCTGTGCAGAAGAAGAACAACAAGAAGAAGAAATATCTCGAAATATGTCCGTCAGGCCCCTTCCCTTGAGATAAATCTGCAAATATCTCGGAAACGAAGCGAGCTACGGCAAAATGTTCAGAGAGCTTTTTTGTAGAAAATTAGGTTTCCTACTTTTTATGTTCTATGATATTTTTTGATCAGATGCGTAGTTCTCGAGATATATCAAGATATTTAAAAGTTCCGAAGCCGCACCAACATAATAGAGATACAGAAACACCGTGGCCCCCTTCTTTGAGATAACTCTGCACTATTGCGAGCTGCAAATGCCACTTCCAGCTTAGCTGTGCAGAAGAAGAACAACAAGAAGAAGAAATATCTCGAAATATGTCCGTCAGGCCCCTTCCCTTGAGATAAATCTGCAAATATCTCGGAAACGAAGCGAGCTACGGCAAAATGTTCAGAGAGCTTTTTTGTAGAAAATTAGGTTTCCTACTTTTTATGTTCTATGATATTTTTTGATCAGATGCGTAGTTCTCGAGATATATCAAGGTATTTAAAAGTTCCGAAGCCGCACCAACATAATAGAGATACAGAAACACCGTGGCCCCTTTCTTTGAGATAACTCTGCACTATTGCGAGCTGCAAATGCCACTTCCAGCTTAGCTGTGCAGAAGAAGAACAACAAGAAGAAGAAATATCTCGAAATATGTCCGTCAGGCCCCTTCCCTTGAGATAAATCTGCAAATATCTCGGAAACGAAGCGAGCTATGGCAAAATGTTAAGAGACCTTTTCTGTAGAGAATTAAGTTTTCTACTTTTTATGTTCCATGATATTTTTTGATCAGATGCGTAGTTCTCGAGATATATCAAGATATTTAAAAGTCCTGAAGCTGCACCAACTTAATAGAGATACAGAAACACCGTGGCCCCTTTCTTTGAGATAACTCTGCACTAGTGCGAGCCGCAAATGCCACTTCCAGCTTAGCTGTGCAGAAGAAGAACAACAAGAAGAAGAAATATCTCGAAATATGTCCGTCAGGCCCCTTCCCTTGAGATAAATCTCCAAATATCTCGGAAACGAAGCGAGCTATGGCAAAATGTTAGGAGACGTTTTTTGTAGAGAATTATGTTTCCTACAATTAATGTTCTATGATATTTTTTGATCAGAAGCGTAGTTTTCGAGATATATCGAGATATTTAAAAGTTCCGAAGCCGCACCAACATAATAGGGATACAGAAACACCGTGGCCCCTTTCTTTGAGATAACTCTGCACTAGTGCGAGCCGCAAATGCCACTTCCAGCTTAGCTGTGCAGAAGAAGAAGAACAAGAAGAAGAAATATCTCGAAATATGTCCGTCAGGCCCCTTCCCTTGAGATAAATCTGCAAATATCTCGGAAACGAAGAGAGCTATGGCAAAATGTTAAGCGACCTTTTTTGTAGAGAATTTAGTTTCCTACTTTTTATGTTCTATGATATTTTTTGATCAGATGCGTAGTTCTCGAGATATACCAAGATATTTAAAAGTTCCGAAGCCGCACCAACATAATAGAGACACAGAAACACTGTGGCCCCTTTCTTTGAGATAACTCTGCACTATTGCGAGCTGCAAATGCCACTTCCAGCTTAGCTGTGCAGAGGAAGAACAACAAGAAGAAGAAATATCTCGAAATATGTCCGTCAGGCCAGTTCCTTTGAGCTGAATCGGCAAATATCTCGGAAACGAAGCTAGCTATGGCAAAATGTTAAGAGACGTTTTTTGTAGAGAATTATGTTTCCTACAATTTATGTTCTATGATATTTTTTGATCAGAAGCTTAGTTTTCGCGATATATCGAGATATTTAAAAGATCCGAAGCCGCACCAACATAATAGAGATACGGAAACACCGTGGCCCCTTTCTTTGGGATAACTCTGCACTATTGCGAGCTGGAAATGCCACTTCCAGCTTAGCTGTGCAGAAGAAGAACAACAAGAAGAAGAAATATCTCGAAATATGTCCGTCAGGCCACTTCCCTTGAGATAAATCTGCAAATATCTCGGAAACGAAGCGAGCTATGGCAAAATGTTAAGAGACCTTTTTTGTAGAGAATTAAGTTTCCTACTTTTTATGTTCGATGATATTTTTTGATCAGATGCGTAGTTCTCGAGATATATCAAGATATTTAAAAGTTCCGAAGCTGCACCAACATAATAGAGGTACAGAAACACCGTGGCCTCTTTCTTTGAGATAACTCTGCACTATGGCGAGCTGCAAATGCCACTTCCAGCTTAGCTGTGCAGAAGAAGAACAACAAGAAGAAGAAACATCTCGAAATATGTCCGTCAGGCCCCTTCCCTTGAGATAAATCTGCAAATATCTCGGAAACGAAGCGAGCTATGGCAAAATCTTTAGAGACCTTTCTTGTAGAGAGTTAAGTTTCCTACTTTTTATGTAGTATGATATTTTTTGATCAGATGCGTAGTTCTCGAGATATATCAAGATATTTAAAAGTTCCGAAGCCGCACCAACATAATAGAGATACAGAAACACCGTGGCCCCTTTCTTTGAGATAACTCTGCACTATTGCGCGCTGCAAATGCCACTTCCAGCTTAGCTGTGCAGAAGAAGAACAACAAGAAGAAGAAATATCTCGAAATATGTCCGTCAGGCCCCTTCCCTTGAGATAAATCTGCAAATATCTCGGAAACGAAGCGAGCTATGGCAAAATGTTAAGAGACCTTTTTTGTAGAGAATTAAGTTTCCTACTTTTTATGTTCTATGATATTTTTCGATCAGAGGCGTAGTTCTCGAGATATATCAAGATATTTAAAAGTTCCGAAGCCGCACCAACATAATAGAGATACAGAAACACCGTGGCCCCTTTCTTTGAGATATCTCTGCACTATTGCGAGCTGCAAATGCCACTTCCAGCTTAGCTGTGCAGAAGATGAACAACAAGAAGAAGAAATATCTCGAAATATGTCCGTGAGGCCCCTTCCCTTGAGATAAATCTGCAAATATCTCGGAAACGAAGCGAGCTATGGCAAAATCTTTAGAGACCTTTCTTGTAGAGAATTAAGTTTCCTACTTTTTATGTAGTATGATATTTTTTGATCAGAAGCGTAGTTTTCGAGATATATCGAGATATTTAAAAGTTCCGAAGCCGCACCAACATAATAGGGATACAGAAACACCGTGGCCCCTTTCTTTGAGATAACTCTGCACTAGTGCGAGCCGCAAATGCCACTTCCAGCTTAGCTGTGCAGAAGAAGAACAACAAGAAGAAGAAATATCTCGAAATATGTCCGTCAGGCCCCTTCCCTTGAGATAAATCTGCAAATATCTCGGAAACGAAGCGAGCTATGGCAAAATGTTAAGAGACGTTTTTTGTAGAGAGTTATGTTTCCTACAATTTATGTTCTATGATATTTTTTGATCAGAAGCTTAGTTTTCGCGATATGTCGAGATATTTAAAAGATCCGAAGCCGCACCAACATAATAGAGATACGGAAACACCGTGGCCCCTTTCTTTGAGATAACTCTGCACTAGTGCGAGCCGCAAATGCCACTTCCAGCTTAGCTGTGCAGAGGAAGAACAACAAGAAGAAGAAATATCTCGAAATATGTCCATCAGGCCAGTTCCTTTGAGCTGAATCTGCAAATATCTCGGAAACGAAGCGAGCTATGGCAAAATGTTAAGAGACGTTTTTTGTAGAGAATTATGTTTCCTACTTTTTATGTTCGATGATATTTTTTGATCAGATGCGTAGTTCTCGAGATATATCAAGATATTTAAAAGTTCCGAAGCTGCACCAACATAATAGAGGTACAGAAACACCGTGGCCTCTTTCTTTGAGATAACTCTGCACTATGGCGAGCTGCAAATGCCACTTCCAGCTTAGCTGTGCAGAAGAAGAACAACAAGAAGAAGAAACATCTCGAAATATGTCCGTCAGGCCCCTTCCCTTGAGATAAATCTGCAAATATCTCGGAAACGAAGCGAGCTATGGCAAAATCTTTAGAGACCTTTCTTGTAGAGAGTTAAGTTTCCTACTTTTTATGTAGTATGATATTTTTTGATCAGATGCGTAGTTCTCGAGATATATCAAGATATTTAAAAGTTCCGAAGCCGCACCAACATAATAGAGATACAGAAACACCGTGGCCCCTTTCTTTGAGATAACTCTGCACTATTGCGCGCTGCAAATGCCACTTCCAGCTTAGCTGTGCAGAAGAAGAACAACAAGAAGAAGAAATATCTCGAAATATGTCCGTCAGGCCCCTTCCCTTGAGATAAATCTGCAAATATCTCGGAAACGAAGCGAGCTATGGCAAAATGTTAAGAGACCTTTTTTGTAGAGAATTAAGTTTCCTACTTTTTATGTTCTATGATATTTTTCGATCAGAGGCGTAGTTCTCGAGATATATCAAGATATTTAAAAGTTCCGAAGCCGCACCAACATAATAGAGATACAGAAACACCGTGGCCCCTTTCTTTGAGATATCTCTGCACTATTGCGAGCTGCAAATGCCACTTCCAGCTTAGCTGTGCAGAAGATGAACAACAAGAAGAAGAAATATCTCGAAATATGTCCGTGAGGCCCCTTCCCTTGAGATAAATCTGCAAATATCTCGGAAACGAAGCGAGCTATGGCAAAATCTTTAGAGACCTTTCTTGTAGAGAATTAAGTTTCCTACTTTTTATGTAGTATGATATTTTTTGATCAGAAGCGTAGTTTTCGAGATATATCGAGATATTTAAAAGTTCCGAAGCCGCACCAACATAATAGGGATACAGAAACACCGTGGCCCCTTTCTTTGAGATAACTCTGCACTAGTGCGAGCCGCAAATGCCACTTCCAGCTTAGCTGTGCAGAAGAAGAACAACAAGAAGAAGAAATATCTCGAAATATGTCCGTCAGGCCCCTTCCCTTGAGATAAATCTGCAAATATCTCGGAAACGAAGCGAGCTATGGCAAAATGTTAAGAGACGTTTTTTGTAGAGAGTTATGTTTCCTACAATTTATGTTCTATGATATTTTTTGATCAGAAGCTTAGTTTTCGCGATATGTCGAGATATTTAAAAGATCCGAAGCCGCACCAACATAATAGAGATACAGAAACACCGTGGCCCCTTTCTTTGAGATAACTCTGCACTAGTGCGAGCCGCAAATGCCACTTCCAGCTTAGCTGTGCAGAAGAAGAACAACAAGAAGAAGAAATATCTCGAAATATGTCCGTCAGGCCCCTTCCCTTGAGATATATCTGCAAATATCTCGGAAACGAAGCGAGCTATGGCAAAATGTTAAGAGACCTTTTTTGTAGAGAATTATGTTTCCTACAATTTAGGTTCTATGATATTTTTTGATCAGAAGCGTAGTTTTCGAGATATATCGAGATATTTAAAAGTTCCGAAGCCGCACCAACATAATAGAGATACAGAAACACCGTGGCCCCTTTCTTTGAGATAACTCTGCACTAGTGCGAGCCGCAAATGCCACTTCCAGCTTAGCTGTGCAGAAGAAGAACAACAAGAAGAAGAAATATCTCGAAATATGTCCGTCAGGCCCCTTCCCTTGAGATAAATACGCAAATATCTCGGAAACGAAGCGAGCTATGGCAAAATGTTAAGAGACCTTTTTTGTAGAGAATTAAGTTTCCTACTTTTTATATTCGACGATATTTTTTGATCAGATGCGTAGTTCTCGAGATATATCAAGATATTTAAAAGTTCCGAAGCCGCACCAACATAATAGGGATACAGAAACACCGTGGCCCCTTTCTTTGAGATAACTCTGCACTAGTGCGAGCCGCAAATGCCACTTCCAGCTTAGCTGTGCAGAAGAAGAACAACAAGAAGAAGAAATATCTCGAAATATGTCCGTCAGGCCCCTTCCCTTGAGATAAATCTGCAAATATCTCGGAAACGAAGCGAGCTATGGCAAAATGTTAAGAGACGTTTTTTGTAGCGAATTATGTTTCCTACAATTTATGTTCTATGATATTTTGTGATCAGAAGCTTAGTTTTCGCGATATATCGAGATATTTAAAAGATCCGAAGCCGCACCAACATAATAGAGATACGGAAACACCGTGGCCCCTTTCTTTGAGATAACTCTGCACTAGTGCGAGCCGCAAATGCCACTTCCAGCTTAGCTGTGCAGAGGAAGAACAACAAGAAGAAGAAATATCTCGAAATATGTCCGTCAGGCCAGTTCCTTTGAGCTGAATCTGCAAATATCTCGGAAACGAAGCGAGCTATGGCAAAATGTTGAGAGACGTTTTTTGTAGAGAATTATGTTTCCTACAATTTATGTTCTATGATATTTTTTGATCAGAAGCGTAGTTTTCGAGATATATCGAGATATTTAAAAGTTCCGAAGCCGCACCAACATAATAGGGATACAGAAACACCGTGGCCCCTTTCTTTGAGATAACTCTGCACTAGTGCGAGCCGCAAATGCCACTTCCAGCTTAGCTGTGCAGAAGAAGAACAACAAGAAGAAGAAATATCTCGAAATATGTCCGTCAGGCCCCTTCCCTTGAGATAAATCTGCAAATATCTCGGAAACGAAGCGAGCTATGGCAAAATGTTAAGAGACGTTTTTTGTAGAGAGTTATGTTTCCTACAATTTATGTTCTATGATATTTTTTGATCAGAAGCTTAGTTTTCGCGATATGTCGAGATATTTAAAAGATCCGAAGCCGCACCAACATAATAGAGATACGGAAACACCGTGGCCCCTTTCTTTGAGATAACTCTGCACTAGTGCGAGCCGCAAATGCCACTTCCAGCTTAGCTGTGCAGAGGAAGAACAACAAGAAGAAGAAATATCTCGAAATATGTCCATCAGGCCAGTTCCTTTGAGCTGAATCTGCAAATATCTCGGAAACGAAGCGAGCTATGGCAAAATGTTAAGAGACGTTTTTTGTAGAGAATTATGTTTCCTACTTTTTATGTTCGATGATATTTTTTGATCAGATGCGTAGTTCTCGAGATATATCAAGATATTTAAAAGTTCCGAAGCTGCACCAACATAATAGAGGTACAGAAACACCGTGGCCTCTTTCTTTGAGATAACTCTGCACTATGGCGAGCTGCAAATGCCACTTCCAGCTTAGCTGTGCAGAAGAAGAACAACAAGAAGAAGAAACATCTCGAAATATGTCCGTCAGGCCCCTTCCCTTGAGATAAATCTGCAAATATCTCGGAAACGAAGCGAGCTATGGCAAAATCTTTAGAGACCTTTCTTGTAGAGAGTTAAGTTTCCTACTTTTTATGTAGTATGATATTTTTTGATCAGATGCGTAGTTCTCGAGATATATCAAGATATTTAAAAGTTCCGAAGCCGCACCAACATAATAGAGATACAGAAACACCGTGGCCCCTTTCTTTGAGATAACTCTGCACTATTGCGCGCTGCAAATGCCACTTCCAGCTTAGCTGTGCAGAAGAAGAACAACAAGAAGAAGAAATATCTCGAAATATGTCCGTCAGGCCCCTTCCCTTGAGATAAATCTGCAAATATCTCGGAAACGAAGCGAGCTATGGCAAAATGTTAAGAGACCTTTTTTGTAGAGAATTAAGTTTCCTACTTTTTATGTTCTATGATATTTTTCGATCAGAGGCGTAGTTCTCGAGATATATCAAGATATTTAAAAGTTCCGAAGCCGCACCAACATAATAGAGATACAGAAACACCGTGGCCCCTTTCTTTGAGATATCTCTGCACTATTGCGAGCTGCAAATGCCACTTCCAGCTTAGCTGTGCAGAAGATGAACAACAAGAAGAAGAAATATCTCGAAATATGTCCGTGAGGCCCCTTCCCTTGAGATAAATCTGCAAATATCTCGGAAACGAAGCGAGCTATGGCAAAATCTTTAGAGACCTTTCTTGTAGAGAATTAAGTTTCCTACTTTTTATGTAGTATGATATTTTTTGATCAGAAGCGTAGTTTTCGAGATATATCGAGATATTTAAAAGTTCCGAAGCCGCACCAACATAATAGGGATACAGAAACACCGTGGCCCCTTTCTTTGAGATATCTCTGCACTATTGCGAGCTGCAAATGCCACTTCCAGCTTAGCTGTGCAGAAGATGAACAACAAGAAGAAGAAATATCTCGAAATATGTCCGTGAGGCCCCTTCCCTTGAGATAAATCTGCAAATATCTCGGAAACGAAGCGAGCTATGGCAAAATCTTTAGAGACCTTTCTTGTAGAGAATTAAGTTTCCTACTTTTTATGTAGTATGATATTTTTTGATCAGAAGCGTAGTTTTCGAGATATATCGAGATATTTAAAAGTTCCGAAGCCGCACCAACATAATAGGGATACAGAAACACCGTGGCCCCTTTCTTTGAGATAACTCTGCACTAGTGCGAGCCGCAAATGCCACTTCCAGCTTAGCTGTGCAGAAGAAGAACAACAAGAAGAAGAAATATCTCGAAATATGTCCGTCAGGCCCCTTCCCTTGAGATAAATCTGCAAATATCTCGGAAACGAAGCGAGCTATGGCAAAATGTTAAGAGACGTTTTTTGTAGAGAGTTATGTTTCCTACAATTTATGTTCTATGATATTTTTTGATCAGAAGCTTAGTTTTCGCGATATGTCGAGATATTTAAAAGATCCGAAGCCGCACCAACATAATAGAGATACAGAAACACCGTGGCCCCTTTCTTTGAGATAACTCTGCACTAGTGCGAGCCGCAAATGCCACTTCCAGCTTAGCTGTGCAGAAGAAGAACAACAAGAAGAAGAAATATCTCGAAATATGTCCGTCAGGCCCCTTCCCTTGAGATATATCTGCAAATATCTCGGAAACGAAGCGAGCTATGGCAAAATGTTAAGAGACGTTTTTTGTAGAGAGTTATGTTTCCTACAATTTAGGTTCTATGATATTTTTTGATCAGAAGCGTAGTTTTCGAGATATATCGAGATATTTAAAAGTTCCGAAGCCGCACCAACATAATAGAGATACAGAAACACCGTGGCCCCTTTCTTTGAGATAACTCTGCACTAGTGCGAGCCGCAAATGCCACTTCCAGCTTAGCTGTGCAGAAGAAGAACAACAAGAAGAAGAAATATCTCGAAATATGTCCGTCAGGCCCCTTCCCTTGAGATAAATACGCAAATATCTCGGAAACGAAGCGAGCTATGGCAAAATGTTAAGAGACCTTTTTTGTAGAGAATTAAGTTTCCTACTTTTTATATTCGACGATATTTTTTGATCAGATGCGTAGTTCTCGAGATATATCAAGATATTTAAAAGTTCCGAAGCCGCACCAACATAATAGGGATACAGAAACACCGTGGCCCCTTTCTTTGAGATAACTCTGCACTAGTGCGAGCCGCAAATGCCACTTCCAGCTTAGCTGTGCAGAAGAAGAACAACAAGAAGAAGAAATATCTCGAAATATGTCCGTCAGGCCCCTTCCCTTGAGATAAATCTGCAAATATCTCGGAAACGAAGCGAGCTATGGCAAAATGTTAAGAGACGTTTTTTGTAGCGAATTATGTTTCCTACAATTTATGTTCTATGATATTTTGTGATCAGAAGCTTAGTTTTCGCGATATATCGAGATATTTAAAAGATCCGAAGCCGCACCAACATAATAGAGATACGGAAACACCGTGGCCCCTTTCTTTGAGATAACTCTGCACTAGTGCGAGCCGCAAATGCCACTTCCAGCTTAGCTGTGCAGAGGAAGAACAACAAGAAGAAGAAATATCTCGAAATATGTCCGTCAGGCCAGTTCCTTTGAGCTGAATCTGCAAATATCTCGGAAACGAAGCGAGCTATGGCAAAATGTTGAGAGACGTTTTTTGTAGAGAATTATGTTTCCTACAATTTATGTTCTATGATATTTTTTGATCAGAAGCGTAGTTTTCGAGATATATCGAGATATTTAAAAGTTCCGAAGCCGCACCAACATAATAGGGATACAGAAACACCGTGGCCCCTTTCTTTGAGATAACTCTGCACTATTGCGAGCTGCAAATGCCACTTCCAGCTTAGCTGTGCAGAAGAAGAACAACAAGAAGAAGAAATATCTCGAAATATGTCCGTGAGGCCCCTTCCCTTGAGATAAATCTGCAAATATCTCGGAAACGAAGCGAGCTATGGCAAAATGTTAAGAGACCTTTTTTGTAGACAATTATGTTTCCTACAATTTATGTTCTATGATATTTTTTGATCAGAAGCGTAGTTTTCGAGATATATCGAGATATTTAAAAGTTCCGAAGCCGCACCAACATAATAGAGATACAGAAACACCGTGGCCCCTTTCTTTGGGATAACTCTGCACTATTGCGAGCTGCAAATGCCACTTCCAGCTTAGCTGTGCAGAAGAAGAACAACAAGAAGAAGAAATATCTCGAAATATGTCCGTCAGGCCACTTCCCTTGAGATAAATCTGCAAATATCTCGGAAACGAAGCGAGTTATGGCAAAATGTTAAGAGACCTTTTTTGTAGAGAATTAAGTTTCCTACTTTTTATGTTCGATGATATTTTTTGATCAGATGCGTAGTTCTCGAGATATATCAAGATATTTAAAAGTTCCGAAGCTGCACCAACATAATAGAGGTACAGAAACACCGTGGCCTCTTTCTTTGAGATAACTCTGCACTATTGCGAGCTGCAAATGCCACTTCCAGCTTAGCTGTGCAGAAGATGAACAACAAGAAGAAGAAATATCTCGAAATATGTCCGTCAGGCCCCTTCCCTTGAGATAAATACGCAAATATCTCGGAAACGAAGCGAGCTATGGCAAAATGTTAAGAGACCTTTCTTGTAGAGAATTAAGTTTCCTACTTTTTATGTAGTATGATATTTTTTGATCAGAAGCGTAGTTTTCGAGATATATCGAGATATTTAAAAGTTCCGAAGCCGCACCAACATAATAGGGATACAGAAACACCGTGGCCCCTTTCTTTGAGATAACTCTGCACTAGTGCGAGCCGCAAATGCCACTTCCAGCTTAGCTGTGCAGAAGAAGAACAACAAGAAGAAGAAATATCTCGAAATATGTCCGTCAGGCCCCTTCCCTTGAGATAAATCTGCAAATATCTCGGAAACGAAGCGAGCTATGGCAAAATGTTAAGAGACGTTTTTTGTAGAGAGTTATGTTTCCTACAATTTATGTTCTATGATATTTTTTGATCAGAAGCTTAGTTTTCGCGATATGTCGAGATATTTAAAAGATCCGAAGCCGCACCAACATAATAGAGGTACAGAAACACCGTGGCCTCTTTCTTTGAGATAACTCTGCACTATTGCGAGCTGCAAATGCCACTTCCAGCTTAGCTGTGCAGAAGAAGAACAACAAGAAGAAGAAATATCTCGAAATATGTCCGTGAGGCCCCTTCCCTTGAGATAAATCTGCAAATATCTCGGAAACGAAGCGAGCTATGGCAAAATGTTAAGAGACCTTTTTTGTAGAGAATTAAGTTTCCTACTTTTTATGTTCTATGATATTTTTTGATCAGACGCGTAGTTCTCGAGATATATCAAGATATTTAAAAGTTCCGAAGCCGCACCAACATAATAGAGATACAGAAACACCGTGGCCCCTTTCTTTGAGATAACTCTGCACTATTGCGCGCTGCAAATGCCACTTCCAGCTTAGCTGTGCAGAAGAAGAACAACAAGAAGAAGAAATATCTCGAAATATGTCCGTCAGGCCCCTTCCCTTGAGATAAATCTGCAAATATCTCGGAAACGAAGCGAGCTATGGCAAAATGTTAAGAGACCTTTTTTGTAGAGAATTAAGTTTCCTACTTTTTATGTTCTATGATATTTTTCGATCAGAGGCGTAGTTCTCGAGATATATCAAGATATTTAAAAGTTCCGAAGCCGCACCAACATAATAGAGATACAGAAACACCGTGGCCCCTTTCTTTGAGATATCTCTGCACTATTGCGAGCTGCAAATGCCACTTCCAGCTTAGCTGTGCAGAAGATGAACAACAAGAAGAAGAAATATCTCGAAATATGTCCGTGAGGCCCCTTCCCTTGAGATAAATCTGCAAATATCTCGGAAACGAAGCGAGCTATGGCAAAATCTTTAGAGACCTTTCTTGTAGAGAATTAAGTTTCCTACTTTTTATGTAGTATGATATTTTTTGATCAGAAGCGTAGTTTTCGAGATATATCGAGATATTTAAAAGTTCCGAAGCCGCACCAACATAATAGGGATACAGAAACACCGTGGCCCCTTTCTTTGAGATAACTCTGCACTAGTGCGAGCCGCAAATGCCACTTCCAGCTTAGCTGTGCAGAAGAAGAACAACAAGAAGAAGAAATATCTCGAAATATGTCCGTCAGGCCCCTTCCCTTGAGATAAATCTGCAAATATCTCGGAAACAAAGCGAGCTATGGCAAAATGTTAAGAGACGTTTTTTGTAGAGAGTTATGTTTCCTACAATTTATGTTCTATGATATTTTTTGATCAGAAGCTTAGTTTTCGCGATATGTCGAGATATTTAAAAGATCCGAAGCCGCACCAACATAATAGAGATACGGAAACACCGTGGCCCCTTTCTTTGAGATAACTCTGCACTAGTGCGAGCCGCAAATGCCACTTCCAGCTTAGCTGTGCAGAGGAAGAACAACAAGAAGAAGAAATATCTCGAAATATGTCCATCAGGCCAGTTCCTTTGAGCTGAATCTGCAAATATCTCGGAAACGAAGCGAGCTATGGCAAAATGTTAAGAGACGTTTTTTGTAGTGAATTATGTTTCCTACAATTTATGTTCTATGATATTTTTTGATCAGAAGCGTAGTTTTCGAGATATATCGAGATATTTAAAAGTTCCGAAGCCGCACCAACATAATAGAGATACAGAAACACCGTGGCCCCTTTCTTTGGGATAACTCTGCACTATTGCGAGCTGCAAATGCCACTTCCAGCTTAGCTGTGCAGAAGAAGAACAACAAGAAGAAGAAATATCTCGAAATATGTCCGTCAGGCCCCTTCCCTTCAGATAAATCTGCAAATATCTCGGAAACGAAGCGAGCTATGGCAAAATCTTTAGAGACCTTTCTTGTAGAGAATTAAGTTTCCTACTTTTTATGTAGTATGATATTTTTTGATCAGATGCGTAGTTCTCGAGATATATCAAGATATTTAAAAGTTCCGAAGCCGCACCAACACAATAGAGATACAGAAACACCGTGGCCCCTTTCTTTGAGATAACTCTGCACTATTGCGAGCTGCAAATGCCACTTCCAGCTTAGCTGTGCAGAAGAAGAACAACAAGAAGAAGAAATATCTCGAAATATGTCCGTCAGGCCCCTTCCCTTGAGATAAATCTGCAAATATCTCGGAAACGAAGCGAGCTATGGCAAAATGTTAAGAGACCTTTTTTGTAGAGAATTAAGTTTCCTACTTTTTATGTTCTATGATATTTTTCGATGAGAGGCGTAGTTCTCGAGATATATCAAGATATTTAAAAGTTCCGAAGCCGCACCAACATAATAGAGATACAGAAACACCGTGGCCCCTTTCTTTGAGATATCTCTGCACTATTGCGAGCTGCAAATGCCACTTCCAGCTTAGCTGTGCAGAAGATGAACAACAAGAAGAAGAAATATCTCGAAATATGTCCGTGAGGCCCCTTCCCTTGAGATAAATCTGCAAATATCTCGGAAACGAAGCGAGCTATGGCAAAATCTTTAGAGACCTTTCTTGTAGAGAATTAAGTTTCCTACTTTTTATGTAGTATGATATTTTTTGATCAGAAGCGTAGTTTTCGAGATATATCGAGATATTTAAAAGTTCCGAAGCCGCACCAACATAATAGGGATACAGAAACACCGTGGCCCCTTTCTTTGAGATAACTCTGCACTAGTGCGAGCCGCAAATGCCACTTCCAGCTTAGCTGTGCAGAAGAAGAACAACAAGAAGAAGAAATATCTCGAAATATGTCCGTCAGGCCCCTTCCCTTGAGATAAATCTGCAAATATCTCGGAAACGAAGCGAGCTATGGCAAAATGTTAAGAGACGTTTTTTGTAGAGAGTTATGTTTCCTACAATTTATGTTCTATGATATTTTTTGATCAGAAGCTTAGTTTTCGCGATATGTCGAGATATTTAAAAGATCCGAAGCCGCACCGACATAATAGAGATACGGAAACACCGTGGCCCCTTTCTTTGAGATAACTCTGCACTAGTGCGAGCCGCAAATGCCACTTCCAGCTTAGCTGTGCAGAGGAAGAACAACAAGAAGAAGAAATATCTCGAAATATGTCCATCAGGCCAGTTCCTTTGAGCTGAATCTGCAAATATCTCTGAAACGAAGCGAGCTATGGCAAAATGTTAGGAGACGTTTTTTGTAGAGAATTATGTTTCCTACAATTTATGTTCTATGATATTTTTTGATCAGAAGCGTAGTTTTCGAGATATATCGAGATATTTAAAAGTTCCGAAGCCGCACCAACATAATAGAGATACAGAAACACCGTGGCCCCTTTCTTTGGGATAACTCTGCACTATTGCGAGCTGCAAATGCCACTTCCAGCTTAGCTGTGCAGAAGAAGAACAACAAGAAGAAGAAATATCTCGAAATATGTCCGTCAGGCCCCTTCCCTTCAGATAAATCTGCAAATATCTCGGAAACGAAGCGAGCTATGGCAAAATCTTTAGAGACCTTTCTTGTAGAGAATTAAGTTTCCTACTTTTTATGTAGTATGATATTTTTTGATCAGATGCGTAGTTCTCGAGATATATCAAGATATTTAAAAGTTCCGAAGCCGCACCAACACAATAGAGATACAGAAACACCGTGGCCCCTTTCTTTGAGATAACTCTGCACTATTGCGAGCTGCAAATGCCACTTCCAGCTTAGCTGTGCAGAAGAAGAACAACAAGAAGAAGAAATATCTCGAAATATGTCCGTCAGGCCCCTTCCCTTGAGATATATCTGCAAATATCTCGGAAACGAAGCGAGCTATGGCAAAATGTTAAGAGACCTTTTTTGTAGAGAATTATGTTTCCTACAATTTAGGTTCTATGATATTTTTTGATCAGAAGCGTAGTTTTCGAGATATATCGAGATATTTAAAAGTTCCGAAGCCGCACCAACATAATAGAGATACAGAAACACCGTGGCACCTTTCTTTGAGATAACTCTGCACTAGTGCGAGCCGCAAATGCCACTTCCAGCTTAGCTGTGCAGCAGAAGAACAACAAGAAGAAGAAATATCTCGAAATATGTCCGTCAGGCCCCTTCCCTTGAGATAAATACGCAAATATCTCGGAAACGAAGCGAGCTATGGCAAAATGTTAAGAGACCTTTTTTGTAGAGAATTAAGTTTCCTACTTTTTATGTTCGATGATATTTTTTGATCAGATGCGTAGTTCTCGAGATATATCAAGATATTTAAAAGTTCCGAAGCTGCACCAACATAATAGAGGTACAGAAACACCGTGGCCTCTTTCTTTGAGATAACTCTGCACTATGGCGAGCTGCAAATGCCACTTCCAGCTTAGCTGTGCAGAAGAAGAACAACAAGAAGAAGAAACATCTCGAAATATGTCCGTCAGGCCCCTTCCCTTGAGATAAATCTGCAAATATCTCGGAAACGAAGCGAGCTATGGCAAAATCTTTAGAGACCTTTCTTGTAGAGAGTTAAGTTTCCTACTTTTTATGTAGTATGATATTTTTTGATCAGATGCGTAGTTCTCGAGATATATCAAGATATTTAAAAGTTCCGAAGCCGCACCAACATAATAGAGATACAGAAACACCGTGGCCCCTTTCTTTGAGATAACTCTGCACTATTGCGCGCTGCAAATGCCACTTCCAGCTTAGCTGTGCAGAAGAAGAACAACAAGAAGAAGAAATATCTCGAAATATGTCCGTCAGGCCCCTTCCCTTGAGATAAATCTGCAAATATCTCGGAAACGAAGCGAGCTATGGCAAAATGTTAAGAGACCTTTTTTGTAGAGAATTAAGTTTCCTACTTTTTATGTTCTATGATATTTTTCGATCAGAGGCGTAGTTCTCGAGATATATCAAGATATTTAAAAGTTCCGAAGCCGCACCAACATAATAGAGATACAGAAACACCGTGGCCCCTTTCTTTGAGATATCTCTGCACTATTGCGAGCTGCAAATGCCACTTCCAGCTTAGCTGTGCAGAAGATGAACAACAAGAAGAAGAAATATCTCGAAATATGTCCGTCAGGCCCCTTCCCTTGAGATATATCTGCAAATATCTCGGAAACGAAGCGAGCTATGGCAAAATGTTAAGAGACCTTTTTTGTAGAGAATTATGTTTCCTACAATTTAGGTTCTATGATATTTTTTGATCAGAAGCGTAGTTTTCGAGATATATCGAGATATTTAAAAGTTCCGAAGCCGCACCAACATAATAGAGATACAGAAACACCGTGGCCCCTTTCTTTGAGATAACTCTGCACTAGTGCGAGCCGCAAATGCCACTTCCAGCTTAGCTGTGCAGAAGAAGAACAACAAGAAGAAGAAATATCTCGAAATATGTCCGTCAGGCCCCTTCCCTTGAGATAAATACGCAAATATCTCGGAAACGAAGCGAGCTATGGCAAAATGTTAAGAGACCTTTTTTGTAGAGAATTAAGTTTCCTACTTTTTATATTCGATGATATTTTTTGATCAGATGCGTAGTTCTCGAGATATATCAAGATATTTAAAAGTTCCGAAGCCGCACCAACATAATAGGGATACAGAAACACCGTGGCCCCTTTCTTTGAGATAACTCTGCACTAGTGCGAGCCGCAAATGCCACTTCCAGCTTAGCTGTGCAGAAGAAGAACAACAAGAAGAAGAAATATCTCGAAATATGTCCGTCAGGCCCCTTCCCTTGAGATAAATCTGCAAATATCTCGGAAACGAAGCGAGCTATGGCAAAATGTTAAGAGACGTTTTTTGTAGCGAATTATGTTTCCTACAATTTATGTTCTATGATATTTTGTGATCAGAAGCTTAGTTTTCGCGATATATCGAGATATTTAAAAGATCCGAAGCCGCACCAACATAATAGAGATACGGAAACACCGTGGCCCCTTTCTTTGAGATAACTCTGCACTAGTGCGAGCCGCAAATGCCACTTCCAGCTTAGCTGTGCAGAGGAAGAACAACAAGAAGAAGAAATATCTCGAAATATGTCCGTCAGGCCAGTTCCTTTGAGCTGAATCTGCAAATATCTCGGAAACGAAGCGAGCTATGGCAAAATGTTAAGAGACGTTTTTTGTAGAGAATTATGTTTCCTACAATTTATGTTCTATGATATTTTTTGATCAGAAGCGTAGTTTTCGAGATATATCGAGATATTTAAAAGTTCCGAAGCCGCACCAACATAATAGGGATACAGAAACACCGTGGCCCCTTTCTTTGAGATAACTCTGCACTATTGCGAGCTGCAAATGCCACTTCCAGCTTAGCTGTGCAGAAGAAGAACAACAAGAAGAAGAAATATCTCGAAATATGTCCGTGAGGCCCCTTCCCTTGAGATAAATCTGCAAATATCTCGGAAACGAAGCGAGCTATGGCAAAATGTTAAGAGACCTTTTTTGTAGACAATTATGTTTCCTACAATTTATGTTCTATGATATTTTTTGATCAGAAGCGTAGTTTTCGAGATATATCGAGATATTTAAAAGTTCCGAAGCCGCACCAACATAATAGAGATACAGAAACACCGTGGCCCCTTTCTTTGAGATAACTCTGCACTATTGCGAGCTGCAAATGCCACTTCCAGCTTAGCTGTGCAGAAGAAGAACAACAAGAAGAAGAAATATCTCGAAATATGTCCGTCAGGCCCCTTCCCTTGAGATATATCTGCAAATATCTCGGAAACGAAGCGAGCTATGGCAAAATCTTAAGAGACCTTTTTTGTACAGAATTATGTTTCCTACAATTTAGGTTCTATGATATTTTTTGATCAGAAGCGTAGTTTTCGAGATATATCGAGATATTTAAAAGTTCCGAAGCCGCACCAACATAATAGAGATACAGAAACACCGTGGCCCCTTTCATTGAGATAACTCTGCACTAGTGCGAGCCGCAAATGCCACTTCCAGCTTAGCTGTGCAGAAGAAGAACAACAAGAAGAAGAAATATCTCGAAATATGTCCGTCAGGCCCCTTCCCTTGAGATAAATCTGCAAATATCTCGGAAACGAAGAGAGCTATGGCAAAATGTTAAGAGACCTTTTTGGTAGAGAATTAAGTTTCCTACTTTTAATGTTCTATGATATTTTTTGATCAGATGCGTAGTTCTCGAGATATATCAAGATATTTAAAAGTTCCGAAGCCGCACCAACATAATAGAGATACAGAAACACCGTGGCCCCTTTCTTTGAGATAACTCTGCACTATTGCGAGCTGCAAATGCCACTTCCAGCTTAGCTGTGCAGAAGAAGAACAACAAGAAGAAGAAATATCTCGAAATATGTCCGTCAGGCCCCTTCCCTTGAGATATATCTGCAAATATCTCGGAAACGAAGCGAGCTATGGCAAAATGTTAAGAGACCTTTTTTGTAGAGAATTAAGTTTCCTACTTTTTATGTTGTATGATATTTTTTGATCAGAAGCGTAGTTTTCGAGATATATCGAGATATTTAAAAGTTCCGAAGCCGCACCAACATAATAGAGATACAGAAACACCGTGGCCCCTTTCTTTGAGATAACTCTGCACTAGTGCGAGCCGCAAATGCCACTTCCAGCTTAGCTGTGCAGAAGAAGAACAACAAGAAGAAGAAATATCTCGAAATATGTCCGTCAGGCCCCTTCCCTTGAGATAAATCTGCAAATATCTCGGAAACGAAGCGAGCTATGGCAAAATGTTAAGAGACCTTTTTTGTAGAGAATTAAGTTTCCTACTTTTTATGTTCTATGATATTTTTTGATCAGACGCGTAGTTCTCGAGATATATCAAGATATTTAAAAGTTCCGAAGCCGCACCAACATAATAGAGATACAGAAACACCGTGGCCCCTTTCTTTGAGATAACTCTGCACTATTGCGAGCTGCAAATGCCACTTCCAGCTTAGCTGTGCAGAAGAAGAACAACAAGAAGAAGAAATATCTCGAAATATGTCCGTCAGGCCCCTTCCCTTGAGATATATCTGCAAATATCTCGGAAACGAAGCGAGCTATGGCAAAATCTTAAGAGACCGTTTTTGTAGAGAATTAAGTTTCCCACTTTTTATGCTCTATGATATTTTTTGATCAGACGCGTAGTTCTCGAGATATATCAAGATATTTAAAAGTTCCGAAGCCGCACCAACATAATAGAGATACAGAAACACCGTGGCCCCTTTCGTTGAGATAACTCTGCACTAGTGCGAGCCGCAAATGCCACTTCCAGCTTAGCTGTGCTTAAGAAGAACAACAAGAAGAAGAAATATCTCGAAATATGTCCGTCAGGCCCCTTCCCTTGAGATAAATCTGCAAATATCTCGGAAACGAAGAGAGCTATGGCAAAATGTTAAGAGACCTTTTTTGTAGAGAATTAAGTTTCCTACTTTTCATGTTCTATGATATTTTTTGATCAGATGCGTAGTTCTCGAGATATATCAAGATATTTAAAAGTTCCGAAGCCGCACCAACATAATAGAGATACAGAAACACCGTGGCCCCTTTCTTTGAGATAACTCTGCACTATTGCGCGCTGCAAATGCCACTTCCAGCTTAGCTGTGCAGAAGAAGAACAACAAAAAGAAGAAATATCTCGAAATATGTCCGTCAGGCCCCTTCCCTTGAGATAAATCTGCAAATATCTCGGAAACGAAGCGAGCTATGGCAAAATGTTAAGAGACCTTTTTTGTAGAGAATTATGTTTCTTACTTTTTATGTTCTATGATATTTTTTGATCAGACGCGTGGTTCTCGAGATATATCAAGATATTTAAAAGTTCCGAAGCCGCACCAACATAATAGAGATACTGAAACACCGTGGCCCCTTTCTTTGAGATATCTCTGCACTATTGCGAGCTGCAAATGCCACTTCCAGCTTAGCTGTGCAGAAGAAGAACAACAAGAAGAAGAAATATCTCGAAATATGTCCGTCAGGCCCCTTCCCTTGAGATATATCTGCAAATATCTCGGAAACGAAGCGAGCTATGGCAAAATCTTAAGAGACCTTTTTTGTACAGAATTATGTTTTCTACAATTTAGGTTCTATGATATTTTTTGATCAGAAGCGTAGTTTTCGAGATATATCGAGATATTTAAAAGTTCCGAAGCCGCACCAACATAATAGAGATACAGAAACACCGTGGCCCCTTTCATTGAGATAACTCTGCACTAGTGCGAGCCGCAAATGCCACTTCCAGCTTAGCTGTGCAGAAGAAGAACAACAAGAAGAAGAAATATCTCGAAATATGTCCGTCAGGCCCCTTCCCTTGAGATAAATCTGCAAATATCTCGGAAACGAAGAGAGCTATGGCAAAATGTTAAGAGACCTTTTTGGTAGAGAATTAAGTTTCCTACTTTTAATGTTCTATGATATTTTTTGATCAGATGCGTAGTTCTCGAGATATATCAAGATATTTAAAAGTTCCGAAGCCGCACCAACATAATAGAGATACAGAAACACCGTGGCCCCTTTCTTTGAGATAACTCTGCACTATTGCGAGCTGCAAATGCCACTTCCAGCTTAGCTGTGCAGAAGAAGAACAACAAGAAGAAGAAATATCTCGAAATATGTCCGTCAGGCCCCTTCCCTTGAGATATATCTGCAAATATCTCGGAAACGAAGCGAGCTATGGCAAAATGTTAAGAGACCTTTTTTGTAGAGAATTAAGTTTCCTACTTTTTATGTTGTATGATATTTTTTGATCAGAAGCGTAGTTTTCGAGATATATCGAGATATTTAAAAGTTCCGAAGCCGCACCAACATAATAGAGATACAGAAACACCGTGGCCCCTTTCTTTGAGATAACTCTGCACTAGTGCGAGCCGCAAATGCCACTTCCAGCTTAGCTGTGCAGAAGAAGAACAACAAGAAGAAGAAATATCTCGAAATATGTCCGTCAGGCCCCTTCCCTTGAGATAAATCTGCAAATATCTCGGAAACGAAGCGAGCTATGGCAAAATGTTAAGAGACGTTTTTTGTAGCGAATTATGTTTCCTACAATTTATGTTCTATGATATTTTGTGATCAGAAGCTTAGTTTTCGCGATATATCGAGATATTTAAAAGATCCGAAGCCGCACCAACATAATAGAGATACGGAAACACCGTGGCCCCTTTCTTTGAGATAACTCTGCACTAGTGCGAGCCGCAAATGCCACTTCCAGCTTAGCTGTGCAGAGGAAGAACAACAAGAAGAAGAAATATCTCGAAATATGTCCGTCAGGCCAGTTCCTTTGAGCTAAATCTGCAAATATCTCGGAAACGAAGCGAGCTATGGCAAAATGTTAAGAGACGTTTTTTGTAGAGAATTATGTTTCCTACAATTTATGTTCTATGATATTTTTTGATCAGAAGCGTAGTTTTCGAGATATATCGAGATATTTAAAAGTTCCGAAGCCGCACCAACATAATAGGGATACAGAAACACCGCGGCCCCTTTCTTTGAGATAACTCTGCACTATTGCGAGCTGCAAATGCCACTTCCAGCTTAGCTGTGCAGAAGAAGAACAACAAGAAGAAGAAATATCTCGAAATATGTCCGTGAGGCCCCTTCCCTTGAGATAAATCTGCAAATATCTCGGAAACGAAGCGAGCTATGGCAAAATGTTAAGAGACCTTTTTTGTAGACAATTATGTTTCCTACAATTTATGTTCTATGATATTTTTTGATCAGAAGCGTAGTTTTCGAGATATATCGAGATATTTAAAAGTTCCGAAGCCGCACCAACATAATAGAGATACAGAAACACCGTGGCCCCTTTCTTTGGGATAACTCTGCACTATTGCGAGCTGCAAATGCCACTTCCAGCTTAGCTGTGCAGAAGAAGAACAACAAGAAGAAGAAATATCTCGAAATATGTCCGTCAGGCCACTTCCCTTGAGATAAATCTGCAAATATCTCGGAAACGAAGCGAGTTATGGCAAAATGTTAAGAGACCTTTTTTGTAGAGAATTAAGTTTCCTACTTTTTATGTTCGATGATATTTTTTGATCAGATGCGTAGTTCTCGAGATATATCAAGATATTTAAAAGTTCCGAAGCTGCACCAACATAATAGAGGTACAGAAACACCGTGGCCTCTTTCTTTGAGATAACTCTGCACTATTGCGAGCTGCAAATGCCACTTCCAGCTTAGCTGTGCAGAAGATGAACAACAAGAAGAAGAAATATCTCGAAATATGTCCGTGAGGCCCCTTCCCTTGAGATAAATCTGCAAATATCTCGGAAACGAAGCGAGCTATGGCAAAATGTTAAGAGACCTTTTTTGTAGAGAATTAAGTTTCCTACTTTTTATGTTCTATGATATTTTTTGATCAGACGCGTAGTTCTCGAGATATATCAAGATATTTAAAAGTTCCGAAGCCGCACCAACATAATAGAGATACAGAAACACCGTGGCCCCTTTCTTTGAGATAACTCTGCACTATTGCGAGCTGCAAATGCCACTTCCAGCTTAGCTGTGCAGAAGAAGAACAACAAGAAGAAGAAATATCTCGAAATATGTCCGTCAGGCCCCTTCCCTTGAGATATATCTGCAAATATCTCGGAAACGAAGCGAGCTATGGCAAAATCTTAAGAGACCTTTTTTGTACAGAATTATGTTTCCTACAATTTAGGTTCTATGATATTTTTTGATCAGAAGCGTAGTTTTCGAGATATATCGAGATATTTAAAAGTTCCGAAGCCGCACCAACATAATAGAGATACAGAAACACCGTGGCCCCTTTCATTGAGATAACTCTGCACTAGTGCGAGCCGCAAATGCCACTTCCAGCTTAGCTGTGCAGAAGAAGAACAACAAGAAGAAGAAATATCTCGAAATATGTCCGTCAGGCCCCTTCCCTTGAGATAAATCTGCAAATATCTCGGAAACGAAGAGAGCTATGGCAAAATGTTAAGAGACCTTTTTGGTAGAGAATTAAGTTTCCTACTTTTAATGTTCTATGATATTTTTTGATCAGATGCGTAGTTCTCGAGATATATCAAGATATTTAAAAGTTCCGAAGCCGCACCAACATAATAGAGATACAGAAACACCGTGGCCCCTTTCTTTGAGATAACTCTGCACTATTGCGAGCTGCAAATGCCACTTCCAGCTTAGCTGTGCAGAAGAAGAACAACAAGAAGAAGAAATATCTCGAAATATGTCCGTCAGGCCCCTTCCCTTGAGATATATCTGCAAATATCTCGGAAACGAAGCGAGCTATGGCAAAATGTTAAGAGACCTTTTTTGTAGAGAATTAAGTTTCCTACTTTTTATGTTGTATGATATTTTTTGATCAGAAGCGTAGTTTTCGAGATATATCGAGATATTTAAAAGTTCCGAAGCCGCACCAACATAATAGAGATACAGAAACACCGTGGCCCCTTTCTTTGAGATAACTCTGCACTAGTGCGAGCCGCAAATGCCACTTCCAGCTTAGCTGTGCAGAAGAAGAACAAGAAGAAGAAGAAATATCTCGAAATATGGCCGTCAGGCCCCTTCCTTTGAGATAAATATGCAAATATCTCGGAAACGAAGCGAGCTATGGCAAAATGTTGAGAGACCTTTTTTGTAGAGAATTAAGTTTCCTACTTTTTATGTTCTATGATATTTTTTGATCAGATGCGTAGTTCTCGAGATATATCAAGATATTTAAAAGTTCCGAAGCCGCACCAACATAATAGAGATACAGAAACACCGTGGCCCCTTTCTTTGAGATAACTCTGCACTGTTGCGAGCTGCAAATGCCACTTCCAGCTTAGCTGTGCAGAGGAAGAACAACAAGAAGAAGAAATATCTCGAAATATGTCCGTCAGGCCCCTTCCCTTGAGATATATCTGCAAATATCTCGGAAACGAAGCGAGCTATGGCAAAATGTTAAGAGACCTTTTTTGTAGAGAATTAAGTTTCCTACCTTGTATGTTCTATGATATTTTTTGATCAGATGCGTAGTTCTCGAGATATATCAAGATATTTAAAAGTTCCGAAGCCGCACCAACATAATAGAGATACAGAAACACCGTGGCCCCTTTCTTTGAGATAACTCTGCACTATTGCGAGCTGCAAATGCCACTTCCAGCTTAGCTGTGTAGAGGAAGAACAACAAGAAGAAGAAATATCTCGAAATATGTCCGTCAGGCCCCTTCCCTTGAGATATATCTGCAAATATCTCGGAAACGAAGCGAGCTATGGCAAAATGTTAAGAGACCTTTTTTGTAGAGAATTATGTTTCCTATAATTTATGTTCTATGATATTTTTTGATCAGAAGCGTAGTTTTCGAGATATATCGAGATATTTAAAAGTTCCGAAGCCGCACCAACATAATAGAGATACAGAAACACCGTGGCCCCTTTCTTTGAGATAACTCTGCACTAGTGCGAGCCGCAAATGCCACTTCCAGCTTAGCTGTGCAGAAGAAGAACAACAAGAAGAAGAAATATCTCGAAATATGTCCGTCAGGCCCCTTCCCTTGAGATAAATATGCAAATATCTCGGAAACGAAGCGAGCTATGGCAAAATGTTAAGAGACCTTTTTTGTAGAGAATTAAGTTTCCTACTTTTTATGTTCCATGATATTTTTTGATCAGATACGTAGTTCTCGAGATATATCAAGATATTTAAAAGTTCCGAAGCCGCACCAACATAATAGAGATACAGAAACACCGTGGCCCCTTTCTTTGAGATAACGCTGCACTATTGCGAGCTGGAAATGCCACTTCCAGTTTAGCTGTGCAGAAGAAGAACAACAAGAAGAAGAAATATCTCGAAATATGCCCGTCAGGCCCCTTCCCTTGAAATATATCTGCAAATATCTCGGAAACGAAGCGAGCTATGGCAAAATGTTAAGAGACCGTTTTTGTAGAGAATTAAGTTTCCTACTTTTTATGTTCTATGATATTTTTTGATCAGACGCGTAGTTCTCGAGATATATCAAGATATTTAAAAGTTCCGAAGCCGCACCAACATAATAGAGATACAGAAACACCGTGGCCCCTTTCGTTGAGATAACTCTGCACTAGTGCGAGCCGCAAATGCCACTTCCAGCTTAGCTGTGCAGAAGAAGAACAACAAGAAGAAGAAATATCTCGAAATATGTCCGTCAGGCCCCTTCCCTTGAGATAAATCTGCAAATATCTCGGAAACGAAGAGAGCTATGGCAAAATGTTAAGAGACCTTTTTTGTAGAGAATTAAGTTTCCTACTTTCCATGTTCTATGATATTTTTTGATCAGATGCGTAGTTCTCGAGATATATCAAGATATTTAAAAGTTCCGAAGCCGCACCAACATAATAGAGATACCGAAACACCGTGGCCCCTTTCTTTGAGATAACTCTGAACTATTGCGAGCTGCAAATGCCACTTCCAGCTTAGCTGTGCAGAAGAAGAACAACAAGAAGAAGAAATATCTCGAAATATGTCCGCCAGGCCCCTTCCCTTGAGATAAATCTGCAAATATCTCGGAAACGAAGAGAGCTATGGCAAAATGTTAAGAGACCTGTTTTGTAGAGAATTAAGTTTCCTACTTTTTACGTTCTATGATATTTTTTGATCAGACGCGTAGTTCTCGAGATATATCAAGATATTTAAAAGTTCCGAAGCCGCACCAACATAATAGAGATACAGAAACACCGTGGCCCCTTTCTTTGAGATAACTCTGCACTGTTGCGAGCTGTAAATGCCACTTCCAGCTTAGCTGTGCAGAAGAAGAACAACAAGAAGAAGAAATATCTCGAAATATGTCCGTCAGGCCAGTTCCTTTGAGCTGAATCTGCAAATATCTCGGAAACGAAGCGAGCTATGGCAAAATGGTAAGAGACCTTTTTTGTAGAGAATTAAGTTTCCTACTTTTTATGTTCGATGATATTTTTTGATCAGATGCGTAGTTCTCGAGATATATCAAGATATTTAAACGTTCCGAAGCTGCACCAACATAATAGAGGTACAGAAACACCGTGGCCTCTTTCTGTGAGATAACACTGCACTATTGCGAGCTGCAAATGCCACTTCGAGCTTAGCTGTGCAGAAGAAGAACAACAAGAAGAAGAAATATCTCGAAATATGTCCGTCAGACCCCTTCCCTTGAGATGAATCTGCAAATATCTCGGAAACGAAGCGAGCTATGGCAAAATGTTAAGAGACCTTTTTTGTAGAGAATTAAGTTTCCTACTTTTTATGTTCTACGATATTTTTTGATCAGAAGCGTAGTTTTCGAGATATATCGAGATATTTGAAAGTTCCGAAGCCGCACCAACATAATAGAGATACAGAAACACCGTGGCCCCTTTATTTGAGATAACTCTGCACTAGTGCGAGCCGCAAATGCCACTTCCAGCTTAGCTGTGCAGAAGAAGAACAACAAGAAGAAGAAATATCTCGAAATATGTCCGTCAGGCCCCTTCCCTTGAGATAAATATGCAAATATCTCGGAAACGAAGCGAGCTATGGCAAAATGTTAAGAGACCTTTTTTGTAGAGAATTAAGTTTCCTACCTTTTATGTTCTATGATATTTTTTGATCAGATGCGTAATTCTCGAGATATATCAAGATATTTAAAAGTTCCGAAGCCGCACCAACATAATAGAGATAAAGAAACACCGTGGCCCCTTTCTTTGAGATAACTCTGCACTATTGCGCGCTGCAAATGCCACTTCCAGCTTAGCTGTGCAGAAGAAGAACAACAAAAAGAAGAAATATCTCGAAATATGTCCGTCAGGCCCCTTCCCTTGAGATAAATCTGCAAATATCTCGGAAACGAAGCGAGCTATGGCAAAATGTTAAGAGACCTTTTTTGTAGAGAATTATGTTTCTTACTTTTTATGTTGTATGATATTTTTTGATCAGACGCGTAGTTCTCGAGATATATCAAGATATTTAAAAGTTCCGAAGCCGCACCGACATAATAGAGATACAGAAACACCGTGGCCCCTTTCTTTGAGATATCTCTGCACTATTGCGAGCTGCAAATGCCACTTCCAGCTTAGCTGTGCAGAAGAAGAACAACAAGAAGAAGAAATATCTCGAAATATGTCCGTCAGGCCACTTCCCTTGAGATAAATCTGCAAATATCTCGGAAACGAAGCGAGCTATGGCAAAATGTTAAGAGACCTTTTTTGTAGAGAATTAAGTTTCCTACTTTTTATGTTCGATGATATTTTTAGATCAGATGCGTAGTTCTCGAGATATATCAAGATATTTAAAAGTTCCGAAGCTGCACCAACATAATAGAGGTACAGAAACACCGTGGCCTCTTTCTTTGAGATAACTCTGCACTATTGCGAGCTGCAAATGCCACTTCGAGCTTAGCTGTGCAGAAGAAGAACAACAAGAAGAAGAAATATCTCGAAATATGTCCGTCAGACCCCTTCCCTTGAGATGAATCTGCAAATATCTCGGAAACGAAGCGAGCTATGGCAAAATGTTAAGAGACCTTTTTTGTAGAGAATAATGTTTCCTACAATTTACGTTCTATGATATTTTTTGATCAGAAGCGTAGTTTTCGAGATATATCGAGATATTTAAAAGTTCCGAAGACGCACCAACATAATAGAGATACAGAAACACCGTGGCCCCTTTCTTTGAGATAACTGTGCGCTAGTGCGAGCCGCAAATGCCACTTCCAGCTTAGCTGTGCAGAAGAAGAACAACAAGAAGAAGAAATATCTCGAAATATGTCCGTCAGGCCCCTTCCCTTGAGATAAATATGCAAATATCTCGGAAACGAAGCGAGCTGTGGCAAAATGTTAAGAGACCATTGTTGTAGAGAATTAAGTTTCCTACTTTTTATGTTCTATGATATTTTTTGATCAGACGCGTAGTTCTCGAGATATATCAAGATATTTAAAAGTTCCGAAGCCGCACCAACATAATAGAGATACAGAAACACCGTGGCCCCTTTCTTTGAGATAACTCTGCACTATTGCGAGCTGCAAATGCCACTTCCAGCTTAGCTGTGCAGAAGAAGAACAACAAGAAGAAGAAATATCTCGAAATATGTCCGTCAGGCCCCTTCCCTTGAGATAAATCTGCAAATATCTCGGAAACGAAGAGAGCTATGGCAAAATGTTAAGAGACCTTTTTTGTAGAGAATTATGTTTCCTACAATTTATGTTCTATGATATTTTTTGATCAGAAGCGTAGTTTTCGAGATATATCGAGATATTTAAAAGTTCCGAAGCCGCACCAACATAATAGAGATACAGAAACACCGTGGCCCCTTTCTGTGAGATAACTCTGCAATATTGCGAGCTGCAAATGCCACTTCGAGCTTAGCTGTGCAGAAGAAGAACAACAAGAAGAAGAAATATCTCGAAATATGTCCGTCAGACCCCTTCCCTTGAGATGAATCTGCAAATATCTCGGAAACGAAGCGAGCTATGGCAAAATGTTAAGAGACCTTTTTTGTAGAGAATTAAGTTTCCTACTTTTTATGTTCTATGATATTTTTTGATCAGAAGCGTAGTTTTCGAGATATATCGAGATATTTGAAAGTTCCGAAGCCGCACCAACATAATAGAGATACAGAAACACCGTGGCCCCTTTATTTGAGATAACTCTGCACTAGTGCGAGCCGCAAATGCCACTTCCAGCTTAGCTGTGCAGAAGAAGAACAACAAGAAGAAGAAATATCTCGAAATATGTCCGTCAGGCCCCTTCCCTTGAGATAAATATGCAACTATCTCGGAAACGAAGCGAGCTATGGCAAAATGTTAAGAGACCTTTTTTGTAGAGAATTAAGTTTCCTACCTTTTATGTTCTATGATATTTTTTGATCAGATGCGTAATTCTCGAGATATATCAAGATATTTAAAAGTTCCGAAGCCGCACCAACATAATAGAGATACAGAAACACCGTGGCCCCTTTCTGTGAGATAACTCTGCAATATTGCGAGCTGCAAATGCCACTTCCAGCTTAGCTGTGCAGAGGAAGAACAACAAGAAGAAGAAATATCTCGAAATGTCCGTCAGGCCAGTTCCTTTGAGCTGAATCTGCAATTATCTCGGAAACGAAGCGAGCTATGGCAAAATGGTAAGAGACCTTTTTTGTAGAGAATTAAGTTTCCTACTTTTTATGTTCGATGATATTTTTTGATCAGATGCGTAGTTCTCGAGATATATCAAGATATTTAAAAGTTCCGAAGATGCACCAACATAATAGAGGTACAGAAACACCGTGGCCTCTTTCTGTGAGATCACACTGCACTATTGCGAGCTGCAAATGCCACTTCGAGCTTAGCTGTGCAGAAGAAGAACAACAAGAAGAAGAAATATCTCGAAATATGTCCGTCAGACCCCTTCCCTTGAGATGAATCTGCAAATATCTCGGAAACGAAGCGAGCTATGGCAAAATGTTAAGAGACCTTTTTTGTAGAGAATTAAGTTTCCTACTTTTTATGTTCTACGATATTTTTTGATCAGAAGCGTAGTTTTCGAGATATATCGAGATATTTGAAAGTTCCGAAGCCGCACCAACATAATAGAGATACAGAAACACCGTGGCCCCTTTATTTGAGATAACTCTGCACTAGTGCGAGCCGCAAATGCCACTTCCAGCTTAGCTGTGCAGAAGAAGAACAACAAGAAGAAGAAATATCTCGAAATATGTCCGTCAGGCCCCTTCCCTTGAGATAAATATGCAAATATCTCGGAAACGAAGCGAGCTATGGCAAAATGTTAAGAGACCTTTTTTGTAGAGAATTAAGTTTCCTACCTTTTATGTTCTATGATATTTTTTGATCAGATGCGTAATTCTCGAGATATATCAAGATATTTAAAAGTTCCGAAGCCGCACCAACATAATAGAGATAAAGAAACACCGTGGCCCCTTTCTTTGAGATAACTCTGCACTATTGCGCGCTGCAAATGCCACTTCCAGCTTAGCTGTGCAGAAGAAGAACAACAAAAAGAAGAAATATCTCGAAATATGTCCGTCAGGCCCCTTCCCTTGAGATAAATCTGCAAATATCTCGGAAACGAAGCGAGCTATGGCAAAATGTTAAGAGACCTTTTTTGTAGAGAATTATGTTTCTTACTTTTTATGTTCTATGATATTTTTTGATCAGACGCGTAGTTCTCGAGATATATCAAGATATTTAAAAGTTCCGAAGCCGCACCGATATAATAGAGATACAGAAACACCGTGGCCCCTTTCTTTGAGATATCTCTGCACTATTGCGAGCTGCAAATGCCACTTCCAGCTTAGCTGTGCAGAAGAAGAACAACAAGAAGAAGAAATATCTCGAAATATGTCCGTCAGGCCACTTCCCTTGAGATAAATCTGCAAATATCTCGGAAACGAAGCGAGCTATGGCAAAATGTTAAGAGACCTTTTTTGTAGAGAATAATGTTTCCTACAATTTACGTTCTATGATATTTTTTGATCAGAAGCGTAGTTTTCGAGATATATCGAGATATTTAAAAGTTCCGAAGACGCACCAACATAATAGAGATACAGAAACACCGTGGCCCCTTTCTTTGAGATAACTGTGCGCTAGTGCGAGCCGCAAATGCCACTTCCAGCTTAGCTGTGCAGAAGAAGAACAACAAGAAGAAGAAATATCTCGAAATATGTCCGTCAGGCCCCTTCCCTTGAGATATATCTGCAAATATCTCGGAAACGAAGTGAGCTATGGCAAAATGTTAGGAGACCCTTTTTGTAGAGAATTATGTTTCCTACAATTTATGTTCTATGATATTTTTTGATCAGAAGCGTAGTTTTCGAGATATATCGAGATATTTAAAAGTTCCGAAGACGCACCACCATAATAGAGATACAGAAACACCGTGGCCCCTTTCTTTGAGATAACTGTGCACTAGTGCGAGCCGCAAATGCCACTTCCAGCTTAGCTGTGCAGAAGAAGAACAACAAGAAGAAGAAATATCTCGAAATATGCCCGTCAGGCCCCTTCCCTTGAAATATATCTGCTAATATCTCGGAAACGAAGCGAGCTATGGCAAAATGTTAAGAGACCGTTTTTGTAGAGAATTAAGTTTCCCACTTTTTATGCTCTATGATATTTTTTGATCAGACGCGTAGTTCTCGAGATATATCAAGATATTTAAAAGTTCCGAAGCCGCACCAACATAATAGAGATACAGAAACACCGTGGCCCCTTTCGTTGAGATAACTCTGCACTAGTGCGAGCCGCAAATGCCACTTCCAGCTTAGCTGTGCTTAAGAAGAACAACAAGAAGAAGAAATATCTCGAAATATGTCCGTCAGGCCCCTTCCCTTGAGATAAATCTGCAAATATCTCGGAAACGAAGAGAGCTATGGCAAAATGTTAAGAGACCTTTTTTGTAGAGAATTAAGTTTCCTACTTTTCATGTTCTATGATATTTTTTGATCAGATGCGTAGTTCTCGAGATATATCAAGATATTTAAAAGTTCCGAAGCCGCACCAACATAATAGAGATACAGAAACACCGTGGCCCCTTTCTTTGAGATAACTCTGCACTATTGCGCGCTGCAAATGCCACTTCCAGCTTAGCTGTGCAGAAGAAGAACAACAAAAAGAAGAAATATCTCGAAATATGTCCGTCAGGCCCCTTCCCTTGAGATAAATCTGCAAATATCTCGGAAACGAAGCGAGCTATGGCAAAATGTTAAGAGACCTTTTTTGTAGAGAATTATGTTTCTTACTTTTTATGTTCTATGATATTTTTTGATCAGACGCGTGGTTCTCGAGATATATCAAGATATTTAAAAGTTCCGAAGCCGCACCAACATAATAGAGATACAGAAACACCGTGGCCCCTTTCTTTGAGATATCTCTGCACTATTGCGAGCTGCAAATGCCACTTCCAGCTTAGCTGTGCAGAAGAAGAACAACAAGAAGAAGAAATATCTCGAAATATGTCCGTCAGGCCACTTCCCTTGAGATAAATCTGCAAATATCTCGGAAACGAAGCGAGCAAAATGTTATGGCAAAATGTTAAGAGACCTTTTTTGTAGAGAATTAAGTTTCCTACTTTTTACGTTCGATGATATTTTTTGATCAGATGCGTAGTTCTCGAGATATATCAAGATATTTAAAAGTTCCGATGCCGCACCAACATAATAGAGATACAGAAACACCGTGGCCCCTTTCTTTGAGATAACTCTGCACTATTGCGAGCTGCAAATGCCACTTCCAGCTTAGCTGTGCAGAAGAAGAACAACAAGAAGAAGAAATATCTCGAAATATGTCCGTCAGGCCCCTTCCCTTGAGATAAATCTGCAAATATCTCGGAAACGAAGAGAGCTATGGCAAAATGTTAAGAGACCTTTTTTGTAGAGAATTATGTTTCCTACAATTTATGTTCGATGATATTTTTTGATCAGAAGCGTAGTTTTCGAGATATATCGAGATATTTAAAAGTTCCGAAGCCGCACCAACATAATAGAGATACAGAAACACCGTGGCCCCTTTCTTTGAGATAACTCTGCACTAGTGCGAGCCGGAAATGCCACTTCCAGCTTAGCTGTGCAGAAGAAGAACAACAAGAAGAAGAAATATCTCGAAATATGTCCGTCAGGCCCCTTCCCTTGAGATAAATATGCAAATATCTCGGAAACGAAGCGAGCTGTGGCAAAATGTTAAGAGACCGTTGTTGTAGAGAATTAAGTTTCCTATTTTTTATGTTCTATGATATTTTTTGATCAGACGCGTAGTTCTCGAGATATATCAAGATATTTAAAAGTTCCGAAGCCGCACCAACATAATAGAGATACAGAAACACCGTGGCCCCTTTCTTTGAGATAACTCTGCACTATTGCGAGCTGCAAATGCCACTTCCAGCTTAGCTGTGCAGAAGAAGAACAACAAGAAGAAGAAATATCTCGAAATATGTCCGTCAGGCCCCTTCCCTTGAGATAAATCTGCAAATATCTCGGAAACGAAGAGAGCTATGGCAAAATGTTAAGAGACCTTTTTTGTAGAGAATTATGTTTCCTACAATTTATGTTCTATGATATTTTTTGATCAGAAGCGTAGTTTTCGAGATATATCGAGATATTTAAAAGTTCCGAAGCCGCACCAACATAATAGAGATACAGAAACACCGTGGCCCCTTTCTGTGAGATAACTCTGCAATATTGCGAGCTGCAAATGCCACTTCCAGCTTAGCTGTGCAGAGGAAGAACAACAAGAAGAAGAAATATCTCGAAATATGTCCGTCAGGCCAGTTCCTTTGAGCTGAATCTGCAAATATCTCGGAAACGAAGCGAGCTATGGCAAAATGGTAAGAAACCTTTTTTGTAGAGAATTAAGTTTCCTACTTTTTATGTTCGATGATATTTTTTGATCAGATGCGTAGTTCTCGAGATATATCAAGATATTTAAAAGTTCCGAAGCTGCACCAACATAATAGAGGTACAGAAACACCGTGGCCCCTTTCTTTGAGATAACTCTGCACTATTGCGCGCTGCAAATGCCACTTCCAGCTTAGCTGTGCAGAAGAAGAACAACAAAAAGAAGAAATATCTCGAAATATGTCCGTCAGGCCCCTTCCCTTGAGATAAATCTGCAAATATCTCGGAAACGAAGCGAGCTATGGCAAAATGTTAAGAGACCTTTTTTGTAGAGAATTATGTTTCTTACTTTTTATGTTCTATGATATTTTTTGATCAGACGCGTAGTTCTCGAGATATATCAAGATATTTAAAAGTTCCGAAGCCGCACCGATATAATAGAGATACAGAAACACCGTGGCCCCTTTCTTTGAGATATCTCTGCACTATTGCGAGCTGCAAATGCCACTTCCAGCTTAGCTGTGCAGAAGAAGAACAACAAGAAGAAGAAATATCTCGAAATATGTCCGTCAGGCCACTTCCCTTGAGATAAATCTGCAAATATCTCGGAAACGAAGCGAGCTATGGCAAAATGTTAAGAGACCTTTTTTGTAGAGAATAATGTTTCCTACAATTTACGTTCTATGATATTTTTTGATCAGAAGCGTAGTTTTCGAGATATATCGAGATATTTAAAAGTTCCGAAGACGCACCAACATAATAGAGATACAGAAACACCGTGGCCCCTTTCTTTGAGATAACTGTGCGCTAGTGCGAGCCGCAAATGCCACTTCCAGCTTAGCTGTGCAGAAGAAGAACAACAAGAAGAAGAAATATCTCGAAATATGTCCGTCAGGCCCCTTCCCTTGAGATATATCTGCAAATATCTCGGAAACGAAGTGAGCTATGGCAAAATGTTAGGAGACCCTTTTTGTAGAGAATTATGTTTCCTACAATTTATGTTCTATGATATTTTTTGATCAGAAGCGTAGTTTTCGAGATATATCGAGATATTTAAAAGTTCCGAAGACGCACCACCATAATAGAGATACAGAAATACCGTGGCCCCTTTCTTTGAGATAACTGTGCACTAGTGCGAGCCGCAAATGCCACTTCCAGCTTAGCTGTGCAGAAGAAGAACAACAAGAAGAAGAAATATCTCGAAATATGCCCGTCAGGCCCCTTCCCTTGAAATATATCTGCTAATATCTCGGAAACGAAGCGAGCTATGGCAAAATGTTAAGAGACCGTTTTTGTAGAGAATTAAGTTTCCCACTTTTTATGCTCTATGATATTTTTTGATCAGACGCGTAGTTCTCGAGATATATCAAGATATTTAAAAGTTCCGAAGCCGCACCAACATAATAGAGATACAGAAACACCGTGGCCCCTTTCGTTGAGATAACTCTGCACTAGTGCGAGCCGCAAATGCCACTTCCAGCTTAGCTGTGCTTAAGAAGAACAACAAGAAGAAGAAATATCTCGAAATATGTCCGTCAGGCCCCTTCCCTTGAGATAAATCTGCAAATATCTCGGAAACGAAGAGAGCTATGGCAAAATGTTAAGAGACCTTTTTTGTAGAGAATTAAGTTTCCTACTTTTCATGTTCTATGATATTTTTTGATCAGATGCGTAGTTCTCGAGATATATCAAGATATTTAAAAGTTCCGAAGCCGCACCAACATAATAGAGATACAGAAACACCGTGGCCCCTTTCTTTGAGATAACTCTGCACTATTGCGCGCTGCAAATGCCACTTCCAGCTTAGCTGTGCAGAAGAAGAACAACAAAAAGAAGAAATATCTCGAAATATGTCCGTCAGGCCCCTTCCCTTGAGATAAATCTGCAAATATCTCGGAAACGAAGCGAGCTATGGCAAAATGTTAAGAGACCTTTTTTGTAGAGAATTATGTTTCTTACTTTTTATGTTCTATGATATTTTTTGATCAGACGCGTGGTTCTCGAGATATATCAAGATATTTAAAAGTTCCGAAGCCGCACCAACATAATAGAGATACAGAAACACCGTGGCCCCTTTCTTTGAGATATCTCTGCACTATTGCGAGCTGCAAATGCCACTTCCAGCTTAGCTGTGCAGAAGAAGAACAACAAGAAGAAGAAATATCTCGAAATATGTCCGTCAGGCCACTTCCCTTGAGATAAATCTGCAAATATCTCGGAAACGAAGCGAGCAAAATGTTATGGCAAAATGTTAAGAGACCTTTTTTGTAGAGAATTAAGTTTCCTACTTTTTACGTTCGATGATATTTTTTGATCAGATGCGTAGTTCTCGAGATATATCAAGATATTTAAAAGTTCCGATGCCGCACCAACATAATAGAGATACAGAAACACCGTGGCCCCTTTCTTTGAGATAACTCTGCACTATTGCGAGCTGCAAATGCCACTTCCAGCTTAGCTGTGCAGAAGAAGAACAACAAGAAGAAGAAATATCTCGAAATATGTCCGTCAGGCCCCTTCCCTTGAGATAAATCTGCAAATATCTCGGAAACGAAGAGAGCTATGGCAAAATGTTAAGAGACCTTTTTTGTAGAGAATTATGTTTCCTACAATTTATGTTCGATGATATTTTTTGATCAGAAGCGTAGTTTTCGAGATATATCGAGATATTTAAAAGTTCCGAAGCCGCACCAACATAATAGAGATACAGAAACACCGTGGCCCCTTTCTTTGAGATAACTCTGCACTAGTGCGAGCCGGAAATGCCACTTCCAGCTTAGCTGTGCAGAAGAAGAACAACAAGAAGAAGAAATATCTCGAAATATGTCCGTCAGGCCCCTTCCCTTGAGATAAATATGCAAATATCTCGGAAACGAAGCGAGCTGTGGCAAAATGTTAAGAGACCGTTGTTGTAGAGAATTAAGTTTCCTATTTTTTATGTTCTATGATATTTTTTGATCAGACGCGTAGTTCTCGAGATATATCAAGATATTTAAAAGTTCCGAAGCCGCACCAACATAATAGAGATACAGAAACACCGTGGCCCCTTTCTTTGAGATAACTCTGCACTATTGCGAGCTGCAAATGCCACTTCCAGCTTAGCTGTGCAGAAGAAGAACAACAAGAAGAAGAAATATCTCGAAATATGTCCGTCAGGCCCCTTCCCTTGAGATAAATCTGCAAATATCTCGGAAACGAAGAGAGCTATGGCAAAATGTTAAGAGACCTTTTTTGTAGAGAATTATGTTTCCTACAATTTATGTTCTATGATATTTTTTGATCAGAAGCGTAGTTTTCGAGATATATCGAGATATTTAAAAGTTCCGAAGCCGCACCAACATAATAGAGATACAGAAACACCGTGGCCCCTTTCTGTGAGATAACTCTGCAATATTGCGAGCTGCAAATGCCACTTCCAGCTTAGCTGTGCAGAGGAAGAACAACAAGAAGAAGAAATATCTCGAAATATGTCCGTCAGGCCAGTTCCTTTGAGCTGAATCTGCAAATATCTCGGAAACGAAGCGAGCTATGGCAAAATGGTAAGAAACCTTTTTTGTAGAGAATTAAGTTTCCTACTTTTTATGTTCGATGATATTTTTTGATCAGATGCGTAGTTCTCGAGATATATCAAGATATTTAAAAGTTCCGAAGCTGCACCAACATAATAGAGGTACAGAAACACCGTGGCCTCTTTCTGTGAGATAACACTGCACTATTGCGAGCTGCAAATGCCACTTCGAGCTTAGCTGTGCAGAAGAAGAACAACAAGAAGAAGAAATATCTCGAAATATGTCCGTCAGACCCCTTCCCTTGAGATGAATCTGCAAATATCTCGGAAACGAAGCGAGCTATGGCAAAATATTAAGAGACCTTTTTTGTAGAGAATTAAGTTTCCTACTTTTTATGTTCTATGATATTTTTTGATCAGAAGCGTAGTTTTCGAGATATATCGAGATATTTGAAAGTTCCGAAGCCGCACCAACATAATAGAGATACAGAAACACCGTGGCCCCTTTCTTTGAGATAACTCTGCACTAGTGCGAGCCGCAAATGCCACTTCCAGCTTAGCTGTGCAGAAGAAGAACAACAAGAAGAAGAAATATCTCGAAATATGTCCGTCAGGCCCCTTCCCTTGAGATAAATATGCAAATATCTTGGAAACGAAGCGAGCTATGGCAAAATGTTAAGAGACCTTTTTTGTAGAGAATTAAGTTTCCTACCTTTTATGTTCTATGATATTTTTTGATCAGATGCGTAATTCTCGAGATATATCAAGATATTTAAAAGTTCCGAAGCCGCACCAACATAATAGAGATAAAGAAACACCGTGGCCCCTTTCTTTGAGATAACTCTGCACTATTGCCCGCTGCAAATGCCACTTCCAGCTTAGCTGTGCAGAAGAAGAACAACAAAAAGAAGAAATATCTCGAAATATGTCCGTCAGGCCCCTTCCCTTGAGATAAATCTGCAAATATCTCGGAAACGAAGCGAGCTATGGCAAAATGTTAAGAGACCTTTTTTGTAGAGAATTATGTTTCCTACAATTTATGTTCTATGATATTTTTTGATCAGAAGCGTAGTTTTCGAGATATATCGAGATATTTAAAAGTTCCGAAGCCGCACCAACATAATAGAGATACAGAAACACCGTGGCCCCTTTCTTTGAGATAACTCTGCACTAGTGCGAGCCGCAAATGCCACTTCCAGCTTAGCTGTGCAGAAGAAGAACAACAAGAAGAAGAAGTATCTCGAAATATGTCCGTCAGGTCCCTTCCCTTGAGATAAATATGCAAATATCTCGGAAACGAAGCGAGCTATGGCAAAATGTTAAGAGACCTTTTTTGTAGAGAATTAAGTTTCCTACCTTTTATGTTCTATGATATTTTTTGATCAGATGCGTAGTTCTCGAGATATATCAAGATATTTAAAAGTTCCGAAGCCGCACCAACATAATAGAGATACAGAAACACCGTGGCCCCTTTCTTTGAGATAACTCTGCACTATTGCGAGCTGCAAATGCCACTTCCAGCTTAGCTGTGCAGAGGAAGAACAACAAGAAGAAGAAATATCTCGAAATATGTCCGTCAGGCCCCTTCCCTTGAGATATATCTGCAAATATCTCGGAAACGAAGCGAGCTATGGCAAAATGTTAAGAGACCTTTTTTGTAGAGAATTATGTTTCCTACAATTTATGTTCTATGATATTTTTTGATCAGAAGCGTAGTTTTCGAGATATATCGAGATATTTAAAAGTTCCGAAGCCGCACCAACATAATAGAGATACAGAAACACCGTGGCCCCTTTCTTTGAGATAACTCTGCACTAGTGCGAGCCGCAAATGCCACTTCCAGCTTAGCTGTGCAGAAGAAGAACAACAAGAAGAAGAAATATCTCGAAATATGTCCGTCAGGCCCCTTCCCTTGAGATAAATATGCAAATATCTCGGAAACGAAGCGAGCTATGGCAAAATGTTAAGAGACCTTTTTTGTAGAGAATTAAGTTTCCTACTTTTTATGTTCTATGATATTTTTTGATCAGATGCGTAGTTCTCGAGATATATCAAGATATTTAAAAGTTCCGAAGCCGCACCAACATAATAGAGATACAGAAACACCGTGGCCCCTTTCTTTGAGATAACTCTGCACTATTGCGAGCTGCAAATGCCACTTCCAGCTTAGCTGTGCAGAAGAAGAACAACAAGAAGAAGAAATATCTCGAAATATGTCCGTCAGGCCCCTTCCCTTGAGATAAATATGCAAATATCTCGGAAACGAAGCGAGCTATGGCAAAATGTTAGGAGACCTTTTTTGTAGAGAATTAAGTTTCCTGCTTTTTATGTTGTATGATATTTTTTGATCAGATGCGTAGTTCTCGAGATATATCAAGATATTTAAAAGTTCCGAAGCCGCACCAACATAATAGAGATACAGAAACACCGTGGCCCCTTTCTTTGAGATAACTCTGCACTATTGCGAGCTGCAAATGCCACTTCCAGCTTAGCTGTGCAGAGGAAGAACAACAAGAAGAAGAAATATCTCGAAATATGTCCGTCAGGCCCCTTCCCTTGAGATATATCTGCAAATATCTCGGAAACGAAGCGAGCTATGGCAAAATGTTAAGAGACCTTTTTTGTAGAGAATTATGTTTCCTACAATTTATGTTCTATGATATTTTTTGATCAGAAGCGTAGTTTTCGAGATATATCGAGATATTTAAAAGTTCCGAAGCCGCACCAACATAATAGAGATACAGAAACACCGTGGCCCCTTTCTTTGAGATAACTCTGCACTAGTGCGAGCCGCAAATGCCACTTCCAGCTTAGCTGTGCAGAAGAAGAACAACAAGAAGAAGAAATATCTCGAAATATGTCCGTCAGGCCCCTTCCCTTGAGATAAATATGCAAATATCTCGGAAACGAAGCGAGCTATGGCAAAATGTTAAGAAACCTTTTTTGTAGAGAATTAAGTTTCCTACTTTTTATGTTCTATGATATTTTTTGATCAGATGCGTAGTTCTCGAGATATATCAAGATATTTAAAAGTTCCGAAGCCGCACCAACATAATAGAGATACAGAAACACCGTGGCCCCTTTCTTTGAGATAACTCTGCACTATTGCGAGCTGCAAATGCCACTTCCAGCTTAGCTGTGCAGAAGAAGAACAACAAGATGAAGAAATATCTCGAAATATGTCCGTCAGGCCCCTTCCCTTGAGATAAATCTGCAAATATCTCGGAAACGAAGAGAGCTATGGCAAAATGTTAAGAGACCTTTTTTGTAGAGAATTAAGTTTCCTACTTTTTATGTTCTATGATATTTTTTGATCAGAAGCGTAGTTTTCGAGATATATCGAGATATTTAAAAGTTCCGAAGCCGCACCAACATAATAGAGATACAGAAAGACCGTGGCCCCTTTCTTTGAGATAACTCTGCACTAGTGCGAGCCGCAAATGCCACTTCCAGCTTAGCTGTGCAGAAGAAGAACAACAAGAAGAAGAAATATCTCGAAATATGTCCGTCAGGCCCCTTCCCTTGAGATAAATATGCAAATATCTCGGAAACGAAGCGAGCTATGGCAAAATGTTAAGAGACCTTTTTTGTAGAGAATTAAGTTTCCTACCTTTTATGTTCTATGATATTTTTTGATCAGATGCGTAGTTCTCGAGATATATCAAGATATTTAAAAGTTCCGAAGCCGCACCAACATAATAGAGATACAGAAACACCGTGGCCCCTTTCTTTGAGATAACTCTGCACTATTGCGAGCTGTAAATGCCACTTCCAGCTTAGCTGTGCAGAAGAAGAACAACAAGGAGAAGAAATATCTCGAAATATGTCCGTCAGGCCCCTTCCCTTGAGATATATCTGCAAATATCTCGGAAACGAAGCGAGCTATGGCAAAATGTTAAGAGACCTTTTTTGTAGAGAATTATGTTTCCTACAATTTATGTTCTATGATATTTTTTGATCAGAAGCGTAGTTTTCGTGATATATCGAGATATTTAAAAGTTCCGAAGCCGCACCAACATAATAGAGATACAGAAACACCGTGGCCCCTTTCTTTGAGATAACTCTGCACTAGTGCGAGCCGCAAATGCCACTTCCAGCTTAGCTGTGCAGAAGAAGAACAACAAGAAGAAGAAATATCTCGAAATATGTCCGTCAGGCCCCTTCCCTTGAGATAAATATGCAAATATCTCGGAAACGAAGCGAGCTATGGCAAAATGTTAAGAGACCTTTTTTGTAGAGAATTATGTTTCCTACAATTTATGTTCTATGATATTTTTTGATCAGAAGCGTAGTTTTCGTGATATATCGAGATATTTAAAAGTTCCGAAGCCGCACCAACATAATAGAGATACAGAAACACCGTGGCCCCTTTCTTTGAGATAACTCTGCACTAGTGCGAGCCGCAAATGCCACTTCCAGCTTAGCTGTGCAGAAGAAGAACAACAAGAAGAAGAAATATCTCGAAATATGTCCGTCAGGCCCCTTCCCTTGAGATAAATATGCAAATATCTCGGAAACGAAGGGAGCTATGGCAAAATGTTAAGAGACCTTTTTTGTAGAGAATTAAGTTTCCTACTTTTTATGTTCTATGATATTTTTTGATCAGATGCGTAATTCTCGAGATATATCAAGATATTTAAAAGTTCCGAAGCCGCACCAACATAATAGAGATAAAGAAACACCGTGGCCCCTTTCTTTGAGATAACTCTGCACTATTGCGAGCTGGAAATGCCACTTCCAGTTTAGCTGTGCAGAAGAAGAACAACAAGAAGAAGAAATATCTCGAAATATGTCCGTTAGGCCCCTTCCCTTGAGATAAATCTGCAAATATCTCGGAAACGAAGCGAGCTATGGCAAAATGTTAAGAGACCTTTTTTGTAGAGATTTAAGTTTCCTACTTTTTATGTTGTATGATATTTTTTGATCAGAAGCGTAGTTTTCGAGATATATCGAGATATTTAAAAGTTCCGAAGCCGCACCAACATAATAGAGATACAGAAACACCGTGGCCCCTTTCTTTGAGATAACTCTGCAATAGTGCGAGCCGCAAATGCCACTTCCAGCTTAGCTGTGCAGAAGAAGAACAACAAGAAGAAGAAATATCTCGAAATATGGCCGTCAGGCCCCTTCCCTTGAGATAAATATGCAAATATCTCGGAAACGTAGCGAGCTATGGCAAAATGTTGAGAGACCTTTTTTGTAAAGAATTAAGTTTCCTACTTTTTATGTTCTATGATATTTTTTGATCAGAAGCGTAGTTTTCGAGATATATCGAGATATTTAAAAGTTCCGAAGCCGCACCAACATAATAGAGATACAGAAACACCGTGGCCCCTTTCTTTGAGATAACTCTGCACTAGTGCGAGCCGCAAATGCCACTTCGAGCTTAGCTGTGCAGAAGAAGAACAACAAGAAGAAGAAATATCTCGAAATATGTCCGTCAGACCCCTTCCCTTGAGATGAATCTGCAAATATCTCGGAAACGAAGCGAGCTATGGCAAAATGTTAAGAGACCTTTTTTGTAGAGAATTAAGTTTCCTACTTTTTATGTTCTATGATATTTTTTGATCAGAAGCGTAGTTTTCGAGATATATCGAGATATTTAAAAGTTCCGAAGCCGCACCAACATAATAGAGATACAGAAAGACCGTGGCCCCTTTCTTTGAGATAACTCTGCACTAGTGCGAGCCGCAAATGCCACTTCCAGCTTAGCTGTGCAGAAGAAGAACAACAAGAAGAAGAAATATCTCGAAATATGTCCGTCAGGCCCCTTCCCTTGAGATAAATATGCAAATATCTCGGAAACGAAGCGAGCTATGGCAAAATGTTAAGAGACCTTTTTTGTAGAGAATTAAGTTTCCTACCTTTTATGTTCTATGATATTTTTTGATCAGATGCGTAGTTCTCGAGATATATCAAGATATTTAAAAGTTCCGAAGCCGCACCAACATAATAGAGATACAGAAACACCGTCGCCCCTTTCTTTGAGATAACTCTGCACTAGTGCGAGCGGCAAATGCCACTTCCAGCTTAGCTGTGCAGAAGAAGAACAACAAGAAGAAGAAATATCTCGAAATATGTCCGTCAGGCCACTTCCCTTGAGATAAATCTGCAAATATCTCGGAAACGAAGCGAGCTATGGCAAAATGTTAAGAGACCTTTTTTGTAGAGAATTAAGTTTCCTACTTTTTATGTTCGATGATATTTTTTGATCAGATGCGTAGTTCTCGAGATATATCAAGATATTTAAAAGTTCCGAAGCTGCACCAACATAATAGAGGTACAGAAACACCGTGGCCTCTTTCTTTGAGATAACTCTGCACTATTGCGAGCTGCAAATGCCACTTCGAGCTTAGCTGTGCAGAAGAAGAACAACAAGAAGAAGAAATATCTCGAAATATGTCCGTCAGACCCCTTCCCTTGAGATGAATCTGCAAATATCTCGGAAACGAAGCGAGCTATGGCAAAATGTTAAGAGACCTTTTTTGTAGAGAATTAAGTTTCCTACTTTTTATGTTCTATGATATTTTTTGATCAGAAGCGTAGTTTTCGAGATATATCGAGATATTTAAAAGTTCCGAAGCCGCACCAACATAATAGAGATACAGATAGACCGTGGCCCCTTTCTTTGAGATAACTCTGCACTAGTGCGAGCCGCAAATGCCACTTCCAGCTTAGCTGTGCAGAAGAAGAACAACAAGAAGAAGAAATATCTCGAAATATGTCCGTCAGGCCCCTTCCCTTGAGATAAATATGCAAATATCTCGGAAACGAAGCGAGCTATGGCAAAATGTTAAGAGACCTTTTTTGTAGAGAATTAAGTTTCCTACCTTTTATGTTCTATGATATTTTTTGATCAGATGCGTAGTTCTCGAGATATATCAAGATATTTAAAAGTTCCGAAGCCGCACCAACATAATAGAGATACAGAAACACCGTGGCCCCTTTCTTTGAGATAACTCTGCACTATTGCGAGCTGTAAATGCCACTTCCAGCTTAGCTGTGCAGAAGAAGAACAACAAGAAGAAGAAATATCTCGAAATATGTCCGTCAGGCCCCTTCCCTTGAGATATATCTGCAAATATCTCGGAAACGAAGCGAGCTATGGCAAAATGTTAAGAGACCTTTTTTGTAGAGAATTATGTTTTCTACAATTTATGTTCTATGATATTTTTTGATCAGAAGCGTAGTTTTCGCGATATATCGAGATATTTAAAAGTTCCGAAGCCGCACCAACATAATAGAGATACAGAAACACCGTGGCCCCTTTCTTTGAGATAACTCTGCACTAGTGCGAGCCGCAAATGCCACTTCCAGCTTAGCTGTGCAGAAGAAGAACAACAAGAAGAAGAAATATCTCGAAATATGTCCGTCAGGCCCCTTCCCTTGAGATAAATATGCAAATATCTCGGAAACGAAGCGAGCTATGGCAAAATGTTAAGAGACCTTTTTTGTAGAGAATTAAGTTTCCTACTTTTTATGTTCTATGATATTTTTTGATCAGATGCGTAGTTCTCGAGATATATCAAGATATTTAAAAGTTCCGAAGCCGCACCAACATAATAGAGATACAGAAACACCGTGGCCCCTTTCTTTGAGATAACTCTGCACTATTGCGAGCTGGAAATGCCACTTCCAGTTTAGCTGTGCAGAAGAAGAACAACAAGAAGAAGAAATATCTCGAAATATGTCCGTTAGGCCCCTTCCCTTGAGATAAATCTGCAAATATCTCGGAAACGAAGCGAGCTATGGCAAAATGTTAAGAGACCTTTTTTGTAGAGAATTAAGTTTCCTACTTTTTATGTTGTATGATATTTTTTGATCAGAAGCGTAGTTTTCGAGATATATCGAGATGTTTAAAAGTTCCGAAGCCGCACCAACATAATAGAGATACAGAAACACCGTGGCCCCTTTCTTTGAGATAACTCTGCACTAGTGCGAGCCGCAAATGCCACTTCCAGCTTAGCTGTGCAGAAGAAGAACAACAAGAAGAAGAAATATCTCGAAATATGGCCGTCAGGCCCCTTCCCTTGAGATAAATATGCAAATATCTCGGAAACGTAGCGAGCTATGGCAAAATGTTGAGAGACCTTTTTTGTAGAGAATTAAGTTTCCTACTTTTTATGCTCTATGATATTTTTTGATCAGAAGCGTAGTTTTCGAGATATATCGAGATATTTAAAAGTTCCGAAGCCGCACCAACATAATAGAGATACAGAAACACCGTGGCCCCTTTCTTTGAGATAACTCTGCACTAGTGCGAGCCGCAAATGCCACTTCGAGCTTAGCTGTGCAGAAGAAGAACAACAAGAAGAAGAAATATCTCGAAATATGTCCGTCAGACCCCTTCCCTTGAGATGAATCTGCAAATATCTCGGAAACGAAGCGAGCTATGGCAAAATGTTAAGAGACCTTTTTTGTAGAGAATTAAGTTTCCTACTTATTATGTTCTATGATATTTTTTGATCAGAAGCGTAGTTTTCGAGATATATCGAGATATTTAAAAGTTCCGAAGCCGCACCAACATAATAGAGATACAGAAAGACCGTGGCCCCTTTCTTTGAGATAACTCTGCACTAGTGCCAGCAGCAAATGCCACTTCCAGCTTAGCTGTGCAGAAGAAGAACAACAAGAAGAAGAAATATCTCGAAATATGTCCGTCAGGCCCCTTCCCTTGAGATAAATATGCAAATATCTCGGAAACGAAGCGAGCTATGGCAAAATGTTGAGAGACCTTTTTTGTAGAGAATTAAGTTTCCTACCTTTTATGTTCTATGATATTTTTTGATCAGATGCGTAGTTCTCGAGATATATCAAGATATTTAAAAGTTCCGAAGCCGCACCAACATAATAGAGATACAGAAACACCGTGGCCCCTTTCTTTGACATAACTCTGCACTATTGCGAGCTGTAAATGCCACTTCCAGCTTAGCTGTGCAGAAGAAGAACAACAAGAAGAAGAAATATCTCGAAATATGGCCGTCAGGCCCCTTCCCTTGAGATAAATATGCAAATATCTCGGAAACGTAGCGAGCTATGGCAAAATGTTGAGAGACCTTTTTTGTAGAGAATTAAGTTTCCTACTTTTTATGCTCTATGATATTTTTTGATCAGAAGCGTAGTTTTCGAGATATATCGAGATATTTAAAAGTTCCGAAGCCGCACCAACATAATAGAGATACAGAAACACCGTGGCCCCTTTCTTTGAGATAACTCTGCACTAGTGCGAGCCGCAAATGCCACTTCGAGCTTAGCTGTGCAGAAGAAGAACAACAAGAAGAAGAAATATCTCGAAATATGTCCGTCAGACCCCTTCCCTTGAGATGAATCTGCAAATATCTCGGAAACGAAGCGAGCTATGGCAAAATGTTAAGAGACCTTTTTTGTAGAGAATTAAGTTTCCTACTTATTATGTTCTATGATATTTTTTGATCAGAAGCGTAGTTTTCGAGATATATCGAGATATTTAAAAGTTCCGAAGCCGCACCAACATAATAGAGATACAGAAAGACCGTGGCCCCTTTCTTTGAGATAACTCTGCACTAGTGCCAGCAGCAAATGCCACTTCCAGCTTAGCTGTGCAGAAGAAGAACAACAAGAAGAAGAAATATCTCGAAATATGTCCGTCAGGCCCCTTCCCTTGAGATAAATATGCAAATATCTCGGAAACGAAGCGAGCTATGGCAAAATGTTGAGAGACCTTTTTTGTAGAGAATTAAGTTTCCTACCTTTTATGTTCTATGATATTTTTTGATCAGATGCGTAGTTCTCGAGATATATCAAGATATTTAAAAGTTCCGAAGCCGCACCAACATAATAGAGATACAGAAACACCGTGGCCCCTTTCTTTGACATAACTCTGCACTATTGCGAGCTGTAAATGCCACTTCCAGCTTAGCTGTGCAGAAGAAGAACAACAAGAAGAAGAAATATCTCGAAATATGTCCGTCAGGCCCCTTCCCTTGAGATATATCTGCAAATATCTCGGAAACGAAGCGAGCTATGGCAAAATGTTAAGAGACCTTTTTTGTAGAGAATTATGTTTCCTACAATTTATGTTCTATGATATTTTTTCATCAGAAGCGTAGTTTTCGAGATATATCGAGATATTTAAAAGTTCCGAAGCCGCACCAACATAATAGAGATACAGAAACACCGTGGCCCCTTTCTTTGAGATAACTCTGCACTAGTGCGAGCCGCAAATGCCACTTCCAGCTTAGCTGTGCAGAAGAAGAACAACAAGAAGAAGAAATATCTCGAAATATGTCCATCAGGCCCCTTCCCTTGAGATAAATATGCAAATATCTCGGAAACGAAGCGAGTTATGGCAAAATGTTAAGAGACCTTTTTTGTAGAGAATTAAGTTTCCTACCTTTTATGTTCTATGATATTTTTTGATCAGATGCGTAGTTCTCGAGATATATCAAGATATTTAAAAGTTCCGAAGCCGCACCAACATAATAGAGATACAGAAACACCGTGGCCCCTTTCTTTGAGATAACTCTGCACTATTGCGAGCTGTAAATGCCACTTCCAGCTTAGCTGTGCAGAAGAAGAACAACAAGAAGAAGAAATATCTCGAAATATGTCCGTCAGGCCCCTTCCCTTGAGATATATCTGCAAATATCTCGGAAACGAAGCGAGCTATGGCAAAATGTTAAGAGACCTTTTTTGTAGAGAATTATGTTTTCTACAATTTATGTTCTATGATATTTTTTGATCAGAAGCGTAGTTTTCGCGATATATCGAGATATTTAAAAGTTCCGAAGCCGCACCAACATAATAGAGATACAGAAACACCGTGGCCCCTTTCTTTGAGATAACTCTGCACTAGTGCGAGCCGCAAATGCCACTTCCAGCTTAGCTGTGCAGAAGAAGAACAACAAGAAGAAGAAATATCTCGAAATATGTCCGTCAGGCCCCTTCCCTTGAGATAAATATGCAAATATCTCGGAAACGAAGCGAGCTATGGCAAAATGTTAAGAGACCTTTTTTGTAGAGAATTAAGTTTCCTACTTTTTATGTTCTATGATATTTTTTGATCAGATGCGTAGTTCTCGAGATATATCAAGATATTTAAAAGTTCCGAAGCCGCACCAACATAATAGAGATACAGAAACACCGTGGCCCCTTTCTTTGAGATAACTCTGCACTATTGCGAGCTGGAAATGCCACTTCCAGTTTAGCTGTGCAGAAGAAGAACAACAAGAAGAAGAAATATCTCGAAATATGTCCGTTAGGCCCCTTCCCTTGAGATAAATCTGCAAATATCTCGGAAACGAAGCGAGCTATGGCAAAATGTTAAGAGACCTTTTTTGTAGAGAATTAAGTTTCCTACTTTTTATGTTGTATGATATTTTTTGATCAGAAGCGTAGTTTTCGAGATATATCGAGATGTTTAAAAGTTCCGAAGCCGCACCAACATAATAGAGATACAGAAACACCGTGGCCCCTTTCTTTGAGATAACTCTGCACTAGTGCGAGCCGCAAATGCCACTTCCAGCTTAGCTGTGCAGAAGAAGAACAACAAGAAGAAGAAATATCTCGAAATATGGCCGTCAGGCCCCTTCCCTTGAGATAAATATGCAAATATCTCGGAAACGTAGCGAGCTATGGCAAAATGTTGAGAGACCTTTTTTGTAGAGAATTAAGTTTCCTACTTTTTATGCTCTATGATATTTTTTGATCAGAAGCGTAGTTTTCGAGATATATCGAGATATTTAAAAGTTCCGAAGCCGCACCAACATAATAGAGATACAGAAACACCGTGGCCCCTTTCTTTGAGATAACTCTGCACTAGTGCGAGCCGCAAATGCCACTTCGAGCTTAGCTGTGCAGAAGAAGAACAACAAGAAGAAGAAATATCTCGAAATATGTCCGTCAGACCCCTTCCCTTGAGATGAATCTGCAAATATCTCGGAAACGAAGCGAGCTATGGCAAAATGTTAAGAGACCTTTTTTGTAGAGAATTAAGTTTCCTACTTATTATGTTCTATGATATTTTTTGATCAGAAGCGTAGTTTTCGAGATATATCGAGATATTTAAAAGTTCCGAAGCCGCACCAACATAATAGAGATACAGAAAGACCGTGGCCCCTTTCTTTGAGATAACTCTGCACTAGTGCCAGCAGCAAATGCCACTTCCAGCTTAGCTGTGCAGAAGAAGAACAACAAGAAGAAGAAATATCTCGAAATATGTCCGTCAGGCCCCTTCCCTTGAGATAAATATGCAAATATCTCGGAAACGAAGCGAGCTATGGCAAAATGTTGAGAGACCTTTTTTGTAGAGAATTAAGTTTCCTACCTTTTATGTTCTATGATATTTTTTGATCAGATGCGTAGTTCTCGAGATATATCAAGATATTTAAAAGTTCCGAAGCCGCACCAACATAATAGAGATACAGAAACACCGTGGCCCCTTTCTTTGACATAACTCTGCACTATTGCGAGCTGTAAATGCCACTTCCAGCTTAGCTGTGCAGAAGAAGAACAACAAGAAGAAGAAATATCTCGAAATATGGCCGTCAGGCCCCTTCCCTTGAGATAAATATGCAAATATCTCGGAAACGTAGCGAGCTATGGCAAAATGTTGAGAGACCTTTTTTGTAGAGAATTAAGTTTCCTACTTTTTATGCTCTATGATATTTTTTGATCAGAAGCGTAGTTTTCGAGATATATCGAGATATTTAAAAGTTCCGAAGCCGCACCAACATAATAGAGATACAGAAACACCGTGGCCCCTTTCTTTGAGATAACTCTGCACTAGTGCGAGCCGCAAATGCCACTTCGAGCTTAGCTGTGCAGAAGAAGAACAACAAGAAGAAGAAATATCTCGAAATATGTCCGTCAGACCCCTTCCCTTGAGATGAATCTGCAAATATCTCGGAAACGAAGCGAGCTATGGCAAAATGTTAAGAGACCTTTTTTGTAGAGAATTAAGTTTCCTACTTATTATGTTCTATGATATTTTTTGATCAGAAGCGTAGTTTTCGAGATATATCGAGATATTTAAAAGTTCCGAAGCCGCACCAACATAATAGAGATACAGAAAGACCGTGGCCCCTTTCTTTGAGATAACTCTGCACTAGTGCCAGCAGCAAATGCCACTTCCAGCTTAGCTGTGCAGAAGAAGAACAACAAGAAGAAGAAATATCTCGAAATATGTCCGTCAGGCCCCTTCCCTTGAGATAAATATGCAAATATCTCGGAAACGAAGCGAGCTATGGCAAAATGTTGAGAGACCTTTTTTGTAGAGAATTAAGTTTCCTACCTTTTATGTTCTATGATATTTTTTGATCAGATGCGTAGTTCTCGAGATATATCAAGATATTTAAAAGTTCCGAAGCCGCACCAACATAATAGAGATACAGAAACACCGTGGCCCCTTTCTTTGACATAACTCTGCACTATTGCGAGCTGTAAATGCCACTTCCAGCTTAGCTGTGCAGAAGAAGAACAACAAGAAGAAGAAATATCTCGAAATATGTCCGTCAGGCCCCTTCCCTTGAGATATATCTGCAAATATCTCGGAAACGAAGCGAGCTATGGCAAAATGTTAAGAGACCTTTTTTGTAGAGAATTATGTTTCCTACAATTTATGTTCTATGATATTTTTTCATCAGAAGCGTAGTTTTCGTGATATATCGAGATATTTAAAAGTTCCGAAGCCGCACCAACATAATAGAGATACAGAAACACCGTGGCCCCTTTCTTTGAGATAACTCTGCACTAGTGCGAGCCGCAAATGCCACTTCCAGCTTAGCTGTGCAGAAGAAGAACAACAAGAAGAAGAAATATCTCGAAATATGTCCATCAGGCCCCTTCCCTTGAGATAAATATGCAAATATCTCGGAAACGAAGCGAGTTATGGCAAAATGTTAAGAGACCTTTTTTGTAGAGAATTAAGTTTCCTACTTTTTATGTTCTATGATATTTTTTGATCAGATGCGTAGTTCTCGAGATATATCAAGATATTTAAAAGTTCCGAAGCCGCACCAACATAATAGAGATACAGAAACACCGTGGCCCCTTTCTTTGAGATAACTCTGCACTATTGCGAGCTGTAAATGCCACTTCCAGCTTAGCTGTGCAGAAGAAGAACAACAAGAAGAAGAAATATCTCGAAATATGTCCGTCAGGCCCCTTCCCTTGAGATATATCTGCAAATATCTCGGAAACGAAGCGAGCTATGGCAAAATGTTAAGAGACCTTTTTTGTAGAGAATTATGTTTCCTACAATTTATGTTCTATGATATTTTTTGATCAGAAGCGTAGTTTTCGTGATATATCGAGATATTTAAAAGTTCCGAAGCCGCACCAACATAATAGAGATACAGAAACACCGTGGCCCCTTTCTTTGAGATAACTCTGCACTAGTGCGAGCCGCAGATGCCACTTCCAGCTTAGCTGTGCAGAAGAAGAACAACAAGAAGAAGAAATATCTCGAAATATGTCCGTCAGGCCCCTTCCCTTGTGTTAAATATGCAAATATCTCGGAAACGAAGCGAGCTATGGCAAAATGTTAAGAGACCTTTTTTGTAGAGAATTAAGTTTCCTACTTTTTATGTTCTATGATATTTTTTGATCAGATGCGTAGTTCTCGAGATATATCAAGATATTTAAAAGTTCCGAAGCCGCACCAACATAATAGAGATACAGAAACACTGTGGCCCCTTTCTTTGAGATAACTCTGCACTATTGCGAGCTGGAAATGCCACTTCCAGTTTAGCTGTGCAGAAGAAGAACAACAAGAAGAAGAAATATCTCGAAATATGTCCGTTAGGCCCCTTCCCTTGAGATAAATCTGCAAATATCTCGGAAACGAAGCGAGCTATGGCAAAATGTTAAGAGACCTTTTTTGTAGAGAATTAAGTTTCCTACTTTTTAGGTTGTATGATATTTTTTGATCAGAAGCGTAGTTTTCGAGATATATCGAGATATTTAAAAGTTCCGAAGCCGCACCAACATAATAGAGATACAGAAACACCGTGGCCCCTTTCTTTGAGATAACTCTGCACTAGTGCGAGCCGCAAATGCCACTTCCAGCTTAGCTGTGCAGAAGAAGAACGACAAGAAGAAGAAATATCTCGAAATATGGCCGTCAGGCCCCTTCCCTTGAGATAAATATGCAAATATCTCGGAAACGAAGCGAGCTATGGCAAAATGTTGAGAGACCTTTTTTGTAGAGAATTAAGTTTCCTACTTTTTATGTTCTATGATATTTTTTGATCAGAAGCGTAGTTTTCGAGATATATCGAGATATTTAAAAGTTCCGAAGCCGCACCAACATAATAGAGATACAGAAACACCGTGGCCCCTTTCTTTGAGATAACTCTGCACTGTTGCGTGCTGCAAATGCCACTTCCAGCTTAGCTGTGCAGAGGAAGAACAACAAGAAGAAGAAATATCTCGAAATATGTCCGTCAGGCCCCTTCCCTTGAGATATATCTGCAAATATCTCGGAAACGAAGCGAGCTATGGCAAAATGTTAAGAGACCTTTTTTGTAGAGAATTAAGTTTCCTACCTTTTATGTTCTATGATATTTTTTGATCAGATGCGTAGTTCTCGAGATATATCAAGATATTTAAAAGTTCCGAAGCCGCACCAACATAATAGAGATACAGAAACACCGTGGCCCCTTTCTTTGAGATAACTCTGCACTATTGCGAGCTGCAAATGCCACTTCCAGCTTAGCTGTGTAGAGGAAGAACAACAAGAAGAAGAAATATCTCGAAATATGTCCGTCAGGCCCCTTCCCTTGAGATAAATATGCAAATATCTCGGAAACGAAGCGAGCTATGGCAAAATGTTAAGAGACCTTTTTTGTAGAGAATTAAGTTTCCTACTTTTTATGTTCTATGATATTTTTTGATCAGAAGCGTAGTTTTCGAGATATATCGAGATATTTAAAAGTTCCGAAGCCGCACCAACATAATAGAGATACAGAAAGACCGTGGCCCCTTTCTTTGAGATAAATCTGCACTAGTGCGAGCCGCAAATGCCACTTCCAGCTTAGCTGTGCAGAAGAAGAACAACAAGAAGAAGAAATATCTCGAAATATGTCCGTCAGGCCCCTTCCCTTGAGATAAATATGCAAATATCTCGGAAACGAACCGAGCTATGGCAAAATGTTGAGAGACCTTTTTTGTAGAGAATTAAGTTTCCTACCTTTTATGTTCTATGATATTTTTTGATCAGATGCGTAGTTCTCGAGATATATCAAGATATTTAAAAGTTCCGAAGCCGCACCAACATAATAGAGATACAGAAACACCGTGGCCCCTTTCTTTGAGATAACTCTGCACTATTGCGAGCTGGAAATGCCACTTCCAGTTTAGCTGTGCAGAAGAAGAACAACAAGAAGAAGAAATATCTCGAAATATGTCCGTTAGGCCCCTTCCCTTGAGATAAATCTGCAAATATCTCGGAAACGAAGCGAGCTATGGCAAAATGTTAAGAGACCTTTTTTGTAGAGAATTAAGTTTCCTACTTTTTAGGTTGTATGATATTTTTTGATCAGAAGCGTAGTTTTCGAGATATATCGAGATATTTAAAAGTTCCGAAGCCGCACCAACATAATAGAGATACAGAAACACCGTGGCCCCTTTCTTTGAGATAACTCTGCACTAGTGCGAGCCGCAAATGCCACTTCCAGCTTAGCTGTGCAGAAGAAGAACAACAAGAAGAAGAAATATCTCGAAATATGGCCGTCAGGTCCCTTCCCTTGAGATAAATATGCAAATATCTCGGAAACGAAGCGAGCTATGGCAAAATGTTGAGAGACCTTTTTTGTAGAGAATTAAGTTTCCTACTTTTTATGTTCTATGATATTTTTTGATCAGAAGCGTAGTTTTCGAGATATATCGAGATATTTAAAAGTTCCGAAGCCGCACCCACATAATAGAGATACAGAAACACCGTGGCCCCTTTCTTTGAGATAACTCTGCACTGTTGCGAGCTGCAAATGCCACTTCCAGCTTAGCTGTGCAGAGGAAGAACAACAAGAAGAAGAAATATCTCGAAATATGTCCGTCAGGCCCCTTCCCTTGAGATATATCTGCAAATATCTCGGAAACGAAGCGAGCTATGGCAAAATGTTAAGAGACCTTTTTTGTAGAGAATTAAGTTTCCTACCTTTTATGTTCTATGATATTTTTTGATCAGATGCGTAGTTCTCGAGATATATCAAGATATTTAAAAGTTCCGAAGCCGCACCAACATAATAGAGATACAGAAACACCGTGGCCCCTTTCTTTGAGATAACTCTGCACTATTGCGAGCTGCAAATGCCACTTCCAGCTTAGCTGTGTAGAGGAAGAACAACAAGAAGAAGAAATATCTCGAAATATGTCCGTCAGGCCCCTTCCCTTGAGATAAATATGCAAATATCTCGGAAACGAAGCGAGCTATGGCAAAATGTTAAGAGACCTTTTTTGTAGAGAATTAAGTTTTCTACTTTTTATGTTCTATGATATTTTTTGATCAGATGCGTAGTTCTCGAGATATATCAAGATATTTAAAAGTTCCGAAGCCGCACCAACATAATAGAGATACAGAAACACCGTGGCCCCTTTCTTTGAGATAACTCTGCACTATTGCGAGCTGCAAATGCCACTTCCAGCTTAGCTGTGCAGAGGAAGAACAACAAGAAGAAGAAATATCTCGAAATATGTCCGTCAGGCCCCTTCCCTTGAGATATATCTGCAAATATCTCGGAAACGAAGCGAGCTATGGCAAAATGTTAAGAGACCTTTTTTGTAGAGAATTATGTTTCCTACAATTTATGTTCTATGATATTTTTTGATCAGAAGCGTAGTTTTCGAGATATATCGAGATATTTAAAAGTTCCGAAGCCGCACCAAGATAATAGAGATACAGAAACACCGTGGCCCCTTTCTTTGAGATAACTCTGCACTAGTGCGAGCCGCAAATGCCACTTCCAGCTTAGCTGTGCAGAAGAAGAACAACAAGAAGAAGAAATATCTCGAAATATGTCCGTCAGGCCCCTTCCCTTGAGATAAATATGCAAATATCTCGGAAACGAAGCGAGCTATGGCAAAATGTTAAGAGACCTTTTTTGTAGAGAATTAAGTTTCCTACTTTTTATGTTCTATGATATTTTTTGATCAGATACGTAGTTCTCGAGATATATCAAGATATTTAAAAGTTCCGAAGCCGCACCAACATAATAGAGATACAGAAACACCGTGGCCCCTTTCTTTGAGATAACTCTGCACTATTGCGAGCTGGAAATGCCACTTCCAGTTTAGCTGTGCAGAAGAAGAACAACAAGAAGAAGAAATATCTCGAAATATGTCCGTTAGGCCCCTTCCCTTGAGATAAATCTGCAAATATCTCGGAAACAAAGCGAGCTATGGCAAAATGTTAAGAGACCTTTTTTGTAGAGAATTAAGTTTCCTACTTTTTATGTTCTATGATATTTTTTGAGCAGATGCGTAGTTCTCGAGATATATCAAGATATTTAAAAGTTCCGAAGCCGCACCAACATAATAGAGATACAGAAACACCGTGGCCCCTTTCTTTGAGATAACTCTGCACTATTGCGAGCTGCAAATGCCACTTCCAGCTTAGCTATGCAGAGGAAGAACAACAAGAAGAAGAAATATCTCGAAATATGTCCGTCAGGCCCCTTCCCTTGAGATATATCTGCAAATATCTCGGAAACGAAGCGAGCTATGGCAAAATGTTAAGAGACATTTTTTGTAGAGAATTATGTTTCCTACAATTTATGTTCTATGATATTTTTTGATCAGAAGCGTAGTTTTCGAGATATATCGAGATATTTAAAAGTTCCGAAGCCGCACCAACATAATAGAGATACAGAAACACCGTGGCCCCTTTCTTTGAGATAACTCTGCACTAGTGCGAGCCGCAAATGCCACTTCCAGCTTAGCTGTGCAGAAGAAGAACAACAAGAAGAAGAAATATCTCGAAATATGTCCGTCAGGCCCCTTCCCTTGAGATAAATATGCAAATATCTCGGAAACGAAGCGAGCTATGGCAAAATGTTAAGAGACCTTTTTTGTAGAGAATTAAGTTTCCTACTTTTTATGTTCTATGATATTTTTTGAGCAGATGCGTAGTTCTCGAGATATATCAAGATATTTAAAAGTTCCGAAGCCGCACCAACATAATAGAGATACAGAAACACCGTGGCCCCTTTCTTTGAGATAACTCTGCACTAGTGCGAGCCGCAAATGCCACTTCCAGCTTAGCTGTGCAGAAGAAGAACAACAAGAAGAAGAAATATCTCGAAATATGTCCGTCCGGCCCCTTCCCATGAGATAAATATGCAAATATCTCGGAAACGAAGCGATCTATGGCAAAATGTTAAGAGACCTTTTTTGTAGAGAATTAAGTTTCCTACTTTTTATGTTCTATGATATTTTTTGATCAGATGCGTAGTTCTCGAGATATATCAAGATATTTAAAAGTTCCGAAGCCGCACCAACATAATAGAGATACAGAAACACCGTGGCCCCTTTCTTTGAGATAACTCTGCACTATTGCGAGCTGCAAATGCCACTTCCAGCTTAGCTGTGCAGAGGAAGAACAACAAGAAGAAGAAATATCTCGAAATATGTCCGTCAGGCCCCTTCCCTTGAGATATATCTGCAAATATCTCGGAAACGAAGCGAGCTATGGCAAAATGTTAAGAGACCTTTTTTGTAGAGAATTATGTTTCCTACAATTTATGTTCTATGATATTTTTTGATCAGAAGCGTAGTTTTCGAGATATATCGAGATATTTAAAAGTTCCGAAGCCGCACCAACATAATAGAGATACAGAAACACCGTGGCCCCTTTCTTTGAGATAACTCTGCACTATTGCGAGCTGGAAATGCCACTTCCAGTTTAGCTGTGCAGAAGAAGAACAACAAGAAGAAGAAATATCTCGAAATATGTCCGTTAGGCCCCTTCCCTTGAGATAAATCTGCAAATATCTCGGAAACGAAGCGAGCTATGGCAAAATGTTAAGAGACCTTTTTTGTAGAGAATTAAGTTTCCTACTTTTTATGTTCTATGATATTTTTTGATCAGATGCGCAGTTCTCGAGATATATCAAGATATTTAAAAGTTCCGAAGCCGCACCAACATAATAGAGATACAGAAACACCGTGGCCCCTTTCTTTGAGATAACTCTGCACTATTGTGAGCTGCAAATGCCACTTCCAGCTTAGCTGTGCAGAAGAAGAACAACAAGAAGAAGAAATATCTCGAAATATGTCCGTCAGGCCCCTTCCCTTGAGATAAATCTGGAAATATCTCGGAAACGAAGAGAGCTATGGCAAAATGCTAAGAGACCTTTTTCGTAGAGAATTAAGTTTCCTACTTTTTATGTTCTATGACATTTTTTGATCAGATGCGTAGTTCTCGAGATATATCAAGATATTTAAAAGTTCCGAAGCCGCACCAACATAATAGAGATACAGAAACACCGTGGCCCCTTTCTTTGAGATAACTCTGCACTATTGCGAGCTGTAAATGCCACTTCCAGCTTAGCTGTGCAGAAGAAGAACAACAAGAAGAAGAAATATCTCGAAATATGTCCGTCAGGCCCCTTCCCTTGAGATATATCTGCAAATATCTCGGAAACGAAGCGAGCTATGGCAAAATGTTAAGAGACCTTTTTTGTAGAGAATTAAGTTTCCTACTTTTTATGTTCTATGATATTTTTTGATCAGATGCGTAGTTCTCGAGATATATCAAGATATTTAAAAGTTCCGAAGCCGCACCAACATAATAGAGATACAGAAACACCGTAGCCCCTTTCTTTGAGATAACTCTGCACTATTGCGAGCTGCAAATGCCACTTCCAGCTTAGCTGTGCAGAGGAAGAACAACAAGAAGAAGAAATATCTCGAAATATATCCGTCAGGCCAGTTCCTTTGAGCTGAATCTGCAAATATCTCGGAAACGAAGCGAGCTATGGCAAAATGTTAAGAGACGTTTTTTGTAGAGAATTATGTTTCCTACAATTTATGTTCTATGATATTTTTTGATCAGAAGCGTAGTTTTCGAGATATATCGAGATATTTAAAAGTTCCGAAGCCGCACCAACATAATAAAGATACAGAAACACCGTGGCCCCTTTCTTTGAGATAACTGTGCACTAGTGCGAGCCGCAAATGCCACTTCCAGCTTAGCTGTGCAGAAGAAGAACAACAAGAAGAAGAAATATCTCGAAATATGTCCGTCAGGCCCCTTCCCTTGAGATAAATCTGCAAATATCTCGGAAACGAAGCGAGCTATGGCAAAATGTTAAGAGACCGTTTTTGTAGAGAATTAAGTTTCCTACTTTTTACGTTCTATGATATTTTTTGATCAGATGCGTAGTTCTCGAGATATATCAAGATATTTAAAAGTTCCGAAGCCGCACCAACATAATAGAGATACAGAAACACCGTGGCCCCTTTCTTTGAGATAACTCTGCACTATTGCGAGCTGTAAATGCCACTTCCAGCTTAGCGGTGCAGAAGAAGAACAACAAGAAGAAGAAATATCTCGAAATATGTCCGTCAGGCCCCTTCCCTTGAGATATATCTGCAAATATCTCGGAAACGAAGCGAGCTATGGCAAAATGTTAAGAGACCTTTTTTGTAGAGAATTATGTTTCCTACAATTTATGTTCTATGATATTTTTTGATCAGAAGCGTAGTTTTCGAGATATATCGAGATATTTAAAAGTTCCGAAGCCGCACCAACATAATAGAGATACAGAAACACCGTGGCCCCTTTCTTTGAGATAACTCTGCACTAGTGCGAGCCGCAAATGCCACTTCCAGCTTAGCTGTGCAGAGGAAGAACAACAAGAAGAAGAAATATCTCGAAATATGTCCGTCAGGCCCCTTCCCTTGAGATAAATATGCAAATATCTCGGAAACGAAGCGAGCTATGGCAAAATGTTAAGAGACCTTTTTTGTAGAGAATTATGTTTCCTTCCTTTTATGTTCTATGATATTTTTTGATCAGACCCGTAGTTCTCGAGATATATCAAGATATTTAAAAGTTCCGAAGCCGCACCAACATAATAGAGATACAGAAACACCGTGGCCCCTTTCTTTGAGATATCTCTGCACTATTGCGAGCTGCAAATGCCACTTCCAGCTTAGCTGTGCAGAAGAAGAACAACAAGAAGAAGAAATATCTCGAAATATGTCCGTCAGGCCCCTTCCCTTGACATAAATCTGCAAATATCTCGGAAACGAAGCGAGCTATGGCAAAATGTTAAGAGACCTTATTTGTAGAGAATTAAGTTTCCTACTTTTTACGTTCTATGATATTTTTTGATCAGATGCGTAGTTCTCGAGATATATCAAGATATTTAAAAGTTCCGAAACCGCACCAACATAATAGAGATACAGAAACACCGTGGCCCCTTTCTTTGAGATATCTCTGCACTATTGCGAGCTGCAAATGCCACTTCCAGCTTAGCTGTGCAGAAGAAGAACAACAAGAAGAAGAAATATCTCGAAATATGTCCGTCAGGCCCCTTCCCTTGACATAAATCTGCAAATATCTCGGAAACGAAGCGAGCTATGGCAAAATGTTAAGAGACCTTATTTGTAGAGAATTAAGTTTCCTACTTTTTACGTTCTATGATATTTTTTGATCAGATGCGTAGTTCTCGAGATATATCAAGATATTTAAAAGTTCCGAAGCCGCACCAACATAATAGAGATACAGAAACACCGTGGCCCCTTTCTTTGAGATAACTCTGCACTATTGCGAGCTGTAAATGCCACTTCCAGCTTAGCGGTGCAGAAGAAGAACAACAAGAAGAAGAAATATCTCGAAATATGTCCGTCAGGCCCCTTCCCTTGAGATATATCTGCAAATATCTCGGAAACGAAGCGAGCTATGGCAAAATGTTAAGAGACCTTTTTTGTAGAGAATTATGTTTCCTACAATTTATGTTCTATGATGTTTTTTGATCAGAAGCGTAGTTTTCGAGATATATCGAGATATTTAAAAGTTCCGAAGCCGCACCAACATAATAGAGATACAGAAACACCGTGGCCCCTTTCTTTGAGATAACTCTGCACTAGTGCGAGCCGCAAATGCCACTTCCAGCTTAGCTGTGCAGAAGAAGAACAACAAGAAGAAGAAATATCTCGAAATATGTCCGTCAGGCCCCTTCCCTTGAGATAAATATGCAAATATCTCGGAAACGAAGCGAGCTATGGCAAAATGTTAAGAGACCTTTTTTGTAGAGAATTATGTTTCCTACTTTTTATGTTCTATGATATTTTTTGATCAGACCCGTAGTTCTCGAGATATATCAAGATATTTAAAAGTTCCGAAGCCGCACCAACATAATAGAGATACAGAAACACCGTGGCCCCTTTCTTTGAGATATCTCTGCACTATTGCGAGCTGCAAATGCCACTTCCAGCTTAGCTGTGCAGAAGAAGAACAACAAGAAGAAGAAATATCTCGAAATATGTCCGTCAGGCCCCTTCCTTGACATAAATCTGCAAATATCTCGGAAACGAAGCGAGCTATGGCAAAATGTTAAGAGACCTTATTTGTAGAGAATTAAGTTTCCTACTTTTTACGTTCTATGATATTTTTTGAGCAGATGCGTAGTTCTCGAGATATATCAAGATATTTAAAAGTTCCGAAGCCGCACCAACATAATAGAGATACAGAAACACCGTGGCCCCTTTCTTTGAGATAACTCTGCACTAGTGCGAGCCGCAAATGCCACTTCCAGTTTAGCTGTGCAGAAGAAGAACAACAAGAAGAAGAAATATCTCGAAATATGTCCGTTAGGCCCCTTCCCTTGAGATAAATCTGCAAATATCTCGGAAACGAAGCGAGCTATGGCAAAATGTTAAGAGACCTTTTTTGTAGAGAATTAAGTTTCCTACTTTTTATGTTCTATGATATTTTTTGATCAGATGCGCAGTTCTCGAGATATATCAAGATATTTAAAAGTTCCGAAGCCGCACCAACATAATAGAGATACAGAAACACCGTGGCCCGTTTCTTTGAGATAACTCTGCACTATTGTGAGCTGCAAATGCCACTTCCAGCTTAGCTGTGCAGAAGAAGAACAACAAGAAGAAGAAATATCTCGAAATATGTCCGTCAGGCCCCTTCCCTTGAGATAAATCTGGAAATATCTCGGAAACGAAGAGAGCTATGGCAAAATGTTAAGAGACCTTTTTCGTAGAGAATTAAGTTTCCTACTTTTTATGTTCTATGACATTTTTTGATCAGATGCGTAGTTCTCGAGATATATCAAGATATTTAAAAGTTCCGAAGCCGCACCAACATAATAGAGATACAGAAACACCGTGGCCCCTTTCTTTGAGATAACTCTGCACTAGTGCGAGCCGCAAATGCCACTTCCAGCTTAGCTGTGCAGAAGAAGAACAACAAGAAGAAGAAATATCTCGAAATATGTCCGTCAGGCCCCTTCCCTTGAGATAAATATGCAAATATCTCGGAAACGAAGCGAGCTATGGCAAAATGTTAAGAGACCTTTTTTGTAGAGAATTATGTTTCCTACTTTTTATGTTCTATGATATTTTTTGATCAGACCCGTAGTTCTCGAGATATATCAAGATATTTAAAAGTTCCGAAGCCGCACCAACATAATAGAGATACAGAAACACCGTGGCCCCTTTCTTTGAGATATCTCTGCACTATTGCGAGCTGCAAATGCCACTTCCAGCTTAGCTGTGCAGAAGAAGAACAACAAGAAGAAGAAATATCTCGAAATATGTCCGTCAGGCCCCTTCCCTTGACATAAATCTGCAAATATCTCGGAAACGAAGCGAGCTATGGCAAAATGTTAAGAGACCTTATTTGTAGAGAATTAAGTTTCCTACTTTTTACGTTCTATGATATTTTTTGATCAGATGCGTAGTTCTCGAGATATATCAAGATATTTAAAAGTTCCGAAACCGCACCAACATAATAGAGATACAGAAACACCGTGGCCCCTTTCTTTGAGATATCTCTGCACTATTGCGAGCTGCAAATGCCACTTCCAGCTTAGCTGTGCAGAAGAAGAACAACAAGAAGAAGAAATATCTCGAAATATGTCCGTCAGGCCCCTTCCCTTGACATAAATCTGCAAATATCTCGGAAACGAAGCGAGCTATGGCAAAATGTTAAGAGACCTTATTTGTAGAGAATTAAGTTTCCTACTTTTTACGTTCTATGATATTTTTTGATCAGATGCGTAGTTCTCGAGATATATCAAGATATTTAAAAGTTCCGAAGCCGCACCAACATAATAGAGATACAGAAACACCGTGGCCCCTTTCTTTGAGATAACTCTGCACTATTGCGAGCTGTAAATGCCACTTCCAGCTTAGCGGTGCAGAAGAAGAACAACAAGAAGAAGAAATATCTCGAAATATGTCCGTCAGGCCCCTTCCCTTGAGATATATCTGCAAATATCTCGGAAACGAAGCGAGCTATGGCAAAATGTTAAGAGACCTTTTTTGTAGAGAATTATGTTTCCTACAATTTATGTTCTATGATGTTTTTTGATCAGAAGCGTAGTTTTCGAGATATATCGAGATATTTAAAAGTTCCGAAGCCGCACCAACATAATAGAGATACAGAAACACCGTGGCCCCTTTCTTTGAGATAACTCTGCACTAGTGCGAGCCGCAAATGCCACTTCCAGCTTAGCTGTGCAGAAGAAGAACAACAAGAAGAAGAAATATCTCGAAATATGTCCGTCAGGCCCCTTCCCTTGAGATAAATATGCAAATATCTCGGAAACGAAGCGAGCTATGGCAAAATGTTAAGAGACCTTTTTTGTAGAGAATTATGTTTCCTACTTTTTATGTTCTATGATATTTTTTGATCAGACCCGTAGTTCTCGAGATATATCAAGATATTTAAAAGTTCCGAAGCCGCACCAACATAATAGAGATACAGAAACACCGTGGCCCCTTTCTTTGAGATATCTCTGCACTATTGCGAGCTGCAAATGCCACTTCCAGCTTAGCTGTGCAGAAGAAGAACAACAAGAAGAAGAAATATCTCGAAATATGTCCGTCAGGCCACTTCCCTTGAGATAAATCTGCAAATATCTCGGAAACGAAGCGAGCTATGGCAAAATGTTAAGAGACCTTTTTTGTAGAGAATAATGTTTCCTACAATTTACGTTCTATGATATTTTTTGATCAGAAGCGTAGTTTTCGAGATATATCGAGATATTTAAAAGTTCCGAAGACGCACCAACATAATAGAGATACAGAAACACCGTGGCCCCTTTCTTTGAGATAACTGTGCGCTAGTGCGAGCCGCAAATGCCACTTCCAGCTTAGCTGTGCAGAAGAAGAACAACAAGAAGAAGAAATATCTCGAAATATGTCCGTCAGGCCCCTTCCCTTGAGATATATCTGCAAATATCTCGGAAACGAAGTGAGCTATGGCAAAATGTTAGGAGACCCTTTTTGTAGAGAATTATGTTTCCTACAATTTATGTTCTATGATATTTTTTGATCAGAAGCGTAGTTTTCGAGATATATCGAGATATTTAAAAGTTCCGAAGACGCACCACCATAATAGAGATACAGAAACACCGTGGCCCCTTTCTTTGAGATAACTGTGCACTAGTGCGAGCCGCAAATGCCACTTCCAGCTTAGCTGTGCAGAAGAAGAACAACAAGAAGAAGAAATATCTCGAAATATGCCCGTCAGGCCCCTTCCCTTGAAATATATCTGCTAATATCTCGGAAACGAAGCGAGCTATGGCAAAATGTTAAGAGACCGTTTTTGTAGAGAATTAAGTTTCCCACTTTTTATGCTCTATGATATTTTTTGATCAGACGCGTAGTTCTCGAGATATATCAAGATATTTAAAAGTTCCGAAGCCGCACCAACATAATAGAGATACAGAAACACCGTGGCCCCTTTCGTTGAGATAACTCTGCACTAGTGCGAGCCGCAAATGCCACTTCCAGCTTAGCTGTGCTTAAGAAGAACAACAAGAAGAAGAAATATCTCGAAATATGTCCGTCAGGCCCCTTCCCTTGAGATAAATCTGCAAATATCTCGGAAACGAAGAGAGCTATGGCAAAATGTTAAGAGACCTTTTTTGTAGAGAATTAAGTTTCCTACTTTTCATGTTCTATGATATTTTTTGATCAGATGCGTAGTTCTCGAGATATATCAAGATATTTAAAAGTTCCGAAGCCGCACCAACATAATAGAGATACAGAAACACCGTGGCCCCTTTCTTTGAGATAACTCTGCACTATTGCGCGCTGCAAATGCCACTTCCAGCTTAGCTGTGCAGAAGAAGAACAACAAAAAGAAGAAATATCTCGAAATATGTCCGTCAGGCCCCTTCCCTTGAGATAAATCTGCAAATATCTCGGAAACGAAGCGAGCTATGGCAAAATGTTAAGAGACCTTTTTTGTAGAGAATTATGTTTCTTACTTTTTATGTTCTATGATATTTTTTGATCAGACGCGTGGTTCTCGAGATATATCAAGATATTTAAAAGTTCCGAAGCCGCACCAACATAATAGAGATACAGAAACACCGTGGCCCCTTTCTTTGAGATATCTCTGCACTATTGCGAGCTGCAAATGCCACTTCCAGCTTAGCTGTGCAGAAGAAGAACAACAAGAAGAAGAAATATCTCGAAATATGTCCGTCAGGCCACTTCCCTTGAGATAAATCTGCAAATATCTCGGAAACGAAGCGAGCAAAATGTTATGGCAAAATGTTAAGAGACCTTTTTTGTAGAGAATTAAGTTTCCTACTTTTTACGTTCGATGATATTTTTTGATCAGATGCGTAGTTCTCGAGATATATCAAGATATTTAAAAGTTCCGATGCCGCACCAACATAATAGAGATACAGAAACACCGTGGCCCCTTTCTTTGAGATAACTCTGCACTATTGCGAGCTGCAAATGCCACTTCCAGCTTAGCTGTGCAGAAGAAGAACAACAAGAAGAAGAAATATCTCGAAATATGTCCGTCAGGCCCCTTCCCTTGAGATAAATCTGCAAATATCTCGGAAACGAAGAGAGCTATGGCAAAATGTTAAGAGACCTTTTTTGTAGAGAATTATGTTTCCTACAATTTATGTTCGATGATATTTTTTGATCAGAAGCGTAGTTTTCGAGATATATCGAGATATTTAAAAGTTCCGAAGCCGCACCAACATAATAGAGATACAGAAACACCGTGGCCCCTTTCTTTGAGATAACTCTGCACTAGTGCGAGCCGGAAATGCCACTTCCAGCTTAGCTGTGCAGAAGAAGAACAACAAGAAGAAGAAATATCTCGAAATATGTCCGTCAGGCCCCTTCCCTTGAGATAAATATGCAAATATCTCGGAAACAAAGCGAGCTGTGGCAAAATGTTAAGAGACCGTTGTTGTAGAGAATTAAGTTTCCTATTTTTTATGTTCTATGATATTTTTTGATCAGACGCGTAGTTCTCGAGATATATCAAGATATTTAAAAGTTCCGAAGCCGCACCAACATAATAGAGATACAGAAACACCGTGGCCCCTTTCTTTGAGATAACTCTGCACTATTGCGAGCTGCAAATGCCACTTCCAGCTTAGCTGTGCAGAAGAAGAACAACAAGAAGAAGAAATATCTCGAAATATGTCCGTCAGGCCCCTTCCCTTGAGATAAATCTGCAAATATCTCGGAAACGAAGAGAGCTATGGCAAAATGTTAAGAGACCTTTTTTGTAGAGAATTATGTTTCCTACAATTTATGTTCTATGATATTTTTTGATCAGAAGCGTAGTTTTCGAGATATATCGAGATATTTAAAAGTTCCGAAGCCGCACCAACATAATAGAGATACAGAAACACCGTGGCCCCTTTCTTTGAGATAACTCTGCACTAGTGCGAGCCGCAAATGCCACTTCCAGCTTAGCTGTGCAGAAGAAGAACAACAAGAAGAAGAAATATCTCGAAATATGTCCGTCAGGCCCCTTCCCTTGAGATAAATCTGCAAATATCTCGGAAACGAAGCGAGCTATGGCAAAATGTTAAGAGACCTTTTTTGTAGAGAATTAAGTTTCCTACTTTTTATGTTCTATGATATTTTTTGATCAGATGCGTAGTTCTCGAGATATATCAAGATATTTAAAAGTTCCGAAGCCGCACCGACATAATAGAGATACAGAAACACCGTGGCCCCTCTCTTTGAGATAACTCTGCACTATTGCGAGCTGGAAATGCCACTTCCAGTTTAGCTGTGCAGAAGAAGAACAACAAGAAGCAAAAATATCTCGAAATATGTCCGTTAGGCCCCTTCCCTTGAGATAAATCTGCAAATATCTCGGAAACGAAGCGAGCTATGGCAAAATGTTAAGAGACCTTTTTTGTAGAGAATTAAGTTTCCTACTTTTTATGTTCTATGATATTTTTTGATCAGATGCGTAGTTCTCGAGATATATCAAGATATTTAAAAGTTCCGAAGCCGCACCAACATAATAGAGATACAGAAACACCGTGGCCCCTTTCTTTGAGATAACTCTGCACTATTGCGAGCTGTAAATGCCACTTCCAGCTTAGCGGTGCAGAAGAAGAACAACAAGAAGAAGAAATATCTCGAAATATGTCCGTCAGGCCCCTTCCCTTGAGATATATCTGCAAATATCTCGGAAACGAAGCGAGCTATGGCAAAATGTTAAGAGACCTTTTTTGTAGAGAATTATGTTTCCTACAATTTATGTTCTATGATGTTTTTTGATCAGAAGCGTAGTTTTCGAGATATATCGAGATATTTAAAAGTTCCGAAGCCGCACCAACATAATAGAGATACAGAAACACCGTGGCCCCTTTCTTTGAGATAACTCTGCACTAGTGCGAGCCGCAAATGCCAGTTCCAGCTTAGCTGTGCAGAAGAAGAACAACAAGAAGAAGAAATATCTCGAAATATGTCCGTCAGGCCCCTTCCCTTGAGATAAATATGCAAATATCTCGGAAACGAAGCGAGCTATGGCAAAATGTTAAGAGACCTTTTTTGTAGAGAATTATGTTTCCTACTTTTTATGTTCTATGATATTTTTTGATCAGACCCGTAGTTCTCGAGATATATCAAGATATTTAAAAGTTCCGAAGCCGCACCAACATAATAGAGATACAGAAACACCGTGGCCCCTTTCTTTGAGATATCTCTGCACTATTGCGAGCTGCAAATGCCACTTCCAGCTTAGCTGTGCAGAAGAAGAACAACAAGAAGAAGAAATATCTCGAAATATGTCCGTCAGGCCCCTTCCTTGACATAAATCTGCAAATATCTCGGAAACGAAGCGAGCTATGGCAAAATGTTAAGAGACCTTATTTGTAGAGAATTAAGTTTCCTACTTTTTACGTTCTATGATATTTTTTGATCAGATGCGTAGTTCTCGAGATATATCAAGATATTTAAAAGTTCCGAAACCGCACGAACATAATAGAGATACAGAAACACCGTGGCCCCTTTCTTTGAGATATCTCTGCACTATTGCGAGCTGCAAATGCCACTTCCAGCTTAGCTGTGCAGAAGAAGAACAACAAGAAGAAGAAATATCTCGAAATATGTCCGTCAGGCCCCTTCCCTTGACATAAATCTGCAAATATCTCGGAAACGAAGCGAGCTATGGCAAAATGTTAAGAGACCTTATTTGTAGAGAATTAAGTTTCCTACTTTTTACGTTCTATGATATTTTTTGATCAGATGCGTAGTTCTCGAGATATATCAAGATATTTAAAAGTTCCGACGCCGCACCAACATAATAGAGATACAGAAACACCGTGGCCCCTTTCTTTGAGATAACTCTGCACTATTGCGAGCTGTAAATGCCACTTCCAGCTTAGCGGTGCAGAAGAAGAACAACAAGAAGAAGAAATATCTCGAAATATGTCCGTCAGGCCCCTTCCCTTGAGATATATCTGCAAATATCTCGGAAACGAAGCGAGCTATGGCAAAATGTTAAGAGACCTTTTTTGTAGAGAATTATGTTTCCTACAATTTATGTTCTATGATATTTTTTGATCAGAAGCGTAGTTTTCGAGATATATCGAGATATTTAAAAGTTCCGAAGCCGCACCAACATAATAGAGATACAGAAACACCGTGGCCCCTTTCTTTGAGATAACTCTGCACTAGTGCGAGCCGCAAATGCCACTTCCAGCTTAGCTGTGCAGAAGAAGAACAACAAGAAGAAGAAATATCTCGAAATATGTCCGTCAGGCCCCTTCCCTTGAGATAAATATGCAAATATCTCGGAAACGAAGCGAGCTATGGCAAAATGTTAAGGGACCTTTTTTGTAGAGAATTAAGTTTCCTACTTTTCATGTTCTATGATATTTTTTGATCAGATGCGTAGTTCTCGAGATATATCAAGATATTTAAAAGTTCCGAAGCCGCACCAACATAATAGAGATACAGAAACACCGTGGCCCCTTTCTTTGAGATAACTCTGCACTATTGCGAGCTGCAAATGCCACTTCCAGCTTAGCTGTGCAGAGGAAGAACAACAAGAAGAAGAAATATCTCGAAATATGTCCGTCAGGCCAGTTCCTTTGAGCTGAATCTGCAAATATCTCGGAAACGAAGCGAGCTATGGCAAAATGTTAAGAGACGTTTATTGTAGAGAATTATGTTTCCTACAATTTATGTTCTATCATATTTTGTGATCAGAAGCGTAGTTCTCGAGATATATCAAGATATTTAAAAGTTCCGAAGCCGCACCAACATAATAGAGATACAGAAACACCGTGGCCCCTCTCTTTGAGATAACTCTGCACTATTGCGAGCTGGAAATGCCACTTCCAGTTTAGCTGTGCAGAAGAAGAACAACAAGAAGCAAAAATATCTCGAAATATGTCCGTTAGGCCCCTTCCCTTGAGATAAATCTGCAAATATCTCGGAAACGAAGCGAGCTATGGCAAAATGTTAAGAGACCTTATTTGTAGAGAATTAAGTTTCCTACCTTTTACGTTCTATGATATTTTTTGATCAGATGCGTAGTTCTCGAGATATATCAAGATATTTAAAAGTTCCGAAGCCATACCAACATAATAGAGATACAGAAACACCGTGGCCCCTTTCTTTGAGATAACTCTGCACTATTGCGAGCTGCAAATGCCACTTCCAGCTTAGCTGTGCAGAAGAAGAACAACAAGAAGAAGAAATATCTCGAAATATGTCCGTTAGGCCCCTTCCCTTGAGATAAATCTGCAAATATCTCGGAAACGAAGCGAGCTATGGCAAAATCTTAAGAGACCTTTTTTGTAGAGAATTAAGTTTCCTACTTTTTATGTTCTATGATATTTTTTGATCAGATGCGTAGTTCTCGAGATATATCAAGATATTTAAAAGTTCCGAAGCCGCACCAACATAATAGAGATACAGAAACACCGTGGCCCCTTTCTTTGAGATAACTCTGCACTATTGCGAGCTGCAAATGCCACTTCCAGCTTAGCTGTGCAGAAGAAGAACAACAAGATGAAGAAATATTTCGAAATATGTCCGTTAGGCCCCTTCCCTTGAGATAAATCTGCAAATATCTCGGAAACGAAGCGAGCTATGGCAAAATGTTAAGAGACCTTATTTGTAGAGAATTAAGTTTCCCACTTTTCATGTTCTATGATATTTTTTGATCAGATGCGTAGTTCTCGAGATATATCAAGATATTTAAAAGTTCCGACGCCGCACCAACATAATAGAGATACAGAAACACCGTGGCCCCTTTCTTTGAGATAACTCTGCACTATTGCGAGCTGTAAATGCCACTTCCAGCTTAGCGGTGCAGAAGAAGAACAACAAGAAGAAGAAATATCTCGAAATATGTCCGTCAGGCCCCTTCCCTTGAGATATATCTGCAAATATCTCGGAAACGAAGCGAGCTATGGCAAAATGTTAAGAGACCTTTTTTGTAGAGAATTATGTTTCCTACAATTTATGTTCTATGATATTTTTTGATCAGAAGCGTAGTTTTCGAGATATATCGAGATATTTAAAAGTTCCGAAGCCGCACCAACATAATAGAGATACAGAAACACCGTGGCCCCTTTCTTTGAGATAACTCTGCACTAGTGCGAGCCGCAAATGCCACTTCCAGCTTAGCTGTGCAGAAGAAGAACAACAAGAAGAAGAAATATCTCGAAATATGTCCGTCAGGCCCCTTCCCTTGAGATAAATATGCAAATATCTCGGAAACGAAGCGAGCTATGGCAAAATGTTAAGGGACCTTTTTTGTAGAGAATTAAGTTTCCTACTTTTCATGTTCTATGATATTTTTTGATCAGATGCGTAGTTCTCGAGATATATCAAGATATTTAAAAGTTCCGAAGCCGCACCAACATAATAGAGATACAGAAACACCGTGGCCCCTTTCTTTGAGATAACTCTGCACTATTGCGAGCTGCAAATGCCACTTCCAGCTTAGCTGTGCAGAGGAAGAACAACAAGAAGAAGAAATATCTCGAAATATGTCCGTCAGGCCAGTTCCTTTGAGCTGAATCTGCAAATATCTCGGAAACGAAGCGAGCTATGGCAAAATGTTAAGAGACGTTTATTGTAGAGAATTATGTTTCCTACAATTTATGTTCTATCATATTTTGTGATCAGAAGCGTAGTTCTCGAGATATATCAAGATATTTAAAAGTTCCGAAGCCGCACCAACATAATAGAGATACAGAAACACCGTGGCCCCTCTCTTTGAGATAACTCTGCACTATTGCGAGCTGGAAATGCCACTTCCAGTTTAGCTGTGCAGAAGAAGAACAACAAGAAGCAAAAATATCTCGAAATATGTCCGTTAGGCCCCTTCCCTTGAGATAAATCTGCAAATATCTCGGAAACGAAGCGAGCTATGGCAAAATGTTAAGAGACCTTATTTGTAGAGAATTAAGTTTCCTACCTTTTACGTTCTATGATATTTTTTGATCAGATGCGTAGTTCTCGAGATATATCAAGATATTTAAAAGTTCCGAAGCCATACCAACATAATAGAGATACAGAAACACCGTGGCCCCTTTCTTTGAGATAACTCTGCACTATTGCGAGCTGCAAATGCCACTTCCAGCTTAGCTGTGCAGAAGAAGAACAACAAGAAGAAGAAATATCTCGAAATATGTCCGTTAGGCCCCTTCCCTTGAGATAAATCTGCAAATATCTCGGAAACGAAGCGAGCTATGGCAAAATCTTAAGAGACCTTTTTTGTAGAGAATTAAGTTTCCTACTTTTTATGTTCTATGATATTTTTTGATCAGATGCGTAGTTCTCGAGATATATCAAGATATTTAAAAGTTCCGAAGCCGCACCAACATAATAGAGATACAGAAACACCGTGGCCCCTTTCTTTGAGATAACTCTGCACTATTGCGAGCTGCAAATGCCACTTCCAGCTTAGCTGTGCAGAAGAAGAACAACAAGATGAAGAAATATTTCGAAATATGTCCGTTAGGCCCCTTCCCTTGAGATAAATCTGCAAATATCTCGGAAACGAAGCGAGCTATGGCAAAATGTTAAGAGACCTTATTTGTAGAGAATTAAGTTTCCTACTTTTCATGTTCTATGATATTTTTTGATCAGATGCGCAGTTCTCGAGATATATCAAGATATTTAAAAGTTCCGAAGCCGCACCAACATAATAGAGATACAGAAACACCGTGGCCCCTTTCTTTGAGATAACTCTGCACTAGTGCGAGCCGCAAATGCCACTTCCAGCTTAGCTGTGCAGAAGAAGAACAACAAGAAGAAGAAATATCTCGAAATATGTCCGTCAGGCCCCTTCCCTTGAGATAAATCTGCAAATATCTCGGAAACGAAGCGAGCTATGGCAAAATGTTAAGAGACCTTTTTTGTAGAGAATTATGTTTCCTACTTTTTATGTTCTATGATATTTTTTGATCAGACCCGTAGTTCTCGAGATATATCAAGATATTTAAAAGTTCCGAAGCCGCACCAACATAATAGAGATACAGAAACACCGTGGCCCCTTTCTTTGAGATAACTCTGCACTAGTGCGAGCCGCAAATGCCACTTCCAGCTTAGCTGTGCAGAAGAAGAACAACAAGAAGAAGAAATATCTCGAAATATGTCCGTCAGGCCCCTTCCCTTGAGATAAATCTGCAAATATCTCGGAAACGAAGCGAGCTATGGCAAAATGTTAAGAGACCTTATTTGTAGAGAATTAAGTTTCCTACTTTTTACGTTCTATGATATTTTTTGATCAGATGCGTAGTTCTCGAGATATATCAAGATATTTAAAAGTTCCGACGCCGCACCAACATAATAGAGATACAGAAACACCGTGGCCCCTTTCTTTGAGATAACTCTGCACTATTGCGAGCTGTAAATGCCACTTCCAGCTTAGCGGTGCAGAAGAAGAACAACAAGAAGAAGAAATATCTCGAAATATGTCCGTCAGGCCCCTTCCCTTGAGATATATCTGCAAATATCTCGGAAACGAAGCGAGCTATGGCAAAATGTTAAGAGACCTTTTTTGTAGAGAATTATGTTTCCTACAATTTATGTTCTATGATATTTTTTGATCAGAAGCGTAGTTTTCGAGATATATCGAGATATTTAAAAGTTCCGAAGCCGCACCAACATAATAGAGATACAGAAACACCGTGGCCCCTTTCTTTGAGATAACTCTGCACTAGTGCGAGCCGCAAATGCCACTTCCAGCTTAGCTGTGCAGAAGAAGAACAACAAGAAGAAGAAATATCTCGAAATATGTCCGTCAGGCCCCTTCCCTTGAGATAAATATGCAAATATCTCGGAAACGAAGCGAGCTATGGCAAAATGTTAAGGGACCTTTTTTGTAGAGAATTAAGTTTCCTACTTTTCATGTTCTATGATATTTTTTGATCAGATGCGTAGTTCTCGAGATATATCAAGATATTTAAAAGTTCCGAAGCCGCACCAACATAATAGAGATACAGAAACACCGTGGCCCCTTTCTTTGAGATAACTCTGCACTATTGCGAGCTGCAAATGCCACTTCCAGCTTAGCTGTGCAGAGGAAGAACAACAAGAAGAAGAAATATCTCGAAATATGTCCGTCAGGCCAGTTCCTTTGAGCTGAATCTGCAAATATCTCGGAAACGAAGCGAGCTATGGCAAAATGTTAAGAGACGTTTATTGTAGAGAATTATGTTTCCTACAATTTATGTTCTATGATATTTTGTGATCAGAAGCGTAGTTCTCGAGATATATCAAGATATTTAAAAGTTCCGAAGCCGCACCAACATAATAGAGATACAGAAACACCGTGGCCCCTCTCTTTGAGATAACTCTGCACTATTGCGAGCTGGAAATGCCACTTCCAGTTTAGCTGTGCAGAAGAAGAACAACAAGAAGCAAAAATATCTCGAAATATGTCCGTTAGGCCCCTTCCCTTGAGATAAATCTGCAAATATCTCGGAAACGAAGCGAGCTATGGCAAAATGTTAAGAGACCTTATTTGTAGAGAATTAAGTTTCCTACCTTTTACGTTCTATGATATTTTTTGATCAGATGCGTAGTTCTCGAGATATATCAAGATATTTAAAAGTTCCGAAGCCATACCAACATAATAGAGATACAGAAACACCGTGGCCCCTTTCTTTGAGATAACTCTGCACTATTGCGAGCTGGAAATGCCACTTCCAGCTTAGCTGTGCAGAGGAAGAACAACAAGAAGAAGAAATATCTCGAAATATGTCCGTCAGGCCAGTTCCTTTGAGATGAATCTGCAAATATCTCGGAAACGAAGCGAGCTATGGCAAAATGTTAAGAGACCTTTTTTTTAGATAATTAAGTTTCCTACTTTTTATGTTCTATGATATTTTTCGATCAGATGCGTAGTTCTCGAGATATATCAAGATATTTAAAAGTTCCGAAGCCGCACCAACATAATAGAGATACAGAAACACCGTGGCCCCTTTCTTTGAGATAACTCTGCACTATTGCGAGCTGGAAATGCCACTTCCAGTTTAGCTGTGCAGAAGAAGAACAACAAGAAGAAGAAATATCTCGAAATATGTCCGTTAGGCCTCTTCCCTTGAGATAAATCTGCAAATATCTCGGAAACGAAGCGAGCTATGGCAAAATCTTAAGAGACCTTTTTTGTAGAGAATTAAGTTTCCTACTTTTTATGTTCTATGATATTTTTTGATCAGATGCGTAGTTCTCGAGATATATCAAGATATTTAAAAGTTCCGAAGCCGCACCAACATAATAGAGATACAGAAACACCGTGGCCCCTTTCTTTGAGATAACTCTGCACTAGTGCGAGCCGCAAATGCCACTTCCAGCTTAGCTGTGCAGAAGAAGAACAACAAGAAGAAGAAATATCTCGAAATATGTCCGTCAGGCCCCTTCCCTTGAGATAAATCTGCAAATATCTCGGAAACGAAGAGAGCTATGGCAAAATGTTAAGAGACCTTTTTTGTAGAGAATTAAGTTTCCTACTTTTTATGTTCTATGATATTTTTTGATCAGATGCGTAGTTCTCGAGATATATCAAGATATTTAAAAGTTCCGAATCCGCACCAACATAATAGAGATACAGAAACACCGTGGCCCCTTTCTTTGAGATAACTCTGCACTATTGCGAGCTGGAAATGCCACTTCCAGCTTAGCTGTGCAGAGGAAGAACAACAAGAAGAAGAAATATCTCGAAATATGTCCGTCAGGCCAGTTCCTTTGAGATGAATCTGCAAATATCTCGGAAACGAAGCGAGCTATGGCAAAATGTTAAGAGACCTTTTTTTTAGATAATTAAGTTACCTACTTTTTATGTTCTATGATATTTTTCGATCAGATGCGTAGTTCTCGAGATATATCAAGATATTTAAAAGTTCCGAAGCCGCACCAACATAATAGAGATACAGAAACACCGTGGCCCCTTTCTTTGAGATAACTCTGCACTATTGCGAGCTGGAAATGCCACTTCCAGTTTAGCTGTGCAGAAGAAGAACAACAAGAAGAAGAAATATCTCGAAATATGTCCGTCAGGCCCCTTCCCTGGAGATAAATCTGCAAATATCTCGGAAACGAAGAGAGCTATGGCAAAATGTTAAGAGACCTTTTTAGTAGAGAATTAAGTTTCCTACTTTTTATGTTCTATGATATTTTTTGATTAGATGCGTAGTTCTCGAGATATATCAAGATATTTAAAAGTTCCGAAGCCGCACCAACATAATAGAGATACAGAAACACCGTGGCCCCTTTCTTTGAGATAACTCTGCACTATTGCGAGCTGGAAATGCCACTTCCAGCTTAGCTGTGCAGAAGAAGAACAACAAGAAGAAGAAATATCTCGAAATATGTCCGTCAGGCCCCTTCCCTTGAGATATATCAGCAAATATCTCGGAAACGAAGCGAGCTATGGCAAAATGTTAAGAGACCTTTTTTGTAGAGAATTATGTTTCCTACAATTTATGTTCTATGATATTTTTTGATCAGAAGCGTAGTTTTCGAGATACATCGAGATATTTAAAAGTTCCGAAGCCGCACCAACATAATAGAGATACAGAAACACCGTGGCCCCTTTCTTTGAGATAACTCTGCACTAGTGCGAGCCGCAAATGCCACTTCCAGCTTAGCTGTGCAGAAGAAGAACAACAAGAAGAAGAAATATCTCGAAATATGTCCGTCAGGCCCCTTCCCTTGAGATAAATCTGCAAATATCTCGGAAACGAAGAGAGCTATGGCAAAATGTTAAGAGACCTTTTTTGTAGAGAATTAAGTTTCCTACTTTTTATGTTCTATGATATTTTTTGATCAGATGCGTAGTTCTCGAGATATATCAAGATATTTAAAAGTTCCGAATCCGCACCAACATAATAGAGATACAGAAACACCGTGGCCCCTTTCTTTGAGATAACTCTGCACTATTGCGAGCTGGAAATGCCACTTCCAGCTTAGCTGTGCAGAGGAAGAACAACAAGAAGAAGAAATATCTCGAAATATGTCCGTCAGGCCAGTTCCTTTGAGATGAATCTGCAAATATCTCGGAAACGAAGCGAGCTATGACAAAATGTTAAGAGACGTTTTTTATAGAGAATTATGTTTCCTACAATTTATGTTCTATGATATTTTTTGATCAGAAGCGTAGTTTTCGAGATATATCGAGATATTTAAAAGTTCCGAAGCCGCACCAACATAATAGGGATACAGAAACACCGTGGCCCCTTTCTTTGAGATAACTCTGCACTATTGCGAGCTGCAAATGCCACTTCCAGCTTAGCTGTGCAGAAGAAGAACAACAAGATGAAGAAATATTTCGAAATATGTCCGTTAGGCCCCTTCCCTTGAGATAAATCTGCAAATATCTCGGAAACGAAGAGAGCTATGGCAAAATGTTAAGAGACCTTTTTTTTAGATAATTAAGTTTCCTACTTTTTATGTTCTATGATATTTTTCGATCAGATGCGTAGTTCTCGAGATATATCAAGATATTTAAAAGTTCCGAAGCCGCACCAACATAATAGAGATACAGAAACACCGTGGCCCCTTTCTTTGAGATAACTCTGCACTATTGCGAGCTGGAAATGCCACTTCCAGTTTAGCTGTGCAGAAGAAGAACAACAAGAAGAAGAAATATCTCGAAATATGTCCGTTAGGCCTCTTCCCTTGAGATAAATCTGCAAATATCTCGGAAACGAAGCGAGCTATGGCAAAATCTTAAGAGACCTGTTTTGTAGAGAATTAAGTTTCCTACTTTTTATGTTCTATGATATTTTTTGATCAGATGCGTAGTTCTCGAGATATATCAAGATATTTAAAAGTTCCGAAGCCGCACCAACATAATAGAGATACAGAAACACCGTGGCCCCTTTCTTTGAGATAACTCTGCACTATTGCGAGCTGGAAATGCCACTTCCAGCTTAGCTGTGCAGAAGAAGAACAACAAGAAGAAGAAATATCTCGAAATATGTCCGTCAGGCCCCTTCCCTTGAGATAAATCTGCAAATATCTCGGAAACGAAGCGAGCTATGGCAAAATGTTAAGAGACCTTTTTTGTAGAGAATTATGTTTCCTACAATTTATGTTCTATGATATTTTTTGATCAGAAGCGTAGTTTTCGAGATATATCGAGATATTTAAAAGTTCCGAAGCCGCACCAACATAATAGAGATACAGAAACACCGTGGCCCCTTTCTTTGAGATAACTCTGCACTAGTGCGAGCCGCAAATGCCATTTCCAGCTCAGCTGTGCAGAAGAAGAACAACAAGAAGAAGAAATATCTCGAAATATGTCCGTCAGGCCCCTTCCCTTGAGATAAATCTGCAAATATCTCGGAAACGAAGAGAGCTATGGCAAAATGTTAAGAGACCTTTTTTGTAGAGAATTAAGTTTCCTACTTTTTATGTTCTATGATATTTTTTGATCAGATGCGTAGTTCTCGAGATATATCAAGATATTTAAAAGTTCCGAATCCGCACCAACATAATAGAGATACAGAAACACCGTGGCCCCTTTCTTTGAGATATCTCTGCACTATTGCGAGCTGGAAATGCCACTTCCAGCTTAGCTGTGCAGAGGAAGAACAACAAGAAGAAGAAATATCTCGAAATATGTCCGTCAGGCCAGTTCCTTTGAGATGAATCTGCAAATATCTCGGAAACGAAGCGAGCTATGACAAAATGCTAAGAGACGTTTTTTATAGAGAATTATGTTTCCTACAATTTATGTTCTATGATATTTTTTGATCAGAAGCGTAGGTTTCGAGATATATCGAGATATTTAAAAGTTCCGAAGCCGCACCAACATAATTGGGATACAGAAACACCGTGGCCCCTTTCTTTGAGATAACTCTGCACTAGTGCGAGCCGCAAATGCCACTTCCAGCTTAGCTGTGCAGAAGAAGAACAACAAGAAGAAGAAATATCTCGAAATATGTCCGTCAGGCCCCTTCCCTTGAGATAAATCTGCAAATATCTCGGAAACGAAGCGAGCTATGGCAAAATGTTAAGAAACCTTTTTTGTAGAGAATTAAGTTTCCTACTTTTTATGTTCTATGATATTTTTTGATCAGATGCGTAGTTCTCGAGATATATCAAGATATTTAAAAGTTCCGAAGCCGCACCAACATAATAGAGATACAGAAACACCGTGGCCCCTTTCTTTGAGATAACTCTGCACTATTGCGAGCTGCAAATGCCACTTCCAGCTTAGCTGTGCAGAAGAAGAACAACAAGAAGAAGAAATATCTCGAAATATGTCCGTCAGGCCCCTTCCCTTGAGATAAATCTGCAAATATCTCGGAAACGAAGAGAGCTATGGCAAAATGTTAAGAGACCTTTTTTGTAGAGAATTAAGTTTCCTACTTTTTATGTTCTATGATATTTTTTGATCAGATGCGTAGTTCTCGAGATATATCAAGATATTCAAAAGTTCCGAAGCCGCACCAACATAATAGAGATACAGAAACACCGTGGCCCCTTTCTTTCAGATAACTATGCATTATTGCGAGCTGCAAATGCCACTTCCAGTTTAGCTGTGCAGAAGAAGAACAACAAGAAGAAGAAATATCTCGAAATATGTCCGTTAGGCGCCTTCCCTTGAGATAAATCTGCAAATATCTCGGAAACGAAGCGAGCTATGGCAAAATCTTAAGAGACCTTTTTTGTAGAGAATTAAGTTTCCTACTTTTTATGTTCTATGATATTTTTTGATCAGATGCGTAGTTCTCGAGATATATCAAGATATTTAAAAGTTCCGAAGCCGCACCAACATAATAGAGATACAGAAACACCGTGGCCCCTTTCTTTGAGATAACTCTGCACTATTGCGAGCTGTAAATGCCACTTCCAGCTTAGCTGTGCAGAAGAAGAACAACAAGAAGAAGAAATATCTCGAAATATGTCCGTTAGGCCCCTTCCCGTGAGATAAATCTGCAAATATCTCGGAAACGAAGCGAGCTATGGTAAAATGTTAAGAGACCTCTTTTGTAGAGAATTAAGTTTCCTACTTGTTATGTTCTATGATATTTTTTGATCAGATGCGTAGTTCTCGAGATATATCAAGATATTTAAAAGTTCCGAAGCCGCACCAACATAATAGAGATACAGAAACACCGTGGCCCCTTTCTTTGAGATAACTCTGCACTATTGCGAGCTGCAAATGCCACTTCCAGCTTAGCTGTGCAGAAGAAGAACAACAAGAAGAAGAAATATCTCGAAATATGTCCGTCAGGCCCCTTCCCTTGAGATAAATCTGCAAATATCTCGGAAACGAAGAGAGCTATGGCAAAATGTTAAGAGACCTTTTTTGTAGAGAATTAAGTTTCCTACTTTTTATGTTCTATGATATTTTTTGATCAGATGCGTAGTTCTCGAGATATATCAAGATATTCAAAAGTTCCGAAGCCGCACCAACATAATAGAGATACAGAAACACCGTGGCCCCTTTCTTTCAGATAACTATGCACTATTGCGAGCTGCAAATGCCACTTCCAGCCTAGCTGTGCAGAAGAAGAACAACAAGAAGAAGAAATATCTCGAAATATGTCCGTCAGGCCAGTTCCTTTGAGCTGAATCTGCAAATATCTCGGAAACGAAGCGAGCTATGGCAAAATGTTAAGAGACGTTTTTTATAGAGAATTATGTTTCCTACAATTTATGTTCTATGATATTTTTTGATCAGAAGCGTAGTTTTCGAGATATATCGAGATATTTAAAAGTTCCGAAGCCGCACCAACATAATAGGGATACAGAAACACCGTGGCCCCTTTCTTTGAGATAACTCTGCACTATTGCGAGCTGGAAATGCCACTTCCAGTTTAGCTGTGCAGAAGAAGAACAACAAGAAGAAGAAATATCTCGAAATATGTCCGTTAGGCCCCTTCCCGTGAGATAAATCTGCAAATATCTCGGAAACGAAGCGAGCTATGGCAAAATGTTAAGAGACCTCTTTTGTAGAGAATTAAGTTTCCTACTTGTTATGTTCTATGATATTTTTTGATCAGATGCGTAGTTCTCGAGATATATCAAGATATTTAAAAGTTCCGAAGCCGCACCAACATAATAGAGATACAGAAACACCGTGGCCCCTTTCTTTGAGATAACTCTGCACTATTGCGAGCTGCAAATGCCACTTCCAGCTTAGCTGTGCAGAAGAAGAACAACAAGAAGAAGAAATATCTCGAAATATGTCCGTCAGGCCAGTTCCTTTGAGCTGAATCTGCAAATATCTCGGAAACGAAGCGAGCTATGGCAAAATGTTAAGAGACGTTTTTTGTAGAGAATTATGTTTCCTACAATTTATGTTCTATGATATTTTTTGATCAGAAGCGTAGTTTTCGAGATATATCGAGATATTTAAAAGTTCCGAAGCCGCACCAACATAATAGGGATACAGAAACACCGTGGCCCCTTTCTTTGAGATAACTCTGCACTATTGCGAGCTGGAAATGCCACTTCCAGTTTAGCTGTGCAGAAGAAGAACAACAAGAAGAAGAAATATCTCGAAATATGTCCGTCAGGCCCCTTCCCTTGAGATAAATCTGCAAATATCTCGGAAACGAAGCGAGCTATGGCAAAATGTTAAGAGACCTTTTTTGTAGAGAATTAAGTTTCCTACTTTTTATGTTCTATGATATTTTTTGATCAGATGCGTAGTTCTCGAGATATATCAAGATATTTAAAAGTACCGAAGCCGCACCAACATAATAGAGATACAGAAACACCGTGGCCCCTTTCTTTGAGATAACTCTGCACTATTGCGAGCTGCAAATGCCACTTCCAGCTTAGCTGTGCAGAAGAAGAACAACAAGAAGAAGAAATATCTCGAAATATGTCAGTCAGGCCAGTTCCTTTGAGCTGAATCTGCAAATATCTCGGAAACGAAGCGAGCTATGGCAAAATGTTAAGAGACGTTTTTTGTAGAGAATTATGTTTCCTACAATTTATGTTCTATGATATTTTTTGATCAGAAGCGTAGTTTTCGAGATATATCGAGATATTTAAAAGTTCCGAAGCCGCACCAACATAATAGAGATACAGAAACACCGTGGCCGCTTTCTTTGAGATAACTCTGCACTAGTGCGAGCCGCAAATGCCACTTCCAGCTTAGCTGTGCAGAAGAAGAACAACAAGAAGAAGAAATATCTCGAAATATGTCCGTCAGGCCCCTTCCCTTGAGATAAATCTGCAAATATCTCGGAAACGAAGCGAGCTATGGCAAAATGTTAAGAGACCTTTTTTGTAGAGAATTAAGTTTCCTACTTTTTATGTTCTATGATATTTTTTGATCAGATGCGTAGTTCTCGAGATATATCAAGATATTTAAAAGTTCCGAAGCCGCACCAACATAATAGAGATACAGAAACACCGTGGCCCCTTTCTTTGAGATAACTCTGCACTATTGCGAGCTGCAAATGCCACTTCCAGCTTAGCTGTGCAGAGGAAGAACAACAAGAAGAAGAAATATCTCGAAATACGTCCGTCAGGCCCCTTCCCTTGAGATAAATCTGCAAATATCTCGGAAACGAAGCGAGCTATGGCAAAATGTTTAGAGACCTTTCTTGTAGAGAATTAAGTTTCCTACTTTTTATGTAGTATGATATTTTTAGATCAGATGCGTAGTTCTCGAGATATATCAAGATATTTAAAAGTTCCGAAGTCGCACCAACATAATAGAGATACAGAAACACCGTGGCCCCTTTCTTTGAGATAACTCTGCACTATTGCGAGCTGCAAATGCCACTTCCAGCTTAGCTGTGCAGAAGAAGAACAACAAGAAGAAGAAATATCTCGAAATATGTCCGTCAGGCCCCTTCCCTTGAGATAAATCTGCAAATATCTCGGAAACGATGCGAGCTATGGCAAAATGTTAAGAGACCTTTTTTGTAGGGAATTAAGTTTCCTACTTTTTATGTTCTATGATATTTTTTGATCAGATGCGTAGTTCTCGAGATATATCAAGATATTTAAAAGTTCCGAAGCCGCACCAACATAATAGAGATACAGAAACACCGTGGCCCCTCTCTTTGAGATAACTCTGCACTATTGCGAGCTGCAAATGCCACTTCCAGCTTAGCTGTGCAGAGGAAGAACAACAAGAAGAAGAAATATCTCGAAATACGTCCGTCAGGCCCCTTCCCTTGAGATAAATCTGCAAATATCTCGGAAACGAAGCGAGCTATGGCAAAATGTTTAGAGACCTTTCTTGTAGAGAATTAAGTTTCCTACTTTTTATGTAGTATGATATTTTTAGATCAGATGCGTAGTTCTCGAGATATATCAAGATATTTAAAAGTTCCGAAGTCGCACCAACATAATAGAGATACAGAAACACCGTGGCCCCTTTCTTTGAGATAACTCTGCACTATTGCGAGCTGCAAATGCCACTTCCAGCTTAGCTGTGCAGAAGAAGAACAACAAGAAGAAGAAATATCTCGAAATATGTCCGTCAGGCCCCTTCCCTTGAGATAAATCTGCAAATATCTCGGAAACGATGCGAGCTATGGCAAAATGTTAAGAGACCTTTTTTGTAGGGAATTAAGTTTCCTACTTTTTATGTTCTATGATATTTTTTGATCAGATGCGTAGTTCTCGAGATATATCAAGATATTTAAAAGTTCCGAAGCCGCACCAACATAATAGAGATACAGAAACACCGTGGCCCCTTTCTTTGAGATAATTCTGCACTATTGCGAGCTGGAAATGCCACTTCCAGTTTAGCTGTGCAGAAGAAGAACAACAAGAAGAAGAAATATCTCGAAATATGTCCGTCAGGCCCCTTCCCTTGAGATAAATCTGCAAATATCTCGGAAACGAAGCGAGCTATGGCAAAATGTTAAGAGACCTTTTTTGTAGAGAATTAAGTTTCCTACTTTTTATGTTCTATGATATTTTTTGATCAGATGCGTAGTTCTCGAGATATATCAAGATACTTAAAAGTTCCGAAGCCGCACCAACATAATAGAGATACAGAAACACCGTGGCCCCTTTCTTTGAGATAACTCTGCACTATTGCGAGCTGCAAATGCCACTTCCAGCTTAGCTGTGCAGAGGAAGAACAACAAGAAGAAGAAATATCTCGAAATATGTCCGTCAGGCCCCTTCCCTTGAGATACATCTGCAAATATCTCGGAAACGAAGCGAGCTATGGCAAAATGTTAAGAGACGTTTTTTATAGAGAATTATGTTTCCTACAATTTATGTTCTATGATATTTTTTGATCAGAAGCGTAGTTTTCGAGATATATCGAGATATTTAAAAGTTCCGAAGCCGCACCAACATAATAGGGATACAGAAACACCGTGGCCCCTTTCTTTGAGATAACTCTGCACTAGTGCGAGCCGCAAATGCCACTTCCAGCTTAGCTGTGCAGAAGAAGAACAACAAGAAGAAGAAATATCTCGAAATATGTCCGTCAGGCCCCTTCCCTTGAGATAAATCTGCAAATATCTCGGAAACGAAGCGAGCTATGGCAAAATGTTAAGAGACCTTTTTTGTAGAGAATTAAGTTTCCTACTTTTTATGTTCTATGATATTTTTTGATCAGATGCATAGTTCTCGAGATATATCAAGATATTTAAAAGTTCCGAAGCCGCACCAACATAATAGAGATACAGAAACACCGTGGCCCCTTTCTTTGAGATAACTCTGCACTATTGCGAGCTGCAAATGCCACTTCCAGCTTAGCTGTGCAGAAGAAGAACAACAAGAAGAAGAAATATCTCGAAATATGTCCGTCAGGCCAGTTCCTTTGAGCTGAATCTGCAAATATCTCGGAAACGAAGCGAGCTATGGCAAAATGTTAAGAGACGTTTTTTGTAGAGAATTATGTTTCCTACAATTTATGTTCTATGATATTTTTTGATCAGAAGCGTAGTTTTCGAGATATATCGAGATATTTAAAAGTTCCGAAGCCGCACCAACATAATAGAGATACAGAAACACCGTGGCCGCTTTCTTTGAGATAACTCTGCACTAGTGCGAGCCGCAAATGCCACTTCCAGCTTAGCTGTGCAGAAGAAGAACAACAAGAAGAAGAAATATCTCGAAATATGTCCGTCAGGCCCCTTCCCTTGAGATAAATCTGCAAATATCTCGGAAACGAAGCGAGCTATGGCAAAATGTTAAGAGACCTTTTTTGTAGAGAATTAAGTTTCCTAATTTTTATCTTCTATGATATTTTTTGATCAGATGCGTAGTTCTCGAGATATATCAAGATATTTAAAAGTTCCGAAGCCGCACCAACATAATAGAGATACAGAAACACCGTGGCCCCTCTCTTTGAGATAACTCTGCACTATTGCGAGCTGCAAATGCCACTTCCAGCTTAGCTGTGCAGAGGAAGGACAACAAGAAGAAGAAATATCTCGAAATACGTCCGTCAGGCCCCTTCCCTTGAGATAAATCTGCAAATATCTCGGAAACGAAGCGAGCTATGGCAAAATGTTTAGAGACCTTTCTTGTAGAGAATTAAGTTTCCTACTTTTTATGTAGTATGATATTTTTAGATCAGATGCGTAGTTCTCGAGATATATCAAGATATTTAAAAGTTCCGAAGTCGCACCAACATAATAGAGATACAGAAACACCGTGGCCCCTTTCTTTGAGATAACTCTGCACTATTGCGAGCTGCAAATGCCACTTCCAGCTTAGCTGTGCAGAAGAAGAACAACAAGAAGAAGAAATATCTCGAAATATGTCCGTCAGGCCCCTTCCCTTGAGATAAATCTGCAAATATCTCGGAAACGAAGCGAGCTATGGCAAAATCTTAAGAGACCTTTTTTGTAGAGAATTAAGTTTCCTACTTTTTATGTTCTATGATATTTTTCGATCAGAGGCGTAGTTTTCGAGATATATCGATATATTTAAAAGTTCCGAAGCCGCACCAACATAATAGAGATACAGAAACACCGTGGCCCCTTTCTTTGAGATAACTCTGCACTGTTGCGACCTGCAAATGCCACTTCCAGCTCAGCTGTGCAGAAGAAGAACAACAAGAAGAAGAAATATCTCGAAATATGTCCGTCAGGCCCCTTCCCTTGAGATAAATCTGCAAATATCTCGGAAACGAAGCGAGCTATGGCAAAATGTTAAGAGACCTTTTTTGTAGAGAATTATGTTTCCTACAATTTATGTTCTATGATATTTTTTGATCAGATGCGTAGTTCTCGAGATATATCAAGATATTTAGAAGTTCCGAAGCCGCACCAACATAATAGAGATACAGAAACACCGTGGCCCCTCTCTTTGAGATAACTCTGCACTATTGCGAGCTGCAAATGCCACTTCCAGCTTAGCTGTGCAGAGGAAGAACAACAAGAAGAAGAAATATCTCGAAATACGTCCGTCAGGCCCCTTCCCTTGAGATAAATCTGCAAATATCTCGGAAACGAAGCGAGCTATGGCAAAATGTTTAGAGACCTTTCTTGTAGAGAATTAAGTTTCCTACTTTTTATGTTCTATGATATTTTTTGATCAGATGCGTAGTTCTCGAGATATATCAAGATACTTAAAAGTTCCGAAGCCGCACCAACATAATAGAGATACAGAAACACCGTGGCCCCTTTCTTTGAGATAACTCTGCACTATTGCGAGCTGCAAATGCCACTTCCAGCTTAGCTGTGCAGAGGAAGAACAACAAGAAGAAGAAATATCTCGAAATATGTCCGTCAGGCCCCTTCCCTTGAGATACATCTGCAAATATCTCGGAAACGAAGCGAGCTATGGCAAAATGTTAAGCGACGTTTTTTATAGAGAATTATGTTTCCTACAATTTATGTTCTATGATATTTTTTGATCAGAAGCGTAGTTTTCGAGATATATCGAGATATTTAAAAGTTCCGAAGCCGCACCAACATAATAGGGATACAGAAACACCGTGGCCCCTTTCTTTGAGATAACTCTGCACTAGTGCGAGCCGCAAATGCCACTTCCAGCTTAGCTGTGCAGAAGAAGAACAACAAGAAGAAGAAATATCTCGAAATATGTCCGTCAGGCCCCTTCCCTTGAGATAAATCTGCAAATATCTCGGAAACGAAGCGAGCTATGGCAAAATGTTAAGAGACCTTTTTTGTAGAGAATTAAGTTTCCTACTTTTTATGTTCTATGATATTTTTTGATCAGATGCATAGTTCTCGAGATATATCAAGATATTTAAAAGTTCCGAAGCCGCACCAACATAATAGAGATACAGAAACACCGTGGCCCCTTTCTTTGAGATAACTCTGCACTATTGCGAGCTGTAAATGCCACTTCCAGCTTAGCTGTGCAGAAGAAGAAGAACAAGAAGAAGAAATATCTCGAAATATGTCCGTCAGGCCCCTTCCCTTGAGATATATCTGCAAATATCTCGGAAACGAAGCGAGCTATGGCAAAATGTTAAGAGACCTTTTTTGTAGAGAATTATGTTTCCTACAATTTATGTTCTATGATATTTTTTGATCAGAAGCGTAGTTTTCGAGATATATCGAGATATTTAAAAGTTCCGAAGACGCACCAACATAATAGAGATACAGAAACACCGTGGCCCCTTTCTTTGAGATAACTCTGCACTATTGCGAGCTGGAAATGCCACTTCCAGTTTAGCTGTGCAGAAGAAGAACAACAAGAAGAAGAAATATCTCGAAATATGTCCGTCAGGCCCCTTCCCTTGAGATAAATATGCAAATATCTCGGGAACGAAGCGAGGTATGGCAAAATGTTAAGAGACCTTTTTTGTAGAGAATTAAGTTTCCTACTTTTTATGTTCTATGATATTTTTTGATCAGATGCGTAGTTCTCGAGATATATCAAGATATTTAAAAGTTCCGAAGCCGCACCAACATAATAGAGATACAGAAACACCGTGGCCCCTTTCTTTGAGATAACTCTGCACTATTGCGAGCTGCAAATGCCACTTCCAGCTTAGCTGTGCAGAGGAAGAACAACAAGAAGAAGAAATATCTCGAAATATGTCCGTCAGGCCAGTTCCTTTGAGCTGAATCTGCAAATATCTCGGAAACGAAGCGAGCTATGGCAAAATGTTAAGAGACGTTTTTTGTAGAGAATTATGTTTCCTACAATTTATGTTCTATGATATTTTTTGATCAGAAGCGTAGTTTTCGAGATATATCGAGATATTTAAAAGTTCCGAAGACGCACCAACATAATAGAGATACAGAAACACCGTGGCCCCTTTCTTTGAGATAACTCTGCACTATTGCGCGCTGCAAATGCCACTTCCAGCTTAGCTGTGCAGAAGAAGAACAACAAGAAGAAGAAATATCTCGAAATATGTCCATCAGGCCCCTTCCCTTGAGATAAATCTGCAAATATCTCGGAAACGAAGCGAGCTATTGCAAAATGTTAAGAGACCTTTTTTGTAGAGAATTAAGTTTCCTACTTTTTATGTTCTATGATATTTTTCGATCAGAGGCGTAGTTCTCGAGATATATCAAGATATTTAAAAGTTCCGAAGCCGCACCAACATAATAGAGATACAGAAACACCGTGGCCCCTTTCTTTGAGATAACTCTGCACGATTGCGAGCTGGAAATGCCACTTCCAGTTTAGCTGTGCAGAAGAAGAACAACAAGAAGAAGAAATATCTCGAAATATGTCCACCAGGACCCTTCCCCTGAGATAAATCTGCAAATATCTCGGAAACGAAGCGAGCTATGGCAAAATGTTAAGAGACCTTTTTTGTAGAGAATAACGTTTCCTACAATTTACGTTCTATGATATTTTGTGATCAGAAGCGTAGTTTTCGAGATATATCGATATATTTAAAAGTTCCGAAGCCGCACCAACATAATAGAGATACAGAAACACCGTGGCCCCTTTCTTTGGGATAACTCTGCACTATTGCGAGCTGCAAATGCCACTTCCAGCTTAGCTGTGCAGAAGAAGAACAACAAGAAGAAGAAATATCTCGAAATATGTCCGTCAGACCCCTTCCCTTGAGATGTATCTGCAAATATCTCGGAAACGAAGCGAGCTATGGCAAAATGTTAAGAGACCTTTTTTGTAGAGAATAATGTTTCCTACAATTTACGTTCTATGATATTTTTTGATCAGAAGCGTAGTTTTCGAGATATATCGAGATATTTAAAAGTTCCGAAGCCGCACCAACATAATAGAGATACAGAAACACCGTGGCCCCTTTCTTTGAGATAACTCTGCACTATTGCGAGCTGGAAATGCCACTTCCAGTTTAGCTGTGCAGAAGAAGAACAACAAGAAGAAGAAATATCTCGAAATATGTCCGTTAGGCCCCTTCCCTTGAGATAAATCCGCAAATATCTCGGAAACGAAGCGAGCTATGGCAAAATGTTAAGAGACCTTTTTTGTAGAGAATTAAGTTTCCTACTTTTTATGTTCTATGATATTTTTTGATCAGCTGCGTAGTTCTCGAGATATATCAAGATATTTAAAAGTTCCGAAGCCGCACCAACATAATAGAGATACAGAAACACCGTGGCCCCTTTCTTTGAGATAACTCTGCACTATTGCGAGCTGCAAATGCCACTTCCAGCTTAGCTGTGCAGAGGAAGAACAACAAGAAGAAGAAATATCTCGAAATATGTCCGTCAGGCCAGTTCCTTTGAGCTGAATCTGCAAATATCTCGGAAACGAAGCGAGCTATGGCAAAATGTTAAGAGACGTTTTTTGTAGAGAATTATGTTTCCTACAATCTATGTTCTATGATATTTTTTGATCAGAAGCGTAGTTTTCGAGATATATCGAGATATTTAAAAGTTCCGAAGACGCACCAACATAATAGAGATACAGAAACACCGTGGCCCCTTTCTTTGAGATAACTCTGCACTATTGCGAGCTGGAAATGCCACTTCCAGTTTAGCTGTGCAGAAGAAGAACAACAAGAAGAAGAAATATCTCGAAATATGTCCGTCAGGCCCCTTCCCTTGAGATAAATATGCAAATATCTCGGGAACGAAGCGAGGTATGGCAAAATGTTAAGAGACCTTTTTTGTAGAGAATTAAGTTTCCTACTTTTTATGTTCTATGATATTTTTTGATCAGATGCGTAGTTCTCGAGATATATCAAGATATTTAAAAGTTCCGAAGCCGCACCAACATAATAGAGATACAGAAACACCGTGGCCCCTTTCTTTGAGATAACTCTGCACTATTGCGAGCTGCAAATGCCACTTCCAGCTTAGCTGTGCAGAGGAAGAACAACAAGAAGAAGAAATATCTCGAAATATGTCCGTCAGGCCAGTTCCTTTGAGCTGAATCTGCAAATATCTCGGAAACGAAGCGAGCTATGGCAAAATGTTAAGAGACGTTTTTTGTAGAGAATTATGTTTCCTACAATTTATGTTCTATGATATTTTTTGATCAGAAGCGTAGTTTTCGAGATATATCGAGATATTTAAAAGTTCCGAAGACGCACCAACATAATAGAGATACAGAAACACCGTGGCCCCTTTCTTTGAGATAACTCTGCACTATTGCGCGCTGCAAATGCCACTTCCAGCTTAGCTGTGCAGAAGAAGAACAACAAGAAGAAGAAATATCTCGAAATATGTCCATCAGGCCCCTTCCCTTGAGATAAATCTGCAAATATCTCGGAAACGAAGCGAGCTATTGCAAAATGTTAAGAGACCTTTTTTGTAGAGAATTAAGTTTCCTACTTTTTATGTTCTATGATATTTTTCGATCAGAGGCGTAGTTCTCGAGATATATCAAGATATTTAAAAGTTCCGAAGCCGCACCAACATAATAGAGATACAGAAACACCGTGGCCCCTTTCTTTGAGATAACTCTGCACGATTGCGAGCTGGAAATGCCACTTCCAGTTTAGCTGTGCAGAAGAAGAACAACAAGAAGAAGAAATATCTCGAAATATGTCCACCAGGACCCTTCCCCTGAGATAAATCTGCAAATATCTCGGAAACGAAGCGAGCTATGGCAAAATGTTAAGAGACCTTTTTTGTAGAGAATAACGTTTCCTACAATTTACGTTCTATGATATTTTGTGATCAGAAGCGTAGTTTTCGAGATATATCGATATATTTAAAAGTTCCGAAGCCGCACCAACATAATAGAGATACAGAAACACCGTGGCCCCTTTCTTTGGGATAACTCTGCACTATTGCGAGCTGCAAATGCCACTTCCAGCTTAGCTGTGCAGAAGAAGAACAACAAGAAGAAGAAATATCTCGAAATATGTCCGTCAGACCCCTTCCCTTGAGATGTATCTGCAAATATCTCGGAAACGAAGCGAGCTATGGCAAAATGTTAAGAGACCTTTTTTGTAGAGAATAATGTTTCCTACAATTTACGTTCTATGATATTTTTTGATCAGAAGCGTAGTTTTCGAGATATATCGAGATATTTAAAAGTTCCGAAGCCGCACCAACATAATAGAGATACAGAAACACCGTGGCCCCTTTCTTTGAGATAACTCTGCACTATTGCGAGCTGGAAATGCCACTTCCAGTTTAGCTGTGCAGAAGAAGAACAACAAGAAGAAGAAATATCTCGAAATATGTCCGTTAGGCCCCTTCCCTTGAGATAAATCCGCAAATATCTCGGAAACGAAGCGAGCTATGGCAAAATGTTAAGAGACCTTTTTTGTAGAGAATTAAGTTTCCTACTTTTTATGTTCTATGATATTTTTTGATCAGCTGCGTAGTTCTCGAGATATATCAAGATATTTAAAAGTTCCGAAGCCGCACCAACATAATAGAGATACAGAAACACCGTGGCCCCTTTCTTTGAGATAACTCTGCACTATTGCGAGCTGCAAATGCCACTTCCAGCTTAGCTGTGCAGAGGAAGAACAACAAGAAGAAGAAATATCTCGAAATATGTCCGTCAGGCCAGTTCCTTTGAGCTGAATCTGCAAATATCTCGGAAACGAAGCGAGCTATGGCAAAATGTTAAGAGACGTTTTTTGTAGAGAATTATGTTTCCTACAATCTATGTTCTATGATATTTTTTGATCAGAAGCGTAGTTTTCGAGATATATCGAGATATTTAAAAGTTCCGAAGACGCACCAACATAATAGAGATACAGAAACACCGTGGCCCCTTTCTTTGAGATAACTCTGCACTATTGCGAGCTGGAAATGCCACTTCCAGTTTAGCTGTGCAGAAGAAGAACAACAAGAAGAAGAAATATCTCGAAATATGTCCGTCAGGCCCCTTCCCTTGAGATAAATATGCAAATATCTCGGGAACGAAGCGAGGTATGGCAAAATGTTAAGAGACCTTTTTTGTAGAGAATTAAGTTTCCTACTTTTTATGTTCTATGATATTTTTTGATCAGATGCGTAGTTCTCGAGATATATCAAGATATTTAAAAGTTCCGAAGCCGCACCAACATAATAGAGATACAGAAACACCGTGGCCCCTTTCTTTGAGATAACTCTGCACTATTGCGAGCTGCAAATGCCACTTCCAGCTTAGCTGTGCAGAGGAAGAACAACAAGAAGAAGAAATATCTCGAAATATGTCCGTCAGGCCAGTTCCTTTGAGCTGAATCTGCAAATATCTCGGAAACGAAGCGAGCTATGGCAAAATGTTAAGAGACGTTTTTTGTAGAGAATTATGTTTCCTACAATTTATGTTCTATGATATTTTTTGATCAGAAGCGTAGTTTTCGAGATATATCGAGATATTTAAAAGTTCCGAAGACGCACCAACATAATAGAGATACAGAAACACCGTGGCCCCTTTCTTTGAGATAACTCTGCACTATTGCGCGCTGCAAATGCCACTTCCAGCTTAGCTGTGCAGAAGAAGAACAACAAGAAGAAGAAATATCTCGAAATATGTCCATCAGGCCCCTTCCCTTGAGATAAATCTGCAAATATCTCGGAAACGAAGCGAGCTATTGCAAAATGTTAAGAGACCTTTTTTGTAGAGAATTAAGTTTCCTACTTTTTATGTTCTATGATATTTTTCGATCAGAGGCGTAGTTCTCGAGATATATCAAGATATTTAAAAGTTCCGAAGCCGCACCAACATAATAGAGATACAGAAACACCGTGGCCCCTTTCTTTGAGATAACTCTGCACGATTGCGAGCTGGAAATGCCACTTCCAGTTTAGCTGTGCAGAAGAAGAACAACAAGAAGAAGAAATATCTCGAAATATGTCCATCAGGACCCTTCCCCTGAGATAAATCTGCAAATATCTCGGAAACGAAGCGAGCTATGGCAAAATGTTAAGAGACCTTTTTTGTAGAGAATAACGTTTCCTACAATTTACGTTCTATGATATTTTGTGATCAGAAGCGTAGTTTTCGAGATATATCGATATATTTAAAAGTTCCGAAGCCGCACCAACATAATAGAGATACAGAAACACCGTGGCCCCTTTCTTTGGGATAACTCTGCACTATTGCGAGCTGCAAATGCCACTTCCAGCTTAGCTGTGCAGAAGAAGAACAACAAGAAGAAGAAATATCTCGAAATATGTCCGTCAGACCCCTTCCCTTGAGATGTATCTGCAAATATCTCGGAAACGAAGCGAGCTATGGCAAAATGTTAAGAGACCTTTTTTGTAGAGAATAATGTTTCCTACAATTTACGTTCTATGATATTTTTTGATCAGAAGCGTAGTTTTCGAGATATATCGAGATATTTAAAAGTTCCGAAGCCGCACCAACATAATAGAGATACAGAAACACCGTGGCCCCTTTCTTTGAGATAACTCTGCACTATTGCGAGCTGGAAATGCCACTTCCAGTTTAGCTGTGCAGAAGAAGAACAACAAGAAGAAGAAATATCTCGAAATATGTCCGTTAGGCCCCTTCCCTTGAGATAAATCCGCAAATATCTCGGAAACGAAGCGAGGTATGGCAAAATGTTAAGAGACCTTTTTTGTAGAGAATTAAGTTTCCTACTTTTTATGTTCTATGATATTTTTTGATCAGCTGCGTAGTTCTCGAGATATATCAAGATATTTAAAAGTTCCGAAGCCGCACCAACATAATAGAGATACAGAAACACCGTGGCCCCTTTCTTTGAGATAACTCTGCACTATTGCGAGCTGCAAATGCCACTTCCAGCTTAGCTGTGCAGAGGAAGAACAACAAGAAGAAGAAATATCTCGAAATATGTCCGTCAGGCCAGTTCCTTTGAGCTGAATCTGCAAATATCTCGGAAACGAAGCGAGCTATGGCAAAATGTTAAGAGACGTTTTTTGTAGAGAATTATGTTTCCTACAATCTATGTTCTATGATATTTTTTGATCAGAAGCGTAGTTTTCGAGATATATCGAGATATTTAAAAGTTCCGAAGACGCACCAACATAATAGAGATACAGAAACACCGTGGCCCCTTTCTTTGAGATAACTGTGCACTAGTGCGAGCCGCAAATGCCACTTCCAGCTTAGCTGTGCAGAAGAAGAACAACAAGAAGAAGAAATATCTCGAAATATGTCCGCCAGGCCCCTTCCCTTGAGATATATGTGCAAATATCTCGGAAACGAAGCGAGCTATGGCAAAATGTTTAGAGACCGCTTTTGTAGAGAATTAAGTTTCCTACTTTTTATGTTCTATGATATTTTTCGATCAGAGGCGTAGTTCTCGAGATATATCAAGATATTTAAAAGTTCCGAAGCCGCACCAACATAATAGAGATACAGAAACACCGTGGCCCCTTTCTTTGGGATAACTCTGCACGATTGCGAGCTGGAAATGCCACTTCCAGTTTAGCTGTGCAGAAGAAGAACAACAAGAAGAAGAAATATCTCGAAATATGTCCGTCAGACCCCTTCCCTTGAGATGAATCTGCAAATATCTCGGAAACGAAGCGAGCTATGGCAAAATCTTAAGAGACCTTTTTTGTAGAGAATAATGTTTCCTACAATTTGCGTTCTATGATATTTTTTGATCAGAAGCGTAGTTTTCGAGATATATCGAGATATTTAAAAGTTCCGAAGCCGCACCAACATAATAGAGATACAGAAACACCGTGGCCCCTTTCTTTGAGATAACTCTGCACTATTGCGAGCTGGAAATGCCACTTCCAGTTTAGCTGTGCAGAAGAAGAACAACAAGAAGAAGAAATATCTCGAAATATGTCCGTCAGGCCCCTTCCCTTGAGATAAATCTGCAAATATCTCGGAAACGAAGCGAGCTATGGCAAAATGTTAAGAGACCTTTTTTGTAGAGAATTAAGTTTCCTACTTTTTATCTTCTATGATATTTTTCGATCAGAGGCGTAGTTCTCGAGATATATCAAGATATTTAAAAGTTCCGAAGCCGCACCAACATAGTAGAGATACAGAAACACCGTGGCCCCTTTCTTTGAGATAACTCTGCACGATTGCGAGCTGGAAATGCCACTTCCAGTTTAGCTGTGCAGAAGAAGAACAACAAGAAGAAGAAATATCTCGAAATATGTCCATCAGGACCCTTCCCTTGAGATAAATCTGCAAATATCTCGGAAACGAAGCGAGCTATGGCAAAATGTTAAGAGACCTTTTTTGTAGAGAATAATGTTTCCTACAATTTACGTTCTATGATATTTTTTGATCAGAAGCGTAGTTTTCGAGATATATCGAGATATTTAAAAGTTCCGAAGCCGCACCAACATAATAGAGATACAGAAACACCGTGGCCCCTTTCTTTGAGATAACTCTGCACTATTGCGAGCTGCAAATGCCACTTCCAGCTTAGCTGTGCAGAGGAAGAACAACAAGAAGAAGAAATATCTCGAAATATGTCCGTCAGGCCAGTTCCTTTGAGCTGAATCTGCAAATATCTCGGAAACGAAGCGAGCTATGGCAAAATGTTAAGAGACGTTTTTTGTAGAGAATTATGTTTCCTACAATTTATGTTCTATGATATTTTTTGATCAGCTGCGTAGTTCTCGAGATATATCAAGATATTTAAAAGTTCCGAAGCCGCACCAACATAATAGAGATACAGAAACACCGTGGCCCCTTTCTTTGAGATAACTCTGCACTATTGCGTGCTGCAAATGCCACTTCCAGCTTAGCTGTGCAGAGGAAGAACAACAAGAAGAAGAAATATCTCGAAATATGTCCGTCAGGCCAGTTCCTTTGAGCTGAATCTGCAAATATCTCGGAAACGAAGCGAGCTATGGCAAAATGTTAAGAGACGTTTTTTGTAGAGAATTATGTTTCCTACAATTTATGTTCTATGATATTTTTTGATCAGAAGCGTAGTTTTCGAGATATATCGAGATATTTAAAAGTTCCGAAGACGCACCAACATAATAGAGATACAGAAACACCGTGGCCCCTTTCTTTGAGATAACTGTGCACTAGTGCGAGCCGCAAATGCCACTTCCAGCTTAGCTGTGCAGAAGAAGACCAACAAGAAGAAGAAATATCTCGAAATATGTCCGTCAGGCCCCTTCCCTTGAGATATATGTGCAAATATCTCGGAAACGAAGCGAGCTATGGCAAAATGTTTAGAGACCGCTTTTGTAGAGAATTAAGTTTCCTACTTTTTATGTTCTATGATATTTTTCGATCAGAGGCGTAGTTCTCGAGATATATCAAGATATTTAAAAGTTCCGAAGCCGCACCAACATAATAGAGATACAGAAACACCGTGGCCCCTTTCTTTGAGATAACTCTGCACGATTGCGAGCTGGAAATGCCACTTCCAGTTTAGCTGTGCAGAAGAAGAACAACAAGAAGAAGAAATATCTCGAAATATGTCCATCAGGACCCTTCCCTTGAGATAAATCTGCAAATATCTCGGAAACGAAGCGAGCTATGGCAAAATGTTAAGAGACCTTTTTTGTAGAGAATTATGTTTCCTACAATTTATGTTCTATGATATTTTTTGATCAGAAGCGTAGTTTTCGAGATATATCGAGATATTTAAAAGTTCCGAAGCCGCACCAACATAATAGAGATACAGAAACACCGTGGCCCCTTTCTTTGGGATAACTCTGCACTATTGCGAGCTGCAAATGCCACTTCCAGCTTAGCTGTGCAGAAGAAGAACAACAAGAAGAAGAAATATCTCGAAATATGTCCGTTAGGCCCCTTGCCTTGAGATAAATCTGCAAATATCTCGGAAACGAAGCGAGCTATGGCAAAATGTTAAGAGACCTTTTTTGTAGAGAATTATGTTTCCTACAATTTATGTTCTATGCTATTTTTTGATCAGAAGCGTAGTTTTCGAGATATATCGAGATATTTAAAAGTTCCGAAGCCGCACCAACATAATAGAGATACAGAAACACCGTGGCCCCTTTCTTTGGGATAACTCTGCACTATTGCGAGCTGCAAATGCCACTTCCAGCTTAGCTGTGCAGAAGAAGAACAACAAGAAGAAGAAATATCTCGAAATATGTCCGTCAGACCCCTTCCCTTGAGATGTATCTGCAAATATCTCGGAAACGAAGCGAGCTATGGCAAAATGTTAACAGACCTTTTTTGTAGAGAATAATGTTTCCTACAATTTACGTTCTATGATATTTTTTGATCAGAAGCGTAGTTTTCGAGATATATCGAGATATTTAAAAGTTCCGAAGCCGCACCAACATAATAGAGATACAGAAACACCGTGGCCCCTTTCTTTGAGATAACTCTGCACTATTGCGAGCTGGAAATGCCACTTCCAGTTTAGCTGCGCAGAAGAAGAACAACAAGAAGAAGAAATATCTCGAAATATGTCCGTTAGGCCCCTTCCCTTGAGATAAATCCGCAAATATCTCGGAAACGAAGCGAGCTATGGCAAAATGTTAAGAGACCTTTTTTGTAGAGAATTAAGTTTCCTACTTTTTATGTTCTATGATATTTTTTGATCAGCTGCGTAGTTCTCGAGATATATCAAGATATTTAAAAGTTCCGAAGCCGCACCAACATAATAGAGATACAGAAACACCGTGGCCCCTTTCTTTGAGATAACTCTGCACTATTGCGAGCTGCAAATGCCACTTCCAGCTTAGCTGTGCAGAGGAAGAACAACAAGAAGAAGAAATATCTCGAAATATGTCCGTCAGGCCAGTTCCTTTGAGCTGAATCTGCAAATATCTCGGAAACGAAGCGAGCTATGGCAAAATGTTAAGAGACGTTTTTTGTAGAGAATTATGTTTCCTACAATTTATGTTCTATGATATTTTTTGATCAGAAGCGTAGTTTTCGAGATATATCGAGATATTTAAAAGTTCCGAAGACGCACCAACATAATAGAGATACAGAAACACCGTGGCCCCTTTCTTTGAGATAACTGTGCACTAGTGCGAGCCGCAAATGCCACTTCCAGCTTAGCTGTGCAGAAGAAGAACAACAAGAAGAAGAAATATCTCGAAATATGTCCGTCAGGCCCCTTCCCTTGAGATATATGTGCAAATATCTCGGAAACGAAGCGAGCTATGGCAAAATGTTTAGAGACCGCTTTTGTAGAGAATTAAGTTTCCTACTTTTTATGTTCTATGATATTTTTCGATCAGAGGCGTAGTTCTCGAGATATATCAAGATATTTAAAAGTTCCGAAGCCGCACCAACATAATAGAGATACAGAAACACCGTGGCCCCTTTCTTTGGGATAACTCTGCACGATTGCGAGCTGGAAATGCCACTTCCAGTTTAGCTGTGCAGAAGAAGAACAACAAGAAGAAGAAATATCTCGAAATATGTCCATCAGGACCCTTCCCTTGAGATAAATCTGCAAATATCTCGGAAACGAAGCGAGCTATGGCAAAATGTTAAGAGACCTTTTTTGTAGAGAATTATGTTTCCTACAATTTATGTTCAATGATATTTTTTGATCAGAAGCGTAGTTTTCGAGATATATCGAGATATTTAAAAGTTCCGAAGCCGCACCAACATAATAGAGGTACAGAAACACCGTGGCCCCTTTCTTTGGGATAACTCTGCACTATTGCGAGCTGGAAATGCCACTTCCAGTTTAGCTGTGCAGAGGAAGAACAACAAGAAGAAGAAATATCTCGAAATATGTCCGTCAGGCCAGTTCCTTTGAGTTGAATCTGCAAATATCTCGAAAACGAAGCGAGCTATGGCAAAATGTTAAGAGACCTTTTTTGTAGAGAATTATGTTTCCTACAATTTATGTTCTATGATATTTTTTGATCAGAAGCGTAGTTTTTGAGATATATCGAGATATTTAAAAGTTCCGAAGCCGCACCAACATAATAGAGATACAGAAACACCGTGGCCCCTTTCTTTGAGATAACTCTGCACTAGCGCGAGCCGCAAATGCCACTTCCAGCTTAGCTGTGCAGAAGAAGAACAACAAGAAGAAGAAATATCTCGAAATATGTCCGTCAGGCCCCTTCCCTTGAGATAAATCTGCACATATCTCGGAAACGAAGCGAGCTATGGCAAAATGTCAAGAGACCTTTTGTGTAGAGAATTAAGTTTCCTAATTTTTATCTTGTATGATATTTTTTGATCAGATGCGTAGTTCTCGAGATATATCAAGATATTTAAAAGTTCCGAAGCCGCACCAACATAATAGAGATACAGAAACACCGTGGCCTCTTTCTTTGAGATAACTCTGCACTATTGCGAGCTGCAAATGCCACTTCGAACTTAGCTGTGCAGAAGAAGAACAACAAGAAGAAGAAATATCTCGAAATATGTCCGTCAGACCCCTTCCCTTGAGATGAATCTGCAAATATCTCGGAAACGAAGCGAGCTATGGCAAAATGTTAAGAGACCTTTTTTGTAGAGAATTATGTTTCCTACAATTTATGTTCTATGATATTTTTTGATCAGAAGCGTAGTTTTCGAGATATATCGAGATATTTAAAAGTTCCGAAGCCGCACCAACATAATAGAGATACAGAAACACCGTGGCCCCTTTCTTTGAGATAACTCTGCTCTAGTGCGAGCCGCAAATGCCACTTCCAGCTTAGCTGTGCAGAAGAAGAACAACAAGAAGAAGAAGTATCTCGAAATATGTCCGTCAGGCCCGTTCCTTTGAGCTGAATCTGCAAATATCTCGGAAACGAAGCGAGCTATGGCAAAATGTTGAGAGACGTTTTTTGTAGAGAATTATGTTTGCTACAATTTATGTTCTATGATATTTTTTGATCAGAAGCGTAGTTTTCGAGATATATCGAGATATTTAAAAGTTCCGAAGCCGCACCAACATAATAGAGATACAGAAACATCGTGGCCCCTTTCTTTGAGATAACTCTGCACGATTGCGAGCTGGAAATGCCACTTCCAGTTTAGCTGTGCAGAAGAAGAACAACAAGAAGAAGAAATATCTCGAAATATGTCCATCAGGACCCTTCCCTTGAGATATATCTGCAAATATCTCGGAAACGAAGCGAGCTATGGCAAAATGTTAAGAGACCTTTTTTGTAGAGAATTATGTTTCCTACAATTTAGGTTCTATGATATTTTTTGATCAGAAGCGTAGTTTTCGAGATATATCGAGGTATTTAAAAGTTCCGAAGCCGCACCAACATAATAGAGATACAGAAACACCGTGGCCCCTTTCTTACAGATAACTCTGCACTATTGCGAGCTGCAAATGCCACTTCCAGCTTAGCTGTGCAGAGGAAGAACAACAAGAAGAAGAAATATCTCGAAATATGTCCGTCAGGCCAGTTCCTTTGAGCTGAATCTGCAAATATCTCGGAAACGAAGCGAGCTATGGCAAAATGTTAAGAGACCTTTTTTGTAGAGAATTAAGTTTCCTACTTTTTATGTTCTATGATATTTTTTGATCAGCTGCGTAGTTCTCGAGATATATCAAGATATTTAAAAGTTCCGAAGCCGCACCAACATAATAGAGATACAGAAACACCGTGGCCCCTTTCTTTGAGATAACTCTGCACTATTGCGAGCTGCAAATGCCACTTCCAGCTTAGCTGTGCAGAGGAAGAACAACAAGAAGAAGAAATATCTCGAAATATGTCCGTCAGGCCAGTTCCTTTGAGCTGAATCTGCAAATATCTCGGAAACGAAGCGAGCTATGGCAAAATGTTAAGAGACGTTTTTTGTAGAGAATTATGTTTCCTACAATTTATGTTCTATGATATTTTTTGATCAGAAGCGTAGTTTTCGAGATATATCGAGATATTTAAAAGTTCCGAAGACGCACCAACATAATAGAGATACAGAAACACCGTGGCCCCTTTCTTTGAGATAACTGTGCACTAGTGCGAGCCGCAAATGCCACTTCCAGCTTAGCTGTGCAGAAGAAGAACAACAAGAAGAAGAAATATCTCGAAATATGTCCGTCAGGCCCCTTCCCTTGAGATATATGTGCAAATATCTCGGAAACGAAGCGAGCTATGGCAAAATGTTTAGAGACCGCTTTTGTAGAGAATTAAGTTTCCTACTTTTTATGTTCTATGATATTTTTCGATCAGAGGCGTAGTTCTCGAGATATATCAAGATATTTAAAAGTTCCGAAGCCGCACCAACATAATAGAGATACAGAAACACCGTGGCCCCTTTCTTTGGGATAACTCTGCACGATTGCGAGCTGGAAATGCCACTTCCAGTTTAGCTGTGCAGAAGAAGAACAACAAGAAGAAGAAATATCTCGAAATATGTCCATCAGGACCCTTCCCTTGAGATAAATCTGCAAATATCTCGGAAACGAAGCGAGCTATGGCAAAATGTTAAGAGACCTTTTTTGTAGAGAATTATGTTTCCTACAATTTATGTTCAATGATATTTTTTGATCAGAAGCGTAGTTTTCGAGATATATCGAGATATTTAAAAGTTCCGAAGCCGCACCAACATAATAGAGGTACAGAAACACCGTGGCCCCTTTCTTTGGGATAACTCTGCACTATTGCGAGCTGGAAATGCCACTTCCAGTTTAGCTGTGCAGAGGAAGAACAACAAGAAGAAGAAATATCTCGAAATATGTCCGTCAGGCCAGTTCCTTTGAGTTGAATCTGCAAATATCTCGAAAACGAAGCGAGCTATGGCAAAATGTTAAGAGACCTTTTTTGTAGAGAATTATGTTTCCTACAATTTATGTTCTATGATATTTTTTGATCAGAAGCGTAGTTTTTGAGATATATCGAGATATTTAAAAGTTCCGAAGCCGCACCAACATAATAGAGATACAGAAACACCGTGGCCCCTTTCTTTGAGATAACTCTGCACTAGCGCGAGCCGCAAATGCCACTTCCAGCTTAGCTGTGCAGAAGAAGAACAACAAGAAGAAGAAATATCTCGAAATATGTCCGTCAGGCCCCTTCCCTTGAGATAAATCTGCACATATCTCGGAAACGAAGCGAGCTATGGCAAAATGTCAAGAGACCTTTTGTGTAGAGAATTAAGTTTCCTAATTTTTATCTTGTATGATATTTTTTGATCAGATGCGTAGTTCTCGAGATATATCAAGATATTTAAAAGTTCCGAAGCCGCACCAACATAATAGAGATACAGAAACACCGTGGCCTCTTTCTTTGAGATAACTCTGCACTATTGCGAGCTGCAAATGCCACTTCGAACTTAGCTGTGCAGAAGAAGAACAACAAGAAGAAGAAATATCTCGAAATATGTCCGTCAGACCCCTTCCCTTGAGATGAATCTGCAAATATCTCGGAAACGAAGCGAGCTATGGCAAAATGTTAAGAGACCTTTTTTGTAGAGAATTATGTTTCCTACAATTTATGTTCTATGATATTTTTTGATCAGAAGCGTAGTTTTCGAGATATATCGAGATATTTAAAAGTTCCGAAGCCGCACCAACATAATAGAGATACAGAAACACCGTGGCCCCTTTCTTTGAGATAACTCTGCTCTAGTGCGAGCCGCAAATGCCACTTCCAGCTTAGCTGTGCAGAAGAAGAACAACAAGAAGAAGAAGTATCTCGAAATATGTCCGTCAGGCCCGTTCCTTTGAGCTGAATCTGCAAATATCTCGGAAACGAAGCGAGCTATGGCAAAATGTTGAGAGACGTTTTTTGTAGAGAATTATGTTTGCTACAATTTATGTTCTATGATATTTTTTGATCAGAAGCGTAGTTTTCGAGATATATCGAGATATTTAAAAGTTCCGAAGCCGCACCAACATAATAGAGATACAGAAACATCGTGGCCCCTTTCTTTGAGATAACTCTGCACGATTGCGAGCTGGAAATGCCACTTCCAGTTTAGCTGTGCAGAAGAAGAACAACAAGAAGAAGAAATATCTCGAAATATGTCCATCAGGACCCTTCCCTTGAGATATATCTGCAAATATCTCGGAAACGAAGCGAGCTATGGCAAAATGTTAAGAGACCTTTTTTGTAGAGAATTATGTTTCCTACAATTTAGGTTCTATGATATTTTTTGATCAGAAGCGTAGTTTTCGAGATATATCGAGGTATTTAAAAGTTCCGAAGCCGCACCAACATAATAGAGATACAGAAACACCGTGGCCCCTTTCTTACAGATAACTCTGCACTATTGCGAGCTGCAAATGCCACTTCCAGCTTAGCTGTGCAGAGGAAGAACAACAAGAAGAAGAAATATCTCGAAATATGTCCGTCAGGCCAGTTCCTTTGAGCTGAATCTGCAAATATCTCGGAAACGAAGCGAGCTATGGCAAAATGTTATGAGACGTTTTTTGTAGAGAATTATGTTTCCTACAATTTATGTTCTATGATATTTTTTGATCAGAAGCGTAGTTTTCGAGATATATCGAGATATTTAAAAGTTCCGAAGCCGCACCAACATAATAGGGATACAGAAACACCGTGGCCCTTTTCTTTGAGATAACTCTGCACTAGTGCGAGCCACAAATGCCACTTCCAGCTTAGCTGTGCAGAAGAAGAACAACAAGAAGAAGAAATATCTCGAAATATGTCCGTCAGGCCCCTTCCCTTGAGATAAATCTGCAAATATCTCGGAAACGAAGCGAGCTATGGCAAAATGTTAGGAGACCTTTTTTGTAGAGAATTACGTTTCCTACTTTTTATGTTCTATGATATTTTTTGATCAGATGCGTAGTTCTCGAGATATATCAAGATATTTAAAAGTTCCGAAGCCGCACCAACATAATAGAGATACAGAAACACCGTGGCCCCTTTCTTTGAGATAACTCTGCACTATTGCGAGCTGTAAATGCCCCTTCCAGCTTAGCTGTGCAGAAGAAGAACAACAAGAAGAAGAAATATCTCGAAATATGTCCGTCAGGCCCCTTCCCTTGAGATATATCTGCAAATATCTCGGAAACGAAGCGAGCTATGGCAAAATGTTAAGAGACCTTTTTTGTAGAGAATTATGTTTCGTACAATTTATGTTCTATGATATTTTTTGGTGAGAAGCGTAGTTTTCGAGATATATCGAGATATTTAAAAGTTCCAAAGCCGCACCAACATAATAGAGATACAGAAACACCGTGGCCCCTTTCTTTGAGATAACTCTGCACTATTGCGAGCTGCAAATGCCACTTCCAGCTTAGCTGTGCAGAAGAAGAACATCAAGAAGAAGAAATATCTCGAAATATGTCCGTCAGGCCCCTTCCCTTGTGATATATCTGCAAATATCTCGGAAACGAAGCGAGCTATGGCAAAATGTTAAGAGACCTTTTTTGTAGAGAATTAAGTTTCCTACTTTTTATGTTCATTGATATTTTTTGATCTGATGCGTAGTTCTCGAGATATATCAAGATATTTAAAAGTTCCGAAGCCGCACCAACATAATAGAGATACAGAAACACCGTGGCCCCTTTCTTTGAGATAAGTCTGCATAATTGCGAGCCGCAAATGCCACTTCCGGCTTAGCTGTGCAGAAGAAGAACAACAAGAAGAAGAAATATCTCGAAATATGTCCGTCAGGCCCCTTCCCTTGAGATAAATCTGCAAATATCGCGGAAACGAAGAGAGCTATGGCAAAATGTTAAGAGACCTTTTTTGTAGAGAATTAAGTTTCCTACTTTTTATGTTCATTGATATTTTTTGATCTGATGCGTAGTTCTCGAGATATATCAAGATATTTAAAAGTTCCGAAGCCGCACCAACATAATAGAGATACAGAAACACCGTGGCCCCTTTCTTTGAGATAACTCTGCACTATTGCGAGCTGCAAATGCCACTTCCAGCTTAGCTGTGCAGAAGAAGAACATCAAGAAGAAGAAATGTCTCGAAATATGTCCGTCAGGCCCCTTCCCCTGAGATAAATCTGCAAATATCTCGGAAACGAAGAGAGCTATGGCAAAATGTTAACAGACCTTTTTTGTAGAGAATTAAGTTTCCTACTTTTTATGTTCTATGATATTTTTTGATCTGATGCGTAGTTCTCGAGATATATCAAGATATTTAAAAGTTCCGAAGCCGCACCAACATAATAGAGATACAGAAACACCGTGGCCCCTTTCTTTGAGATAACTCTGCACTATTGCGAGCTGTAAATGCCACTTCCAGCTTAGCTGTGCAGAAGAAGAACAACAAGAAGAAGACATATCTCGAAATATGTCCGTCAGGCCCCTTCCCTTGAGATATATCTGCAAATATCTCGGAAACGAAGCGAGCTATGGCAAAATGTTAAGAGACCTTTTTTGTAGAGAATTATGTTTCCTACAATTTATGTTCTATGATATTTTTTGATCTGATGCGTAGTTCTCGAGATATATCAAGATATTTAAAAGTTCCGAAGCCGCACCAACATAATAGGGATACAGAAACACCGTGGCCCCTTTCTTTGAGATAACTCAGCAGTATTGCGAGCTGTAAATGCCACTTCCAGCTTAGCTGTGCAGAAGAAGAACAACAAGAAGAAGAAATATCTCGAAATATGTCCGTCAGGCCCCTTCCCTTGAGATAAATCTGCAAATATCTCGGAAACGAAGAGAGCTATGGCAAAATGTTAAGAGACCTTTTGTGTAGAGAATTAAGTTTCCTACTTTTTATGTTCTATGATATTTTTTGATCTGATGCGTAGTTCTCGAGATATATCAAGATATTTAAAAGTTCCGAAGCCGCACCAACATAATAGAGATACAGAAACACCGTGGCCCCTTTCTTTGAGATAACTCAGCACTATTGCGAGCTGCAAATGCCACTTCCAGCTTAGCTGTGCAGAAGAAGAACATCAAGAAGAAGAAATGTCTCGAAATATGTCCGTCAGGCCCCTTCCCCTGAGATAAATCTGCAAATATCTCGGAAACGAAGAGAGCTATGGCAAAATGTTAACAGACCTTTTTTGTAGAGAATTAAGTTTCCTACTTTTTATGTTCTATGATATTTTTTGATCTGATGCGTAGTTCTCGAGATATATCAAGATATTTAAAAGTTCCGAAGCCGCACCAACATAATAGAGATACAGAAACACCGTGGCCCCTTTCTTTGAGATAACTCTGCACTATTGCGAGCTGTAAATGCCACTTCCAGCTTAGCTGTGCAGAAGAAGAACAACAAGAAGAAGAAATATCTCGAAATATGTCCGTCAGGCCAGTTCCTTTGAGCTGAATCTGCAAATATCTCGGAAACGAAGCGAGCTATGGCAAAATATTAAGAGACGTTTTTTGTAGAGAATTATGTTTCCTACAATTTATGTTCTATGATATTTTTTGATCAGAAGCGTAGTTTTCGAGATATATCGAGATATTTAAAAGTTCCGAAGCCGCACCAACATAATAGGGATACAGAAACACCGTGGCCCCTTTCTTTGAGATAACTCTGCAGTATTGCGAGCTGTAAATGCCACTTCCAGCTTAGCTGTGCAGAAGAAGAACAACAAGAAGAAGAAATATCTCGAAATATGTCCGTCAGGCCCCTTCCCTTGAGATAAATCTGCAAATATCTCGGAAACGAAGCGAGCTATGGCAAAATGTTAAGAGACCTCATTTGTAGAGAATTAAGCTTCCTACTTTTTATGTTCTATGATATTTTTTGATCAGATGCGTAGTTCTCGAGATATATCAAGATATTTAAAAGTTCCGAAGCTGCACCAACATAATAGAGATACAGAAACACCGTGGCCCCTTTCTTTGAGATAACTCTGCACTATTGCGCGCTGTAAATGCCACTTCCAGCTTAGCTGTGCAGAAGAAGAACAACAAGAAGAAGAAATATCCCGAAATATGTCCGTCAGGCCCCTTCCCTTGAGATATATCTGCAAATATCTCGGAAACGAAGCGAGCTATGACAAAATGTTGAGAGACCTTTTTGTAGAGAATTATGTTTCCTACAATTTATGTTCTATGATATTTTTTGATCAGAAGCGTAGTTTTCGAGATATATCGAGATATTTAAAAGTTCCGAAGCCGCACCAACATAATAGAGATACAGAAACACCGTGGCCCCTTTCTTTGAGATAACTCTGCACTAGTGCGAGCCGCAAATGCCACTTCCAGCTTAGCTGTGCAGAAGAAGAACAACAAGAAGAAGAAATATCTCGAAATATGTCCGTCAGGCCCCTTCCCTTGAGATAAATCTGCAAATATCTCGGAAACGAAGCGAGCTATGGCAAAATGTTAAGAGACCTTTTTTGTAGAGAATTAAGTTTCCTACTTTTTATGTTCTATGATATTTTTTGATCAGATGCGTAGTTCTCGAGATATATCAAGATATTTAAAAGTTCCGAAGCCGCACCAACATAATAGAGATACAGAAACACCGTGGCCCCTTTCTTTGAGATAACTCTGCACTATTGCGAGCTGCAAATGCCACTTCCAGCTTAGCTGTGCAGAAGAAGAACAACAAGAAGAAGAAATATCTCGAAATATGTCCGTCAGGCCCCTTCCCTTGAGATAAATCTGCAAATATCTCGGAAACGAAGAGAGCTATGGCAAAATGTTAAGAGACCTTTTTTGTAGAGAATTAAGTTTCCTACTTTTTATGTTCTATGATATTTTTTGATTAGATGCGTAGTTCTCGAGATATATCAAGATATTTAAAAGTTCCGAAGCCGCACCAACATAATAGAGATACAGAAACACCGTGGCCCCTTTCTTTCAGATAACTATGCACTATTGCGAGCTGCAAATGCCACTTCCAGCTTAGCTGTGCAGAAGAACAACAAGAAGAAGAAATATCTCGAAATATGTCCGTCAGGCCCCTTCCCTTGAGATAAATCTGCAAATATCTCGGAAACGAAGAGAGCTATGGCAAAATGTTAAGAGACCTTTTTTGTAGAGAATTAAGGGCACAGACTCCTTGTGCCATGACCTGTATGCGTGCACTCACACAATCAACGGAAAGCATGCACGTATACGCCATGCGCGAGAGAGACATTCAATTTCGTAGAATCGATTTTTCGTCTTGATAATTGCATAAATAAAATTTTCGCGAGTACAGCACACACAGGTAGACTTCGGCACAGGTCGGTCTGGTCCGCTTGAACGCTAATAAACACCATTCGTTGAGAAAAACCGTATTTTCGAAATTGTAAGATTGAGACAGACGCTGTTGTAAGCAAACAACATGGCTGCCGAATGCTGCGTTCGGCTGCATTTTAGCAAATATTGGACGATTTAATGGTTTTTTCACCGACAGCACACCAGACCGACTTTCCTTAAACTAGCACAATATCACTGAAATTCGATTTTTCACAACTTATCACTTCTGGAAGACGTAAAATCGATTCTACGATTTGCACGCATCAGACGTAAAATAGACATAAGAATAGTTCAATGATTTTCCGTCAGAGGCATTGATGGTATATTTGACCACGTTATCATCAGGGTCGATAAAAACACAAATCAGTCGATAAATGTAAATTCTAATTTGACACCACAAATAGCTACGCGAATATAGTCAGAAGTATGGCATAGTTGCCGCATCGTATTAAGACTTCTGTCACGCTGTTGCCACATCTGTTACAATTGCAACAGGCTCGAGCCGATTTTGATTCCTGCCAGACATAGAAAAGAATAGGGCGCTCGAGAGAGAAAGAGGTTCGAGAATGAAACAATACATGTACTAATGTGTGCATCCATCAAACTTTTTTATTCATATTTATAATCATGTTTTTTTCATCAATTAAATTACAGATAGAATACTTGAAATGGTATGCCAGAAAAATGAATTATAAAACTTGCACCATATACAGTGAAAACTCGATAAATGTACATAATTATTGCCGGTCCACTCCGCAACTGTTATGGAATAGGAGAATCATTTTTCAAATTTGATTGCCTAGTCAGTAAACACTGATTAGAAAGAGTCAGTAGCTAAAGACGAAAGAGGGACTAAAACCGGGATTTATTGCCTTCATCTAAATGCCTCGTGTCAATGTGACCATACTAATGCACAGAATAAAGTTTTTTATTTTAATAAAAATTTCACTATCATGTGGAGAAGATTTTTCTGATTAAAATGAAGCTAAACACAATATAAATTGGTCAACATTTAATACCATAATATTGGGTTAAATGTTGTGCTTGTGAGTCTTTCTCTCTTTGTTTATCCTTCTTGCGCTATCCTTTTCTATGTTCGGAAACATCAAAGAACGGCGGATTCGTGGTGCTGGTAGGGGTAGAATGAATGAAATAATACACATAACGTAAGTACGCGGCCATAAGACTTATAGGAATGAAAACTACCTGACATAATAATTTCAAGAAGGGAATAAGAAATAAAGAAATTAATAATGAATTTTAATATAATTCTGTCACACTTAGACTGGGACACTCTGTATATGCAGGTACAATTATATTAAAATTCATTATTATATTTCAAATGAAAAAGATTTCAATAACACGTGGCTGGAGTGGCTGTCATGGGAATCGACGATATAGACGGCGCGGAGAAAGAAGAGGCATTTTTTATATTTATTAATTATATTTCAATCGATAAATATTGTATATTATAGATCAATTTACATGTCTTTATTTTTCATTCCTTTCCTGAAATTATTAATGCCATATAGTTTTTATTCCTATAAGTCTTATAGTCGCGTACGTTATGTGTATTACAGAGTCTCATCGAATCTGTCGTAGCGTGTGACTATATTTACGCCGATCGGCCCTACGTTGTTTCATTCATGATATTCCTTCTCTCTCTCTCGCGCTGTCCTTTTCTATGTCCGCCAGGAATCAAAATCTCGCTCGGCTCGAGCAAATTCATTTTGCTAGATGGTCACAGATGCGGCAACACCGCGATAGAACTCTCAAATGATGTGATTTGGCAACTATGCCACCTCACTTTCGTTTCTTATTCTGCATAATGACGTTAGATGTCACACCGTCAAATGTCGAATTTCTCAATTATGTGTTTTCACGATTGCCCGATTCTTTCCAATGGCGCTTACATCGATTCGGAGGAGGCCTCGAAGGAGTCTGTGCCCTTAAGTTTCCTACAATTTATGTTGTATGATACTTTTTGATCAGAAGCGTAGTTTTCGAGATATATCGAGATATTTAAAAGTTCCGAAGCCGCACCAACATAATAGAGATACAGAAACACCGTGGCCCCTTTCGTTGAGATAACTCTGCACTAGTGCGAGCCGCAAATGCCACTTCCAGCTTAGCTGTGCAGAGGAAGAACAACAAGAAGAAGAAATATCTCGAAATATGTCCGTCAGGCCAGTTCCTTTGAGCTGAATCTGCAAATATCTCGGAAACGAAGCGAGCTATGGCAAAATGTTAAGAGACGTTTTGTATAGAGAATTATGGTTCCTACAATTTATGTTCTATGATATTTTTTGATCAGAAGCGTAGTTTTCGAGATATATCGAGATATTTAAAAGTTCCGAAGCCGCACCAACATAATAGGGATACAGAAACACCGTGGCCCCTTTCTTTGAGATAACTCTGCACTAGTGCGAGCCGCAAATGCCACTTCCAGCTTAGCTGTGCAGAAGAAGAACAACAAGAAGAAGAAATATCTCGAAATATGTCCGTCAGGCCCCTTCCCTTGAGATATATCTGCAAATATCTCGGAAAAGAAGCGAGCTATGGCAAAATGTTAAGAGACCTTTTTTGTAGAGAATTATGCTTCCTACTTTTTATGTTCTATGATATTTTTTGATCAGATGCGTAGTTCTCGAGATATATCAAGATATTTAAAAGTTCCGAAGCTGCACCAACATAATAGAGATACAGAAACACCGTGGCCCCTTTCTTTGAGATAACTCTGCACTATTGCGCGCTGTAAATGCCACTTCCAGCTTAGCTGTGCAGAAGAAGAACAACAAGAAGAAGAAATATCCCGAAATATGTCCGTCAGGCCCCTTCCCTTGAGATATATCTGCAAATATCTCGGAAACGAAGCGAGCTATGACAAAATGTTGAGAGACCTTTTTTGTAGAGAATTATGTTTCCTACAATTTATGTTCTATGATATTTTTTGATCAGAAGCGTAGTTTTCGAGATATATCGAGATATTTAAAAGTTCCGAAGCCGCACCAACATAATAGAGATACAGAAACACCGTGGCCCCTTTCTTTGAGATAACTCTGCACTAGTGCGAGCCGCAAATGCCACTTCCAGCTTAGCTGTGCAGAAGAAGAACAACAAGAAGAAGAAATATCTCGAAATATGTCCGTCAGGCCCCTTCCCTTGAGATATATCTGCAAATATCTCGGAAAAGAAGCGAGCTATGGCAAAATGTTAAGAGACCTTTTTTGTAGAGAATTATGCTTCCTACTTTTTATGTTCTATGATATTTTTTGATCAGATGCGTAGTTCTCGAGATATATCAAGATATTTAAAAGTTCCGAAGCTGCACCAACATAATAGAGATACAGAAACACCGTGGCCCCTTTCTTTGAGATAACTCTGCACTATTGCGAGCTGCAAATGCCACTTCCAGCTTAGCTGTGCAGAAGAAGAACAACAAGAAGAAGAAATATCTCGAAATATGTCCGTCAGGCCCCTTCCCTTGAGATAAATCTGCAAATATCTCGGAAACGAAGAGAGCTATGGCAAAATGTTAAGAGACCTTCTTTGTAGAGAATTAAGTTTCCTACTTTTTATGTTCTATGATATTTTTTGATTAGATGCGTAGTTCTCGAGATATATCAAGATATTTAAAAGTTCCGAAGCCGCACCAACATAATAGAGATACAGAAACACCGTGGCCCCTTTCTTTCAGATAACTATGCACTATTGCGAGCTGCAAATGCCACTTCCAGCTTAGCTGTGCAGAAGAACAACAAGAAGAAGAAATATCTCGAAATATGTCCGTCAGGCCCCTTCCCTTGAGATAAATCTGCAAATATCTCGGAAACGAAGAGAGCTATGGCAAAATGTTAAGAGACCTTTTTTGTAGAGAATTAAGTTTCCTACAATTTATGTTGTATGATACTTTTTGATCAGAAGCGTAGTTTTCGAGATATATCGAGATATTTAAAAGTTCCGAAGCCGCACCAACATAATAGAGATACAGAAACACCGTGGCCCCTTTCGTTGAGATAACTCTGCACTAGTGCGAGCCGCAAATGCCACTTCCAGCTTAGCTGTGCAGAGGAAGAACAACAAGAAGAAGAAATATCTCGAAATATGTCCGTCAGGCCAGTTCCTTTGAGCTGAATCTGCAAATATCTCGGAAACGAAGCGAGCTATGGCAAAATGTTAAGAGACGTTTTGTATAGAGAATTATGGTTCCTACAATTTATGTTCTATGATATTTTTTGATCAGAAGCGTAGTTTTCGAGATATATCGAGATATTTAAAAGTTCCGAAGCCGCACCAACATAATAGGGATACAGAAACACCGTGGCCCCTTTCTTTGAGATAACTCTGCACTAGTGCGAGCCGCAAATGCCACTTCCAGCTTAGCTGTGCAGAAGAAGAACAACAAGAAGAAGAAATATCTCGAAATATGTCCGTCAGGCCCCTTCCCTTGAGATATATCTGCAAATATCTCGGAAAAGAAGCGAGCTATGGCAAAATGTTAAGAGACCTTTTTTGTAGAGAATTAAGTTTCCTACTTTTTATGTTGTATGATATTTTTTGATCAGATGCGTAGTTCTCGAGATATATCAAGATATTTAAAAGTTCCGAAGCTGCACCAACATAATAGAGATACAGAAACACCGTGGCCCCTTTCTTTGAGATAACTCTGCACTATTGCGCGCTGTAAATGCCACTTCCAGCTTAGCTGTGCAGAAGATGAACAACAAGAAGAAGAAATATCCCGAAATATGTCCGTCAGGCCCCTTCCCTTGAGATATATCTGCAAATATCTCGGAAACGAAGCGAGCTATGACAAAATGTTGAGAGACCTTTTTTGTAGAGAATTATGTTTCCTACAATTTATGTTCTATGATATTTTTTGATCAGAAGCGTAGTTTTCGAGATATATCGAGATATTTAAAAGTTCCGAAGCCGCACCAACATAATAGAGATACAGAAACACCGTGGCCCCTTTCTTTGAGATAACTCTGCACTAGTGCGAGCCGCAAATGCCACTTCCAGCTTAGCTGTGCAGAAGAAGAACAACAAGAAGAAGAAATATCTCGAAATATGTCCGTCAGGCCCCTTCCCTTGAGATAAATCTGCAAATATCTCGGAAACGAAGAGAGCTATGGCAAAATGTTAAGAGACCTTTTTTGTAGAGAATTAAGTTTCCTACTTTTTATGTTCTATGATATTTTTTGATTAGATGCGTAGTTCTCGAGATATATCAAGATATTTAAAAGTTCCGAAGCCGCACCAACATAATAGAGATACAGAAACACCGTGGCCCCTTTCTTTCAGATAACTATGCACTATTGCGAGCTGCAAATGCCACTTCCAGCTTAGCTGTGCAGAAGAACAACAAGAAGAAGAAATATCTCGAAATATGTCCGTCAGGCCCCTTCCCTTGAGATAAATCTGCAAATATCTCGGAAACGAAGAGAGCTATGCCAAAATGTTAAGAGACCTTTTTTGTAGAGAATTAAGTTTCCTACAATTTATGTTGTATGATACTTTTTGATCAGAAGCGTAGTTTTCGAGATATATCGAGATATTTAAAAGTTCCGAAGCCGCACCAACATAATAGAGATACAGAAACACCGTGGCCCCTTTCGTTGAGATAACTCTGCACTAGTGCGAGCCGCAAATGCCACTTCCAGCTTAGCTGTGCAGAGGAAGAACAACAAGAAGAAGAAATATCTCGAAATATGTCCGTCAGGCCAGTTCCTTTGAGCTGAATCTGCAAATATCTCGGAAACGAAGCGAGCTATGGCAAAATGTTAAGAGACGTTTTTTATAGAGAATTATGGTTCCTACAATTTATGTTCTATGATATTTTTTGATCAGAAGCGTAGTTTTCGAGATACATCGAGATATTTAAAAGTTCCGAAGCCACACCAACATAATAGAGATACAGAAACACCGTGGCCCCTTTCTTTGAGATAACTCTGCACTAGTGCGAGCCGCAAATGCCAGTTCCAGCTTAGCTGTGCAGAAGAAGAACAACAAGAAGAAGAAATATCTCGAAATATGTTCGTCAGGCCCCTTCCCTTGAGATAAATCTGCAAATATCTCGGAAACGAAGCGAGCTATGGCAAAATGTTAAGAGACCTTTTTTGTAGAGAATTAAGTTTCCTACTTTTTATGTTGTATGATATTTTTTGATCAGATGCGTAGTTCTCGAGATATATCAAGATATTTAAAAGTTCCGAAGCCGCACCAACATAATAGAGATACAGAAACACCGTGGCCCCTTTCTTTGAGATAACTCTGCACTATTGCGAGCTGTAAATGCCACTTCCAGCTTAGCTGTGCAGAAGAAGAACAACAAGAAGAAGACATATCTCGAAATATGTCCGTCAGGCCCCTTCCCTTGAGATATATCTGCAAATATCTCGGAAACGAAGCGAGCTATGGCATAATGTTAAGAGACGTTTTGTATAGAGAATTATGGTTCCTACAATTTATGTTCTATGATATTTTTTGATCAGAAGCGTAGTTTTCGAGATATATCGAGATATTTAAAAGTTCCGAAGCCGCACCAACATAATAGAGATACAGAAACACCGTGGCCCCTCTCTTTGAGATAACTCTGCACTACTGCGAGCTGGAAATGCCGCTTCCAGTTTAGCTGTGCAGAAGAAGAACAACAAGAAGAAGAAATATCTCGAAATATGTCCGTTAGGCCCCTTCCCTTGAGATAAATCTGCAAATATCTCGGAAACGAAGCGAGCTATGGCAAAATGTTAAGAGACCTCTTTTGTAGAGAATTATGTTTCCTACAATTTATGTTCTATGATATTTTTTGATCAGAAGCGTAGTTTTCGAGATATATCGAGATATTTAAAAGTTCCGAAGCCGCACCAACATAATAGAGATACAGAAACACCGTGGCCCCTTTCTTTGAGATAACTCTGCACTAGTGCGAGCCGCTAATGCCACTTCCAGCTTAGCTGTGCAGAAGAAGAACAACAAGAAGAAGAAATATCTCGAAATATGTCCGTCAGGCCCATTCCCTTGAGATAAATCTGCAAATATCTCGGAAACGAAGCGAGCTATGGCAAAATGTTAAGAGACCTTTTTTGTAGAGAATAAAGTTTCCTACTTTTTATGTACTATGATATTTTTTGATCAGATGCGTAGTTCTCGAGATATATCAAGATATTTAAAAGTTCCGAAGCCGCACCAACATAATAGAGATACAGAAACACCGTGGCCCCTTTCTTTGAGATAACTCTGCACTATTGCGCGCTGTAAATGCCACTTCCAGCTTAGCTGTGCAGAAGAAGAACAACAAGAAGAAGAAATATCCCGAAATATGTCCGTCAGGCCCCTTCCCTTGAGATATATCTGCAAATATCTCGGAAACGAAGCGAGCTATGACAAAATGTTAAGAGACCTTTTTTGTAGAGAATTAAGTTTCCTACAATTTATGTTGTATGATACTTTTTGATCAGAAGCGTAGTTTTCGAGATATATCGAGATATTTAAAAGTTCCGAAGCCGCACCAACATAATAGAGATACAGAAACGCCGTGGCCCCTTTCGTTGAGATAACTCTGCACTAGTGCGAGCCGCAAATGCCACTTCCAGCTTAGCTGTGCAGAAGAAGAACAACAAGAAGGAGAAATATCTCGAAATATGTCCGTCAGGCCCCTTCCCTTGAGATAAATCTGCAAATATCTCGGAAACGAAGCGAGCTATGGCGAAATGTTGAGAGACCTTTTTTGTAGAGAATTAAGTTTCCTACTTTTTATGTTCTATGATATTTTTTGATCAGATGCGTAGTTCTCGAGATATATCAAGATATTTAAAAGTTCCGAAGCCGCACCAACATAATAGAGATACAGAAACACCGTGGCCCCTTTCTTTGAGATAACTCTGCACGATTGCGAGCTGTAAATGCCACTTCCAGCTTAGCTGTGCAGAAGAAGGACAACAAGAAGAAGAAATATCTCGAAATATGTCCGTCAGGCCCCTTCCCTTGAGATAAATCTGCAAATATCTCGGAAACGAAGCGAGCTATGGCAAAATGTTAAGAGACGTTTTTTATAGAGAATTATGGTTCCTACAATTTATGTTCTATGATATTTTTTGATCAGAAGCGTAGTTTTCGAGATATATCGAGATATTTAAAAGTTCCGAAGCCGCACCAACATAATAGGGATACAGAAACACCGTGGCCCCTTTCTTTGAGATAACTCTGCACTAGTGCGAGCCGCAAATGCCACTTCCAGCTTAGCTGTGCAGAGGAAGAACAACAAGAACAAGAAATATCTCGAAATATGTCCGTCAGGCCAGTTCCTTTGAGCTGAATCTGCAAATATCTCGGAAACGAAGCGAGCTATGGCAAAATGTTAAGAGACGTTTTTTGTAGAGAATTATGTTTCCTACAATTTATGTTCTATGATATTTTTTGATCAGAAGCGTAGTTTTCGAGATATATCGAGATATTTAAAAGTTCCGAAGCCGCACCAACATAATAGGGATACAGAAACACCGTGGCCCCTTTCTTTGAGATAACTCTGCACTAGTGCGAGCCGCAAATGCCACTTCCAGCTTAGCTGTGCAGAAGAAGAACAACAAGAAGAAGAAATATCTCGAAATATGTCCGTCAGGCCCCTTCCCTTGAGATAAATCTGCAAATATCTCGGAAACGAAGCGAGCTATGGCGAAATCTTAAGAGACCTTTTTTGTAGAGAATTAAGTTTCCTACTTTTTATGTTCTATGATATTTTTTGATCAGATGCGTAGTTCTCGAGATATATCAAGATATTTAAAAGTTCCGAAGCCGCACCAACATAATAGAGATACAGAAACACCGTGGCCCCTTTCTTTGAGATAACTCTGCACTATTGCGAGCTGCAAATGCCACTTCCAGCTTAGCTGTGCAGAGGAAGAACAACAAGAAGAAGAAATATCTCGAAATATGTCCGTCAGGCCAGTTCCTTTGAGCTGAATCTGCAAATATCTCGGAAACGAAGCGAGCTATGGCAAAATGTTAAGAGACGTTTTTTGTAGAGAATTATGTTTCCTACAATTTATGTTCTATGATATTTTTTGATCAGAAGCGTAGTTTTCGAGATATATCGAGATATTTAAAAGTTCCGAAGCCGCACCAACATAATAGGGATACAGAAACACCGTGGCCCCTTTCTTTGAGATAACTCTGCACTAGTGCGAGCCGCAAATGCCACTTCCAGCTTAGCTGTGCAGAAGAAGAACAACAAGAAGAAGAAATATCTCGAAATATGTCCGTCAGGCCCCTTCCCTTGAGATAAATCTGCAAATATCTCGGAAACGAAGCGAGCTATGGCAAAATGTTAAGAGACCTTTTTTGTAGAGAATTAAGTTTCCTACTTTTTATGTTCTATGATATTTTTTGATCAGATGCGTAGTTCTCGAGATATATCAAGATATTTAAAAGTTCCGAAGCCGCACCAACATAATAGAGATACAGAAACACCGTGGCCCCTTTCTTTGAGATAACTCTGCACTATTGCGATCTGCAAATGCCACTTCCAGCTTAGCTGTGCAGAGGAAGAACAACAAGAAGAAGAAATATCTCGAAATATGTCCGTCAGGCCAGTTCCTTTGAGCTGAATCTGCAAATATCTCGGAAACGAAGCGAGCTATGGCAAAATGTTAAGAGACGTTTTTTATAGAGAATTATGTTTCCTACAATTTATGTTCTATGATATTTTTTGATCAGGAGCGTAGTTTTCGAGATATATCGAGATATTTAAAAGTTCCGAAGCCGCACCAACATAATAGGGATACAGAAACACCGTGGCCCCTTTCTTTGAGACAACTCTGCACTAGTGCGAGCCGCAAATGCCACTTCCAGCTTAGCTGTGCAGAAGAAGAACAACAAGAAGAAGAAATATCTCGAAATATGTCCGTCAGGCCCCTTCCCTTGAGATAAATCTGCAAATATCTCGGAAACGAAGCGAGCTATGGCGAAATGTTAAGAGACCTTTTTTGTAGAGAATTAAGTTTCCTACTTTTTATGTTCTATGATATTTTTTGATCAGATGCGTAGTTCTCGAGATATATCAAGATATTTAAAAGTTCCGAAGCCGCACCAACATAATAAGAGATACAGAAACACCGTGGCCCCTTTCTTTGAGATAACTCTGCACGATTGCGAGCTGTAAATGCCACTTCCAGCTTAGCTGTGCAGAAGAAGAACAACAAGAAGAAGAAATATCTCGAAATATGTCCGTCAGGCCCCTTCCCTTGAGATAAATCTGCAAATATCTCGGAAACGAAGCGAGCTATGGCGAAATGTTAAGAGACCTTTTTTGTAGAGAATTAAGTTTCCTACTTTTTATGTTCTATGATATTTTTTGATCAGATGCGTAGTTCTCGAGATATATCAAGATATTTAAAAGTTCCGAAGCCGCACCAACATAATAGAGATACAGAAACACCGTGGCCCCTTTCTTTGAGATAACTCTGCACTAGTGCGAGCCGCAAATGCCACTTCCAGCTTAGCTGTGCAGAAGAAGAACAACAAGAAGAAGAAATATCTCGAAATATGTCCGTCAGGCCCCTTCCCTTGAGATAAATCTGCAAATATCTCGGAAACGAAGCGAGCTATGGCAAAATGTTAAGAGACCTTTTTTGTAGAGAATTAAGTTTCCTACTTTTTACGTTCTATGATATTTTTTGATCGGATGCGTAGTTCTCGAGATATATCAAGATATTTAAAAGTTCCGAAGCCGCACCAACATAATAGAGATACAGAAACACCCTGGCCCCTTTCTTTGAGATAACTCTGCACTATTGCGAGCTGTAAATGCCACTTCCAGCTTAGCTGTGCAGAAGAAGAACAACAAGAAGAAGAAATATCTCGAAATATGTCCGTCAGGCCCCTTCCCTTGAGATATATCTGCAAATATCTCGGAAAAGAAGCGAGCTATGGCAAAATGTTAAGAGACCTTTTTTGTAGAGAATTATGCTTCCTACAATTTATGTTCTATGATATTTTTTGATCAGAAGCGTAGTTTTCGAGATACATCGAGATATTTAAAAGTTCCGAAGCCGCACCAACATAATAGGGATACAGAAACACCGTGGCCCCTTTCTTTGAGATAACTCTGCACTAGTGCGAGCCGCAAATGCCACTTCCAGCTTAGCTGTGCAGAAGAAGAACAACAAGAAGAAGAAATATCTCGAAATATGTCCGTCAGGCCCCTTCCCTTGAGATAAATCTGCAAATATCTCGGAAACGAAGCGAGCTATGGCGAAATGTTAAGAGACCTTTTTTGTAGAGAATTAAGTTTCCTACTTTTTATGTTCTATTATATTTTTTGATCAGATGCGTAGTTCTCGAGATATATCAAGATATTTAAAAGTTCCGAAGCCGCACCAACATAATAGAGATACAGAAACACCGTGGCCCCTTTCTTTGAGATAACTCTGCACTATTGCGAGCTGCAAATGCCACTTCCAGCTTAGCTGTGCAGAGGAAGAACAACAAGAACAAGAAATATCTCGAAATATGTCCGTCAGGCCAGTTCCTTTGAGCTGAATCTGCAAATATCTCGGAAACGAAGCGAGCTATGGCAAAATGTTAAGAGACGTTTTTTGTAGAGAATTATGTTTCCTACAATTTATGTTCTATGATATTTTTTGATCAGAAGCGTAGTTTTCGAGATACATCGAGATATTTAAAAGTTCCGAAGCCGCACCAACATAATAGAGATACAGAAACACCGTGGCCCCTTTCTTTGAGATAACTCTGCACTAGTGCGAGCCGCAAATGCCAGTTCCAGCTTAGCTGTGCAGAAGAAGAACAACAAGAAGAAGAAATATCTCGAAATATGTCCGTCAGGCCCCTTCCCTTGAGATATATCTGCAAATATCTCGGAAACGAAGCGAGCTATGGCAAAATGTTAAGAGACCTTTTTTGTAGAGAATTAAGTTTCCTACTTTTTATGTTCTATGATATTTTTTGATCAGATGCGTAGTTCTCGAGATATATCAAGATATTTAAAAGTTCCGAAGCCGCACCAACATAATAGAGATACAGAAACACCGTGGCCCCTTTCTTTGAGATAACTCTGCACTAGTGCGAGCCGCAAATGCCACTTCCAGCTTAGCTGTGCAGAAGAAGAACAACAAGAAGAAGAAATATCTCGAAATATGTCCGTCAGGCCCCTTCCCTTGAGATAAATCTGCAAATATCTCGGAAACGAAGCGAGCTATGGCGAAATGTTAAGAGACCTTTTTTGTAGAGAATTAAGTTTCCTACTTTTCATGTTCTATGATATTTTTTGAGTAGATGCGTAGTTCTCGAGATATATCAAGATATTTAAAAGTTCCGAAGCCGCACCAACATAATAGAGATACAGAAACACCGTGGCCCCTTTCTTTGAGATAACTCTGCACTATTGCGAGCTGCAAATGCCACTTCCAGCTTAGCTGTGCAGAGGATGAACAACAAGAAGAAGAAATATCTCGAAATATGTCCGTCAGGCCAGTTCCTTTGAGGTGAATCTGCAAATATCTCGGAAACGAAGCGAGCTATGGCAAAATGTTAAGAGACGTTTTTTGTAGAGAATTATGTTTCCTACAATTTATGTTCTATGATATTTTTTGATCAGAAGCGTAGTTTTCGAGATATATCGAGATATTTAAAAGTTCCGAAGCCGCACCAACATAATAGGGATACAGAAACACCGTGGCCCCTTTCTTTGAGATAACTCTGCACTAGTGCGAGCTGCAAATGCCACTTCCAGCTTAGCTGTGCAGAGGAAGAACAACAAGAAGAAGAAATATCTCGAAATATGTCCGTCAGGCCCCTTCCCTTGAGATATATCTGCAAATATCTCGGAAACGAAGCGAGCTATGGCAAAATGTTAAGAGACCTTTTTTGTAGAGAATTATGCTTCCTACAATTTATGTTCTATGATATTTTTTGATCAGAAGCGTAGTTTTCGAGATACATCGAGATATTTAAAAGTTCCGAAGCCGCACCAACATAATAGAGATACAGAAACACCGTGGCCCCTTTCTTTGAGATAACTCTGCACTAGTGCGAGCCGCAAATGCCAGTTCCAGCTTAGCTGTGCAGAAGAAGAACAACAAGAAGAAGAAATATCTCGAAATATGTCCGTCAGGCCCCTTCCCTTGAGATATATCTGCAAATATCTCGGAAACGAAGCGAGCTATGGCAAAATGTTAAGAGACCTTTTTTGTAGAGAATTCTGTTTCCTACAATTTATGTTCTATGATATTTTTTGATCAGAAGCGTAGTTTTCGAGATATATCGAGATATTTAAAAGTTCCGAAGCCGCACCAACATAATAGAGATACAGAAACACCGTGGCCCCTTTCTTTGAGATAACTCTGCACTAGTGCGAGCCGCAAATGCCACGTCCAGCTTAGCTGTGCAGAAGAAGAACAACAAGAAGAAGAAATATCTCGAAATATGTCCGTCAGGCCCCTTCCCTTGAGATAAATCTGCAAATATCTCGGAAACGAAGCGAGCTATGGCAAAATGTTAAGAGACCTTTTTTGTAGAGAATTAAGTTTCCTACTTTTTATGTTCTATGATATTTTTTGATCAGATGCGTAGTTCTCGAGATATATCAAGATATTTAAAAGTTCCGAAGCCGCACCAACATAATAGAGATACAGAAACACCGTGGCCCCTTTCTTTGAGATAACTCTGCACTATTGCGAGCTGCAAATGCCACTTCCAGCTTAGCTGTGCAGAGGAAGAACAACAAGAAGAAGAAATATCTCGAAATATGTCCGTCAGGCCAGTTCCTTTGAGCTGAATCTGCAAATATCTCGGAAACGAAGCGAGCTATGGCAAAATGTTAAGAGACGTTTTTTATAGAGAATTATGTTTCCTACAATTTATGTTCTATGATATTTTTTGATCAGAAGCGTAGTTTTCGAGATATATCGAGATATTTAAAAGTTCCGAAGCCGCACCAACATAATAGGGATACAGAAACACCGTGGCCCCTTTCTTTGAGACAACTCTGCACTAGTGCGAGCCGCAAATGCCACTTCCAGCTTAGCTGTGCAGAAGAAGAACAACAAGAAGAAGAAATATCTCGAAATATGTCCGTCAGGCCCCTTCCCTTGAGATAAATCTGCAAATATCTCGGAAACGAAGCGAGCTATGGCGAAATGTTAAGAGACCTTTTTTGTAGAGAATTAAGTTTCCTACTTTTTATGTTCTATGATATTTTTTGATCAGATGCGTAGTTCTCGAGATATATCAAGATATTTAAAAGTTCCGAAGCCGCACCAACATAATAAGAGATACAGAAACACCGTGGCCCCTTTCTTTGAGATAACTCTGCACGATTGCGAGCTGTAAATGCCACTTCCAGCTTAGCTGTGCAGAAGAAGAACAACAAGAAGAAGAAATATCTCGAAATATGTCCGTCAGGCCCCTTCCCTTGAGATAAATCTGCAAATATCTCGGAAACGAAGCGAGCTATGGCGAAATGTTAAGAGACCTTTTTTGTAGAGAATTAAGTTTCCTACTTTTTATGTTCTATGATATTTTTTGATCAGATGCGTAGTTCTCGAGATATATCAAGATATTTAAAAGTTCCGAAGCCGCACCAACATAATAGAGATACAGAAACACCGTGGCCCCTTTCTTTGAGATAACTCTGCACTAGTGCGAGCCGCAAATGCCACTTCCAGCTTAGCTGTGCAGAAGAAGAACAACAAGAAGAAGAAATATCTCGAAATATGTCCGTCAGGCCCCTTCCCTTGAGATAAATCTGCAAATATCTCGGAAACGAAGCGAGCTATGGCAAAATGTTAAGAGACCTTTTTTGTAGAGAATTAAGTTTCCTACTTTTTATGTTCTATGATATTTTTTGATCAGATGCGTAGTTCTCGAGATATATCAAGATATTTAAAAGTTCCGAAGCCGCACCAACATAATAGAGATACAGAAACACCGTGGCCCCTTTCTTTGAGATAACTCTGCACTATTGCGAGCTGTAAATGCCACTTCCAGCTTAGCTGTGCAGAAGAAGAACAACAAGAAGAAGAAATATCTCGAAATATGTTCGTCAGGCCCCTTCCCTTGAGATATATCTGCAAATATCTCGGAAACGAAGCGAGCTATGGCAAAATGTTAACAGACCTTTTTTGTAGAGAACTCTGTTTCCTACAATTTATGTTCTATGATATTTTTTGATCAGAAGCGTAGTTTTCGAGATATATCGAGATATTTAAAAGTTCCGAAGCCGCACCAACATAATAGAGATACAGAAACACCGTGGCCCCTTTCTTTGAGATAACTCTGCACTAGTGCGAGCCGCAAATGCCACTTCCAGCTTAGCTGTGCAGAAGAAGAACAACAAGAAGAAGAAATATCTCGAAATATGTCCGTCAGGCCCCTTCCCTTGAGATAAATCTGCAAATATCTCGGAAACGAAGCGAGCTATGGCAAAATGTTAAGAGACCTTTTTTGTAGAGAATTAAGTTTCCTACTTTTTATGTTCTACGATATTTTTTGATCAGATGCGTAGTTCTCGAGATATATCAAGATATTTAAAAGTTCCGAAGCCGCACCAACAGAATAGAGATACAGAAACACCGTGGCCCCATTCTTTGAGATAACTCTGCACTACTGCGAGCTGCAAATGCCACTTCCAGCTTAGCTGTGCAGAAGAAGAACAACAAGAAGAAGAAATATCTCGAAATATGTCCGTCAGGCCCCTTCCCTTGAGATAAATCTGCAAATACCTCGGAAACGAAGGGAGCTATGGCAAAATGTTAAGAGACCTTTTTTGTAGAGAATTAAGTTTCCTACTTTTTATGTTCTATGATATTTTTTGATCAGATGCGTAGTTCTCGAGATATATCCAGATATTTAAAAGTTCCGAAGCGGCACCAACATAATAGAGATACAGAAACACCGTGGCCCCTTTCTTTGAGGTAACTCTGCACTATTGCGAGCTGCAAATGCCACTTCCAGCTTAGCTGTGCAGAAGAAGAACAACAAGAAGAAGAAATATCTCGAAATATGTCCCTCAGGCCCCTTCCCTTGAGATAAATCTGCAAATATCTCGGAAACCAAGCGAGCTATGGCAAAATGTTAAGAGACCTTATTTGTAGAGAATTAAGTTTCCTACTTTTTATGTTCTACGATATTTTTTGATCAGATGCGTAGTTCTCGAGATATATCAAGATATTTAAAAGTTCCGAAGCCGCACCAACATAATAGAGATACAGAAACACCGTGGCCCCTTTCTTTGAGATAACTCTGCACTATTGCGAGCTGCAAATGCCACTTCCAGCTTAGCTGTGCAGAAGAAGAACAACAAGAACAAGAAATATCTCGAAATATGTCCGTCAGGCCCCTTCCCTTGAGATAAATCTGCAAATATCTCGGAAACGAAGCGAGCTATGGCAAAATGTTAAGAGACCTTTTTTGTAGAGAATTAAGTTTCCTACTTTTTATGTTCTATGATATTTTTTGATCAGATGCGTAGTTCTCGAGATATATCCAGATATTTAAAAGTTCCGAAGCGGCACCAACATAATAGAGATACAGAAACACCGTGGCCCCTTTCTTTGAGGTAACTCTGCACTATTGCGAGCTGCAAATGCCACTTCCAGCTTAGCTGTGCAGAAGAAGAACAACAAGAAGAAGAAATATCTCGACATATGTCCCTCAGGCCCCTTCCCTTGAGATAAATCTGCAAATATCTCGGAAACCAAGCGAGCTATGGCAAAATGTTAAGAGACCTTATTTGTAGAGAATTAAGTTTCCTACTTTTTATGTTCTACGACATTTTTTGATCAGATGCGTAGTTCTCGAGATATATCAAGATATTTAAAAGTTCCGAAGCCGCACCAACATAATAGAGATACCGAAACACCGTGGCCCCTTTCTTTGAGATAACTCTGCACTATTGCGAGCTGCAAATGCCACTTCCAGCTTAGCTGTGCAGAAGAAGAACAACAAGAAGAAGAAATATCTCGAAATATGTCCGTCAGGCCCCTTCCCTTGAGATAAATCTGCAAATATCTCGGAAACCAAGCGAGCTATGGCAAAATGTTAAGAGACCTTATTTGTAGAGAATTAAGTTTCCTACTTTTTATGTTCTACGATATTTTTTGATCAGATGCGTAGTTCTCGAGATATATCAAGATATTTAAAAGTTCCGAAGCCGCACCAACAGAATAGAGATACAGAAACACCGTGGCCCCATTCTTTGAGATAACTCTGCACTACTGCGAGCTGCAAATGCCACTTCCAGCTTAGCTGTGCAGAAGAAGAACAACAAGAAGAAGAAATATCTCGAAATATGTCCGTCAGGCCCCTTCCTTTGAGATAAATCTGCAAATACCTCGGAAACGAAGGGAGCTATGGCAAAATGTTAAGAGACCTTTTTTGTAGAGAATTAAGTTTCCTACTTTTTATGTTCTATGATATTTTTTGATCAGATGCGTAGTTCTCGAGATATATCCAGATATTTAAAAGTTCCGAAGCGGCACCAACATAATAGAGATACAGAAACACCGTGGCCCCTTTCTTTGAGGTAACTCTGCACTATTGCGAGCTGCAAATGCCACTTCCAGCTTAGCTGTGCAGAAGAAGAACAACAAGAAGAAGAAATATCTCGAAATATGTCCCTCAGGCCCCTTCCCTTGAGATAAATCTGCAAATATCTCGGAAACCAAGCGAGCTATGGCAAAATGTTAAGAGACCTTATTTGTAGAGAATTAAGTTTCCTACTTTTTATGTTCTACGATATTTTTTGATCAGATGCGTAGTTCTCGAGATATATCAAGATATTTAAAAGTTCCGAAGCCGCACCAACATAATAGAGATACAGAAACACCGTGGCCCCTTTCTTTGAGATAACTCTGCACTATTGCGAGCTGCAAATGCCACTTCCAGCTTAGCTGTGCAGAAGAAGAACAACAAGAACAAGAAATATCTCGAAATATGTCCGTCAGGCCCCTTCCCTTGAGATAAATCTGCAAATATCTCGGAAACGAAGCGAGCTATGGCAAAATGTTAAGAGACCTTTTTTGTAGAGAATTAAGTTTCCTACTTTTTATGTTCTACGACATTTTTTGATCAGATGCGTAGTTCTCGAGATATATCAAGATATTTAAAAGTTCCGAAGCCGCACCAACATAATAGAGATACCGAAACACCGTGGCCCCTTTCTTTGAGATAACTCTGCACTATTGCGAGCTGCAAATGCCACTTCCAGCTTAGCTGTGCAGAAGAAGAACAACAAGAAGAAGAAATATCTCGAAATATGTCCGTCAGGCCCCTTCCCTTGAGATAAATCTGCAAATATCTCGGAAACGAAGCGAGCTGTGGCAAAATCTTAAGAGACCTTTTTTGTAGAGAATTATGTTTCCTACAATTTACGTTCTCTGATATTTTTTGATCAGAAGCGTAGTTTTCGAGATATATCGAGATATTTAAAAGTTCCGAAGCCGCACCAACATAATAGAGATACAGAAACACCGTGGCCCCTTTCTTTGAGATAACTCTGCACTATTGCGACCTGCAAATGCCACTTCCAGTTTAGCTGTGCAGAAGAAGAACAACAAGAAGAAGAAATATCTCGAAATATGTCCGTCAGGACCCTTCCCTTGAGATAAATCTGCAAATATCTCGGAAACGAAGCGAGCTATTGCAAAACGTTAAGAGACCTTTTTTGTAGAGAATTAAGTTTCCTACTTTTTATGTTCTATGATATTTTTTGATCAGATGCGTAGTTCTCGAGATATATCAAGATATTTAAAAGTTCCGAAGCCGCACCAACATAATAGAGATACAGAAACACCGTGGCCCCTTTCTTTGAGATAACTCTGCACTATTGCGAGCTGCAAATGCCACTTCCAGCTTAGCTGTGCAGAAGAAGAACAACAAGAAGAAGAAGTATCTGGAAATATGTCCGTCAGGCCCCTTCCCTTGAGATAAATCTGCAAATATCTCGGAAACGAAACGAGCTACGGCAAAATGTTAAGAGACCTTTTTTGTAGAAAATTAGGATTCCTACTTTTTATGTTCTATGATATTTTTTGAACAGATGCGTAGTTCTCGAGATATATCAAGATATTTAAAAGTTCCGAAGCCGCACCAGCATAATAGAGATACAGAAACACCGTGGCCCCTTTCTTTGAGATAACTCTGCACTATTGCGCGCTGCAAATGGCACTTCCAGCTTAGCTGTGCAGAAGAAGAACAACAAGAAGAAGAAATATCTCGAAATATGTCCGTCAGGCCCCTTCCCTTGAGATAAATCTGCAAATATCTCGGAAACGAAGCGAGCTATGGCAAAATGTTAAGAGACCTTTTTTGTAGAGAATTAAGTTTCCTACTTTTTATGTTCTATGATATTTTTTGATCAGATGCGTAGTTCTCGAGATATATCCAGATATTTAAAAGTTCCGAAGCCGCACCAACATAATAGAGATACAGAAACATCGTGGCCCCTTTCTTTGGGATAACTCTGCACTATTGCGAGCTGGAAATGCCACTTCCAGTTTAGCTGTGCAGAAGAAGAACAACAAGAAGAAGAAATATCTCGAAATATGTCCGTCAGGACCCTTCCCTTGAGATAAATCTGCAAATATCTCGGAAACGAATCGAGCTATTGCAAAACGTTAAGAGACCTTTTTTGTAGAGAATTATGTTTCCTACAATTTATGTTCTATGATATTTTTTGATCAGAAGCGTAGTTTTCGAGATATATCGAGATATTTAAAAGTTCCGAAGCCGCACCAACATAATAGAGATACAGAAACACCGTGGCCCCTTTCTTTCAGATAACTATGCACTATTGCGAGCTGCAAATGCCACTTCCAGCTTAGCTGTGCAGAAGAAGAACAACAAGAAGAAGAAATATCTCGAAATATGTCCGTCAGGCCCCTTCCCTTGAGATAAATCTGCAAGTATCTCGGAAACGAAGCGAGCTATGGCAAAATGTTAAGAGACCTTTTTTGTAGAGAATTATGTTTCCTACAATTTATGTTCTATGATATTTTTTGATCAGATGCGTAGTTCTCGAGATATATCAAGATATTTAAAAGTTCCGAAGCCGCACCAACATAATAGAGATACAGAAACACCGTGGCCCCTCTCTTTGAGATAACTCTGCACTATTGCGAGCTGGAAATGCCACTTCCAGTTTAGCTGTGCAGAAGAAGAACAACAAGAAGAAGAAATATCTCGAAATATGTCCATCAGGACCCTTCCCTTGAGATAAATCTGCAAATATCTCGGAAACGAAGCGAGCTATGGCAAAATGTTAAGAGACCTTTTTTGTAGAGAATTCAGTTTCCTACTTTTTATGTTCTATGATATTTTTCGATCAGAGGCGTAGTTCTCGAGATATATCAAGATATTTAAAAGTTCCGAAGCCGCACCAACATAATAGAGATACAGAAACACCGTGGCCCCTTTCTTTGAGATAACTCTGCACTATTGCGCGCTGCAAATGGCACTTCCAGCTTAGCTGTGCAGAAGAAGAACAACAAGAAGAAGAAATATCTCGAAATATGTCCGTCAGGCCCCTTCCCTTGAGATAAATCTGCAAATATCTCGGAAACGAAGCGAGCTATGGCAAAATGTTAAGAGACCTTTTTTGTAGAGAATTAAGTTTCCTACTTTTTATGTTCTATGATATTTTTTGATCAGATGCGTAGTTCTCGAGATATATCAAGATATTTAAAAGTTCCGAAGCCGCACCAACATAATAGAGATACAGAAACACCGTGGCCCCTTTCTTTGAGATAACTCTGCACTACTGCGAGCTGCAAATGCCACTTCCAGCTTAGCTGTGCAGAAGAAGAACAACAAGAAGAAGAAATATCTCGAAATATGTCCCTCAGGCCCCTTCCCTTGAGATAAATCTGCAAATATCTCGGAAACGAAGCGAGCTATTGCAAAACGTTAAGAGACCTTTTTTGTAGAGAATTAAGTTTCCTACTTTTTATGTTCTATGATATTTTTTGATCAGATGCGTAGTTCTCGAGATATATCGAGATATTTAAAAGTTCCGAAGCGGCACCAACATATTAGAGATACAGAAACACCGTGGCCCCTTTCTTTGAGGTAACTCCGCACTATTGCGAGCTGCAAATGCCACTTCCAGTTTAGCTGTGCAGAAGAAGAACAACAAGAAGAAGAAATATCTCGAAATATGTCCGTCAGGACCCTTCCCTTGAGATAAATCTGCAAATATCTCGGAAACGAAGCGAGCTATTGCAAAACGTTAAGAGACCTTTTTTGTAGAGAATTAAGTTTCCTACTTTTTATGTTCTATGATATTTTTTGATCAGATGCGTAGTTCTCGAGATATATCAAGATATTTAAAAGTTCCGCAGCCGCACCAACATAATAGAGATACAGAAACACCGTGGCCCCTTTCTTTGAGATAACTCTGCACTATTGCGAGCTGCAAATGCCACTTCCAGCTTAGCTGTGCAGAAGAAGAACAACAAGAAGAAGAAGTATCTGGAAATATGTCCGTCAGGCCCCTTCCCTTGAGATAAATCTGCAAATATCTCGGAAACGAAACGAGCTACGGCAAAATATTAAGAGACCTTTTTTGTAGAAAATTAGGATTCCTACTTTTTATGTTCTATGATATTTTTTGAACAGATGCGTAGTTCTCGAGATATATCAAGATATTTAAAAGTTCCGAAGCCGCACCAGCATAATAGAGATACAGAAACACCGTGGCCCCTTTCTTTGAGATAACTCTGCACTATTGCGCGCTGCAAATGGCACTTCCAGCTTAGCTGTGCAGAAGAAGAACAACAAGAAGAAGAAATATCTCGAAATATGTCCGTCAGGCCCCTTCCCTTGAGATAAATCTGCAAATATCTCGGAAACGAAGCGAGCTATGGCAAAATGTTAAGAGACCTTTTTTGTAGAGAATTAAGTTTCCTACTTTTTATGTTCTATGATATTTTTTGATCAGATGCGTAGTTCTCGAGATATATCAAGATATTTAAAAGTTCCGAAGCCGCACCAACACAATAGAGATACAGAAACACCGTGGCCCCTTTCTTTGAGATAACTCTGCACTACTGCGAGCTGCAAATGCCACTTCCAGCTTAGCTGTGCAGAAGAAGAACAACAAGAAGAAGAAATATATCGAAATATGTCCGTCAGGCCCCTTCCCTTGGGATAAATCTGCAAATATCTCGGAAACGAAGCGAGCTATGGCAAAATGTTAAGAGACCTTTTTTGTAGAGAATTAAGTTTCCTACTTTTTATGTTCTATGATATTTTTTGATCAGATGCGTAGTTCTCGAGATATATCCAGATATTTAAAAGTTCCGAAGCGGCACCAACATAATAGAGATACAGAAACACCGTGGCCCCTTTCTTTGAGGTAACTCTGCACTATTGCGAGCTGCAAATGCCACTTCCAGCTTAGCTGTGCAGAAGAAGAACAACAAGAAGAAGAAATATCTCGAAATATGTCCCTCAGGCCCCTTCCCTTGAGATAAATCTGCAAATATCTCGGAAACCAAGCGAGCTATGGCAAAATGTTGAGAGACCTTTTTTGTAGAGAATTATGTTTCCTACAATTTATGTCCTATGATATTTTTTGATCAGAAGCGTAGTTTTCGAGATATATCGAGATATTTAAAAGTTCCGAAGCCGCACCAACATAATAGAGATACAGAAACATCGTGGCCCCTTTCTTTGGGATAACTCTGCACTATTGCGAGCTGGAAATGCCACTTCCAGTTTAGCTGTGCAGAAGAAGAACAACAAGAAGAAGAAATATCTCGAAATATGTCCGTCAGGACCCTTCCCTTGATTTAAATCTGCAAATATCTCGGAAACGAAGCGAGCTATTGCAAAACGTTAAGAGACCTTTTTTGTAGAGAATTATGTTTCCTACAATTTATGTTCTATGATATTTTTTGATCAGAAGCGTAGTTTTCGAGATATATCGAGATATTTAAAAGTTCCGAAGCCGCACCAACATAATAGAGATACAGAAACACCGTGGCCCCTTTCTTTCAGATAACTATGCACTATTGCGAGCTGCAAATGCCACTTCCAGCTTAGCTGTGCAGAAGAAGAACAACAAGAAGAAGAAATATCTCGAAATATGTCCGTCAGGCCCCTTCCCTTGAGATAAATCTGCAAGTATCTCGGAAACAAAGCGAGCTATGGCAAAATGTTAAGAGACCTTTTTTGTAGAGAATTATGTTTCCTACAATTTATGTTCTATGATATTTTTTGATCAGATGCGTAGTTCTCGAGATATATCAAGATATTTAAAAGTTCCGAAGCCGCACCAACATAATAGAGATACAGAAACACCGTGGCCCCTCTCTTTGAGATAACTCTGCACTATTGCGAGCTGGAAATGCCACTTCCAGTTTAGCTGTGCAGAAGAAGAACAACAAGAAGAAGAAATATCTCGAAATATGTCCATCAGGACCCTTCCCTTGAGATAAATCTGCAAATATCTCGGAAACGAAGAGAGCTATGGCAAAATGTTAAGAGACCTTTTGTGTAGAGAATTAAGTTTCCTACTTTTTATGTTCTATGATATTTTTCGATCAGAGGCGTAGTTCTCGAGATATATCAAGATATTTAAAAGTTCCGAAGCCGCACCAACATAATAGAGATACAGAAACACCGTGGCCCCTTTCTTTGAGATAACTCTGCACTATTGCGCGCTGCAAATGGCACTTCCAGCTTAGCTGTGCAGAAGAAGAACAACAAGAAGAAGAAATATCTCGAAATATGTCCGTCAGGCCCCTTCCCTTGAGATAAATCTGCAAATATCTCGGAAACGAAGCGAGCTATGGCAAAATGTTAAGAGACCTTTTTTGTAGAGAATTAAGTTTCCTACTTTTTATGTTCTATGATATTTTTTGATCAGATGCGTAGTTCTCGAGATATATCAAGATATTTAAAAGTTCCGAAGCCGCACCAACATAATAGAGATACAGAAACACCGTGGCCCCTTTCTTTGAGATAACTCTGCACTACTGCGAGCTGCAAATGCCACTTCCAGCTTAGCTGTGCAGAAGAAGAACAACAAGAAGAAGAAATATATCGAAATATGTCCGTCAGGCCCCTTCCCTTGGGATAAATCTGCAAATATCTCGGAAACGAAGCGAGCTATGGCAAAATGTTAAGAGACCTTTTTTGTAGAGAATTAAGTTTCCTACTTTTTATGTTCTATGATATTTTTTGATCAGATGCGTAGTTCTCGAGATATATCCAGATATTTAAAAGTTCCGAAGCGGCACCAACATAATAGAGATACAGAAACACCGTGGCCCCTTTCTTTGAGGTAACTCTGCACTATTGCGAGCTGCAAATGCCACTTCCAGCTTAGCTGTGCAGAAGAAGAACAACAAGAAGAAGAAATATCTCGAAATATGTCCCTCAGGCCCCTTCCCTTGAGATAAATCTGCAAATATCTCGGAAACCAAGCGAGCTATGGCAAAATGTTGAGAGACCTTTTTTGTAGAGAATTATGTTTCCTACAATTTATGTCCTATGATATTTTTTGATCAGAAGCGTAGTTTTCGAGATATATCGAGATATTTAAAAGTTCCGAAGCCGCACCAACATAATAGAGATACAGAAACATCGTGGCCCCTTTCTTTGGGATAACTCTGCACTATTGCGAGCTGGAAATGCCACTTCCAGTTTAGCTGTGCAGAAGAAGAACAACAAGAAGAAGAAATATCTCGAAATATGTCCGTCAGGACCCTTCCCTTGAGATAAATCTGCAAATATCTCGGAAACGAAGCGAGCTATTGCAAAACGTTAAGAGACCTTTTTTGTAGAGAATTATGTTTCCTACAATTTATGTTCTATGATATTTTTTGATCAGAAGCGTAGTTTTCGAGATATATCGAGATATTTAAAAGTTCCGAAGCCGCACCAACATAATAGAGATACAGAAACACCGTGGCCCCTTTCTTTCAGATAACTATGCACTATTGCGAGCTGCAAATGCCACTTCCAGCTTAGCTGTGCAGAAGAAGAACAACAAGAAGAAGAAATATCTCGAAATATGTCCGTCAGGCCCCTTCCCTTGAGATAAATCTGCAAGTATCTCGGAAACAAAGCGAGCTATGGCAAAATGTTAAGAGACCTTTTTTGTAGAGAATTATGTTTCCTACAATTTATGTTCTATGATATTTTTTGATCAGATGCGTAGTTCTCGAGATATATCAAGATATTTAAAAGTTCCGAAGCCGCACCAACATAATAGAGATACAGAAACACCGTGGCCCCTCTCTTTGAGATAACTCTGCACTATTGCGAGCTGGAAATGCCACTTCCAGTTTAGCTGTGCAGAAGAAGAACAACAAGAAGAAGAAATATCTCGAAATATGTCCATCAGGACCCTTCCCTTGAGATAAATCTGCAAATATCTCGGAAACGAAGAGAGCTATGGCAAAATGTTAAGAGACCTTTTGTGTAGAGAATTAAGTTTCCTACTTTTTATGTTCTATGATATTTTTCGATCAGAGGCGTAGTTCTCGAGATATATCAAGATATTTAAAAGTTCCGAAGCCGCACCAACATAATAGAGATACAGAAACACCGTGGCCCCTTTCTTTGAGATAACTCTGCACTATTGCGCGCTGCAAATGGCACTTCCAGCTTAGCTGTGCAGAAGAAGAACAACAAGAAGAAGAAATATCTCGAAATATGTCCGTCAGGCCCCTTCCCTTGAGATAAATCTGCAAATATCTCGGAAACGAAGCGAGCTATGGCAAAATGTTAAGAGACCTATTTTGTAGAGAATTAAGTTTCCTACTTTTTATGTTCTATGATATTTTTTGATCAGATGCGTAGTTCTCGAGATATATCAAGATATTTAAAAGTTCCGAAGCCGCACCAACATAATAGAGATACAGAAACACCGTGGCCCCTTTCTTTGAGATAACTCTGCACTACTGCGAGCTGCAAATGCCACTTCCAGCTTAGCTGTGCAGAAGAAGAACAACAAGAAGAAGAAATATATCGAAATATGTCCGTCAGGCCCCTTCCCTTGGGATAAATCTGCAAATATCTCGGAAACGAAGCGAGCTATGGCAAAATGTTAAGAGACCTTTTTTGTAGAGAATTAAGTTTCCTACTTTTTATGTTCTACGATATTTTTGGAACAGATGCGTAGTTCTCGAGATATATCAAGATATTTAAAAGTTCCGAAGCCGCACCAACATAATAGAGATACAGAAACACCGTGGCCCCTTTCTTTGAGATAACTCTGCAATATTGCGAGCTGGAAATGCCACTTCCAGTTTAGCTGTGCAGAAGAAGAACAACAAGAAGAAGAAATATCTCGAAATATGTCCGTCAGGACCCTTCCCTTCAGATAAATCTGCAAATATCTCGGAAACAAAGCGAGCTATTGCAAAACGTTAAGAGACCTTTTTTGTAGAGAATTAAGTTTCCTACTTTTTATGTTCTATGATATTTTTTGATCAGATGCGTAGTTCTCGAGATATATCAAGATATTTAAAAGTTCCGAAGCTGCACCAACATAATAGAGGTGCAGAAACACCGTGGCCTCTTTCTTTGAGATAACTCTGCACTATTGCGAGCTGCAAATGCCACTTCCAGCTTAGCTGTGCAGAAGAGGAACAACAAGAAGAAGAAATATCTCGGAATATGTCCGTCAGGCCCCTTCCCTTGAGATATATCTGCAAATATCTCGGAAACGATGCCAGCTATGGGAAAATGTTAAGAGACCTTTTTTGTAGAGAATTAAGTTTCCTACTTTTTATCTTCTATGATATTTTTTGATCAGATGCGTAGTTCTCGAGATATATCAAGATATTTAAAAGTTCCGAAGCCGCACCAACATAATAGAGATACAGAAACACCGTGGCCCCTTTCTTTCAGATAACTATGCACTATTGCGAGCTGCAAATGCCACTTCCAGCTTAGCTGTGCAGAAGAAGAACAACAAGAAGAAGAAATATCTCGAAATATGTCCGTCAGGCCCCTTACCATGAGATAAATCTGCAAATATCTCGGAAACGAAGCGAGCTATGGCAAAATGTTAAGAGAGCTTTTTTGTAGAGAATTAAGTTTCCTACTTTTTATCTTCTATGATATTTTCTGATCAGATTCGTAGTTCTCGAGATATATCAAGATATTTAAAAGTTCCGAAGCCGCACCAACATAATAGAGATACAGAAACACCGTGGCCCCTCTCTTTGAGATAACTCTGCACTATTGCGAGCTGGAAATGCCACGTCCAGTTTAGCTGTGCAGAAGAATAACAACAAGAAGAAGAAATATCTCGAAATATGTCCGTCAGGCCCCTTCCCTTGAGATAAATCTGCAAATATCTCGGAAACGAAGCGAGCTATGGCAAAATGTTAAGAGACCTTTTTTGTAGAGAATTATGTTTCCTACTTTTTATGTTCTATGATATTTTTTGATCAGACGCGTAGTTCTCGAGATATATCAAGATATTTAAAAGTTCCGAAGCCGCACCAACATAATAGAGATACAGAAACACCGTGGCCCCTTTCTTTGAGATAACTCTGCACTATTGCGAGCTGCAAATGCCACTTCCAGCTTAGCTGTGCAGAAGAAGAACAACAAGAAGAAGAAATATCTCGAAATATGTCCGTCAGGCCCCTTCCCTTGAGATAAATCTGCAAATATCTCGGAAACGAAGCGAGCTATGGCAAAATGTTAAGAGACCTTTTTTGTAGAGAATTATGTTTCCTACTTTTTATGTTCTATGATATTTTTTGATCAGACGCGTAGTTCTCGGGATATATCAAGATATTTAAAAGTTCCGAAGCCGCACCAACATAATAGAGATACAGAAACACCGTGGCCCCTTTCTTTGAGATAACTCTGCACTATTGCGAGCTGCAAATGCCACTTCCAGCTTAGCTGTGCAGAAGAAGAACAACAAGAAGAAGAAATATCTCGAAATATGTCCGTCAGGCCCCTTCCCTTGAGATAAATCTGCAAATATCTCGGAAACGAAGCGAGCTATGGCAAAATGTTGAGAGACCTTATGTGTAGAGAATTAAGTTTCCTACTTTTTATGTTCTATGGTATTTTTTGATCAGATGCGTAGTTCTCGAGATATATCAAGATATTTAAAAGTTCCGAAGCCGCACCAACATAATAGAGATACAGAAACACCGTGGCCCCTCTCTTTGAGATAACTCTGCACTATTGCGAGCTGGAAATGCCAATTCCAGTTTAGCTGTGCAGAAGAAGAACAACAAGAAGAAGAAATATCTCGAAATATGTCCGTTAGGCCCCTTCCCTTGAGATAAATCTGCAAATATCTCGGAAACGAAGCCAGCTATGGCAAAATGTTAACAGACTTTTTTGTAGAGAATTAAGTTTCCTACTTTTTATGTTCTATGATATTTTTTGATCAGACGCGTAGTTCTCGAGATATATCAAGATATTTAAAAGTTCCGCGGCCGCACCAACATAATAGAGATACAGAAACACCGTGGCCCCTTTCTTTGAGACAACTCTGCACTATTGCGAGCTGCAAATGCCACTTCCAGCTTAGCTGTGCAGAAGAAGAACAACAAGAAGAAGAAATATCTCGAAATATGTCCGTTAGGCCCCTTCCCTTGAGATAAATCTGCAAATATCTCGGAAACGAAGCGAGCTATGGCAAAATGTTAACAGACTTTTTTGTAGAGAATTAAGTTTCCTACTTTTTATGTTCTATGATATTTTTTGATCAGACGCGTAGTTCTCGAGATATATCAAGATATTTAAAAGTTCCGAAGCCGCACCAACATAATAGAGATACAGAAACACCGTGGCCCCTTTCTTTGAGATAACTCTGCACTATTGCGAGCTGCAAATGCCACTTCCAGCTTAGCTGTGCAGAAGAAGAACAACAAGAAGAAGAAATATCTCGAAATATGTCCGTCAGGCCCCTTCCCTTGAGATAAATCTGCAAATATCTCGGAAACGAAGAGAGCTATGGCAAAATGTTAAGAGACGTTTTTTGTAGAGAATTATGTTTCCTACAATTTATGTTCTATGATATTTTTTGATCAGAAGCGTAGTTTTCGAGATATATCGAGATATTTAAAAGTTCCGAAGCCGCACCAACATAATAGAGATACAGAAACACCGTGGCCCCTTTCTTTGAGATAACTCTGCACTATTGCGAGCTGCAAATGCCACTTCCAGCTTAGCTGTGCAGAAGAAGAACAACAAGAAGAAGAAATATCTCGAAATATGTCCGTCAGGCCAGTTCCTTTGAGCTGAATCTGCAAATATCTCGGAAACGAAGCGAGCTATGGCAAAATGTTAAGAGACCTTTTTTGTAGAGAATTAAGTTTCCTACTTTTTATCTTCTATGATATTTTCTGATCAGATGCGTAGTTCTCGAGATATATCAAGATATTTAAAAGTTCCGAAGCCGCACCAACATAATAGAGATACAGAAACACCGTGGCCCCTTTCTTTGAGATAACTCTGCACTATTGCGAGCTGCAAATGCCACTTCCAGCTTAGCTGTGCAGAGGAAGAACAACAAGAAGAAGAAATATCTCGAAATATGTCCGTCAGGCCAGTTCCTTTGAGCTGAATCTGCAAATATCTCGGAAACGAAGCGAGCTATGGCAAAATGTTAAGAGACGTTTTTTGTACAGAATTATGTTTCCTACTTTTTATGTTCTATGATATTTTTTGATCAGACGCGTAGTTCTCGAGATATATCAAGATATTTAAAAGTTCCGAAGCCGCACCAACATAATAGAGATACAGAAACACCGTGGCTCCTTTCTTTGAGATAACTCTGCACTATTGCGACCTGGAAATGCCACTTCCAGTTTAGCTGTGCAGAAGAAGAACAACAAGAAGAAGAAATATCTCGAAATATGTCCGTTAGGCCCCTTCCCTTGAGATAAATCTGCAAATATCACGGAAACGAAGCGAGCTATGGCAAAATGTTAAGAGACCTTTTTTGTAGAGAATTAAGTTTCCTACGTTTTATGTTCTATGATATTTTTTGATCAGATGCGTAGTTCTCGAGATATATCAAGATATTTAAAAGTTCCGAAGCCGCACCAACATAATAGAGATACAGAAACACCGTGGCCCCTCTCTTTGAGATAACTCTGCACAATTGCGAGCTGCAAATGCCACTTCCAGCTTAGCTGTGCAGAAGAGGAACAACAAGAAGAAGAAATATCTCGAAATATGTCCGTCAGGCCCCTTCCCTTGAGATAAATCTGCAAATATCTCGGAAACGAAGAGAGCTATGGCAAAATGATAAGAGACCTTTTTTGTAGAGAATTAAGTTTCCTACTTTTTATGTTCTATGATATTTTTTGATCAGATGCGTAGTTCTCGAGATATATCAAGATATTTAAAAGTTCCGAAGCCGCACCAACATAATAGAGATACAGAAACACCGTGGCCCCTTTCTTTGAGATAACTCTGCACTATTGCGAGCTGCAAATGCCACTTCCAGCTTAGCTGTGCAGAAGAAGAACAACAAGAAGAAGAAATATCTCGAAATATGTCCGTCAGGCCCCTTCCCTTGAGATAAATATGCAAATATCTCGGAAACGACGCGAGCTATGGCAAAATGTTAAGCGACCTTTTTTGTAGAGAATTAAGTTTCCTACTTTTTATGTTCTATGATATTTTTTGAACAGAAGCGTAGTTTTCGAGATATATCGAGATATTTAAAAGTTCCGAAGCCGCACCAACATAATAGAGATACAGAAACACCGTGGCCCCTTTCTTTGAGATAACTCTGCACTAGTGCGAGCCGCAAATGCCACTTCCAGCTTAGCTGTGCAGAAGAAGAACAACAAGAAGAAGAAATATCTCGAAATATGTCCGTCAGGCCCCTTCTCTTGAGATAAATCTGCAAATATCTCGGAAACGAAGCGAGCTATTGCAAAATGTTAAGAGACCTTTTTTGTAGACAATTGAGTTTCCTACTTTTTATGTTCTATGATATTTTTTGATCAGATGCGTAGTTCTCGAGATATATCAAGATATTTAAAAGTTCCGAAGCCGCACCAACATAATAGAGATACAGAAACACCGTGGCCCCTTTCTTTCAGATAACTATGCACTATTGCGAGCTGTAAATGCCACTTCCAGTTAAGCTGTGCAGAAGAAGAACAACAAGAAGAAGAAATATCTCGAAATATGTCCGTCAGGCCCCTTCCCTTGAGATATATCTGCAAATATCTCGGAAACGAAGCGAGCTATGGCAAAATGTTAAGAGACCTTTTTTGTAGAGAATTATGTTTCCTACAATTTATGTTCTATGATATTTTTTGATCAGATGCGTAGTTCTCGAGATATATCAAGATATTCAAAAGTTCCGAAGCCGCACCAACATAATAGAGATACAGAAACACCGTGGCCCCTTTCTTTGAGATAACTCTGCACTATTGCGAGCTGCAAATGCCACTTCCAGCTTAGCTGTGCAGTGGAAGAACAACAAGAAGAAGAAATATCTCGAAATATGTCCGTCAGGCCAGTTCCTTTGAGCTGAATCTGCAAATATCTCGGAAACGAAGCGAGCTATGGCAAAATGTTAAGAGACGTTTTTTGTAGAGAATTAAGTTTCCTACTTTTTATGTTCTATGATATTTTTTGATCAGATGCGTAGTTCTCGAGATATATCAAGATATTTAAAAGTTCCGAAGCCGCACCAACATAATAGAGATACAGAAACACCGTGGCCCCTTTCTTTGAGATAACTCTGCACTATTGCGAGCTGCAAATGCCACTTCCAGCTTAGCTGTGCAGAGGAAGAACAACAAGAAGAAGAAATATCTCGAAATATGTCCGTCAGGCCAGTTCCTTTGAGCTGAATCTGCAAATATCTCGGAAACGAAGCGAGCTATGGCAAAATGTTAAGAGACCTTTTTTGTAGAGAATTATGTTTCCTACAATTTATGTTCTATGATATTTTTTCATCAGAAGCGTAGTTTTCGAGATATATCGAGATATTTAAAAGTTCCGAAGCCGCACCAACATAATAGAGATACAGAAACACTGTGGCCCCTTTCGTTGAGATAACTCTGCACTAGTGCGAGCCGCAAATGCCACTTCCAGCTTAGCTGTGCAGAAGAAGAACAACAAGAAGAAGAAATATCTCGAAATATGTCCGTCAGGCCCCTTCCCTTGAGATAAATCTGCAAATATCTCGGAAACAAAGCGAGCTATGGCAAAATGTTAAGAGACCTTTTTTGTAGAGAATTAAGTTTCCTACTTTTGATGTTCTATGATATTTTTTGATCAGATGCGTAGTTCTCGAGATATATCAAGATATTCAAAAGTTCCGAAGCCGCACCAACATAATAGAGATACAGAAACACCGTGGCCCCTTTCTTTGAGATAACTCTGCACTATTGCGAGCTGCAAATGCCACTTCCAGCTTAGCTGTGCAGAGGAAGAACAACAAGAAGAAGAAATATCTCGAAATATGTCCGTCAGGCCCCTTCCCTTGAGATAAATCTGCAAATATCTCGGAAACGAAGCGAGCTATGGCAAAATGTTAAGAGAGCTTTTTTGTAGAGAATTAAGTTTCCTACTTTTTATGTTCTATGATATTTTTCGATCAGAGGCGTAGTTCTCGAGATATATCAAGATATTTAAAAGTTCCGAAGCCGCACCAACATAATAGAGATACAGAAACACCGTGGCCCCTTTCTTTGAGATAACTCTGCACTAGTGCGAGCCGCAAATGCCACTTCCAGCTTAGCTGTGCAGAAGAAGAACAACAAGAAGAAGAAATATCTCGAAATATGTCCGTCAGGCCCCTTCCCTTGAGATAAATCTGCAAATATCTCGGAAACGAAGCGAGCTATGGCAAAATGTTAAGAGACCTTTTTTGTAGAGAATTAAGTTTCCTACTTTTTATGTTCTATGATATTTTTCGATCAGAGGCGTAGTTCTCGAGATATATCAAGATATTTAAAAGTTCCGAAGCCGCACCAACATAATAGAGATACAGAAACACCGTGGCCCCTTTCTTTGAGATAACTCTGCACTATTGCGAGCTGTAAATGCCACTTCCAGCTTAGCTGTGCAGAAGAAGAACAACAAGAAGAAGAAATATCTCGAAATATGTCCGTCAGGCCCCTTCCCTTGAGATAAATCTGCAAATATCTCGGAAACGAAGCGAGCTATGGCAAAATGTTATCAGACCTTTTTTGTAGAGAATTAAGTTTCCTACTTTTTATGTTCTATGATATTTTTTGATCAGATGCGCAGTTCTCGAGATATATCAAGATATTTAAAAGTTCCGAAGCCGCACCAACATAATAGAGATACAGAAACACCGTGGCCCCTCTCTTTGAGATAACTCTGCACAATTGCGAGCTGCAAATGCCACTTCCAGCTTAGCTGTGCAGAAGAGGAACAACAAGAAGAAGAAATATCTCGAAATATGTCCGTCAGGCCCCTTCCCTTGAGATAAATCTGCAAATATCTCGGAAACGAAGAGAGCTATGGCAAAATGATAAGAGACCTTTTTTGTAGAGAATTAAGTTTCCTACTTTTTATGTTCTATGATATTTTTTGATCAGATGCGTAGTTCTCGAGATATATCAAGATATTTAAAAGTTCCGAAGCCGCACCAACATAATAGAGATACAGAAACACCGTGGCCCCTTTCTTTGAGATAACTCTGCACTATTGCGAGCTGCAAATGCCACTTCCAGCTTAGCTGTGCAGAAGAAGAACAACAAGAAGAAGAAATATCTCGAAATATGTCCGTCAGGCCCCTTCCCTTGAGATAAATATGCAAATATCTCGGAAACGACGCGAGCTATGGCAAAATGTTAAGCGACCTTTTTTGTAGAGAATTAAGTTTCCTACTTTTTATGTTCTATGATATTTTTTGAACAGAAGCGTAGTTTTCGAGATATATCGAGATATTTAAAAGTTCCGAAGCCGCACCAACATAATAGAGATACAGAAACACCGTGGCCCCTTTCTTTGAGATAACTCTGCACTAGTGCGAGCCGCAAATGCCACTTCCAGCTTAGCTGTGCAGAAGAAGAACAACAAGAAGAAGAAATATCTCGAAATATGTCCGTCAGGCCCCTTCCCTTGAGATATATCTGCAAATATCTCGGAAACGAAGCGAGCTATGGCAAAATGTTAAGAGACCTTTTTTGTAGAGAATTATGTTTCCTACAATTTATGTTCTATGATATTTTTTGATCAGATGCGTAGTTCTCGAGATATATCAAGATATTCAAAAGTTCCGAAGCCGCACCAACATAATAGAGATACAGAAACACCGTGGCCCCTTTCTTTGAGATAACTCTGCACTATTGCGAGCTGCAAATGCCACTTCCAGCTTAGCTGTGCAGTGGAAGAACAACAAGAAGAAGAAATATCTCGAAATATGTCCGTCAGGCCAGTTCCTTTGAGCTGAATCTGCAAATATCTCGGAAACGAAGCGAGCTATGGCAAAATGTTAAGAGACGTTTTTTGTAGAGAATTAAGTTTCCTACTTTTTATGTTCTATGATATTTTTTGATCAGATGCGTAGTTCTCGAGATATATCAAGATATTTAAAAGTTCCGAAGCCGCACCAACATAATAGAGATACAGAAACACCGTGGCCCCTTTCTTTGAGATAACTCTGCACTATTGCGAGCTGCAAATGCCACTTCCAGCTTAGCTGTGCAGAGGAAGAACAACAAGAAGAAGAAATATCTCGAAATATGTCCGTCAGGCCAGTTCCTTTGAGCTGAATCTGCAAATATCTCGGAAACGAAGCGAGCTATGGCAAAATGTTAAGAGACCTTTTTTGTAGAGAATTATGTTTCCTACAATTTATGTTCTATGATATTTTTTCATCAGAAGCGTAGTTTTCGAGATATATCGAGATATTTAAAAGTTCCGAAGCCGCACCAACATAATAGAGATACAGAAACACTGTGGCCCCTTTCGTTGAGATAACTCTGCACTAGTGCGAGCCGCAAATGCCACTTCCAGCTTAGCTGTGCAGAAGAAGAACAACAAGAAGAAGAAATATCTCGAAATATGTCCGTCAGGCCCCTTCCCTTGAGATAAATCTGCAAATATCTCGGAAACAAAGCGAGCTATGGCAAAATGTTAAGAGACCTTTTTTGTAGAGAATTAAGTTTCCTACTTTTGATGTTCTATGATATTTTTTGATCAGATGCGTAGTTCTCGAGATATATCAAGATATTCAAAAGTTCCGAAGCCGCACCAACATAATAGAGATACAGAAACACCGTGGCCCCTTTCTTTGAGATAACTCTGCACTATTGCGAGCTGCAAATGCCACTTCCAGCTTAGCTGTGCAGAGGAAGAACAACAAGAAGAAGGAATATCTCGAAATATGTCCGTCAGGCCCCTTCCCTTGAGATAAATCTGCAAATATCTCGGAAACGAAGCGAGCTATGGCAAAATGTTAAGAGAGCTTTTTTGTAGAGAATTAAGTTTCCTACTTTTTATGTTCTATGATATTTTTCGATCAGAGGCGTAGTTCTCGAGATATATCAAGATATTTAAAAGTTCCGAAGCCGCACCAACATAATAGAGATACAGAAACACCGTGGCCCCTTTCTTTGAGATAACTCTGCACTAGTGCGAGCCGCAAATGCCACTTCCAGCTTAGGTGTGCAGAAGAAGAACAACAAGAAGAAGAAATATCTCGAAATATGTCCGTCAGGCCCCTTCCCTTGAGATATATCTGCAAATATCTCGGAAACGAAGCGAGCTATGGCAAAATGTTAAGAGACCTTTTTTGTAGAGAATTCTGTTTCCTACAATTTAGGTTCTATGATATTTTTTGATCAGAAGCGTAGTTTTCGAGATATATCGAGATATTTAAAAGTTCCGAAGCCGCACCAACATAATAGAGATACAGAAACACCGTGGCCCCTTTCTTTGAGATAACTCTGCACTAGTGCGAGCCGCAAATGCCACTTCCAGCTTAGCTGTGCAGAAGAAGAACAACAAGAAGAAGAAATATCTCGAAATATGTCCGTCAGGCCGCTTCCCTTGAGATATATCTGCAAATATCTCGGAAACGAAGCGAGCTATGGCAAAATGTTAAGAGACCTTTTTTGTAGAGAATTATGCTTCCTACAATTTATGTTCTATGATATTTTTTGATCAGAAGCGTAGTTTTCGAGATATATCGAGATATTTAAAAGTTCCGAAGCCGCACCAACATAATAGAGATACAGAAACACCGTGGCCCCTTTCGTTGAGATAACTCTGCACTAGTGCGAGCCGCAAATGCCACTTCCAGCTTAGCTGTGCAGAAGAAGAACAACAAGAAGAAGAAATATCTCGAAATATGTCCGTCAGGCCCCTTCCCTTGAGATAAATCTGCAAATGTCTCGGAAACGAAGCGAGCTATGGCAAAATGTTAAGAGACCTTTTTTGTAGAGAATTAAGTTTCCTACTTTTTATGTTCTATGATATTTTTTGATCAGATGCGTAGTTCTCGAGATATATCAAGATATTTAAAAGTTCCGAAGCCGCACCAACATAGTAGAGATACAGAAACACCGTGGCCCCTTTCTTTGAGATAACTCTGCACTATTGCGAGCTGGAAATGCCACTTCCAGTTTAGCTGTGCAGAAGAAGAACAACAAGAAGAAGAAATATCTCGAAATATGTCCGTTAGGCCCCTTCCCTTGAGATAAATCTGCAAATATCTCGGAAACGAAGCGAGCTATGGCAAAATCTTAAGAGACCTTTTTTGTAGAGAATTAAGTTTCGTACTTTTTATGTTCTATGATATTTTTTGATCAGAAGCGTAGTTTTCGAGATATATCGAGATATTTAAAAGTTCCGAAGCCGCACCAACATAATAGAGGTACAGAAACACCGTGGCCTCTTTCTTTGAGATAACTCTGCACTATTGCGAGCTGCAAATGCCGCTTCGAGCTTAGCTGTGCAGAAGAAGAACAACAAGAAGAAGAAATATCTCGAAATATGTCCGTCAGACCCCTTCCCTTGAGATGAATCTGCAAATATCTCGGAAACGAAGCGAGCTATGGCAAAATGTTAAGAGACCTTTTTTGTAGAGAATAATGTTTCCTACAATTTACGTTCTATGATATTTTTTGATCAGAAGCGTAGTTTTCGAGATATATCGAGATATTTAAAAGTTCCGAAGCCGCACCAACATAATAGAGATACAGAAACACCGTGGCCCCTTTCTTTGAGATAACTCTGCACTATTGCGACCTGCAAATGCCACTTCCAGCTCAGCTGTGCAGAAGAAGAACAACAAGAAGAAGAAATATCTCGAAATATGTCCGTCAGGCCCCTTCCCTTGAGATAAATCTGCAAATATCTCGGAAACGAAGCGAGCTATGGCAAAATGTTAAGAGACCTTTTTTGTAGAGAATTAAGTTTCCTACTTTTTGTGTTGTATGATATTTTTTGATCAGATGCGTAGTTCTCGAGATATATCAAGATATTTAAAAGTTCCGAAGCCGCACCAACATAATAGAGATACAGAAACACCGTGGCCCCTTTCTTTGAGATAACTCTGCACTATTGCGAGCTGGAAATGCCACTTCCAGTTTAGCTGTGCTGAAGAAGAACAACAAGAAGAAGAAATATCTCGAAATATGTCCGTTAGGCCCCTTCCCTTGAGATAAATCTGCAAATATCTCGGAAACGAAGCGAGGTATGGCAAAATGTTAAGAGACCTTTTTTGTAGAGAATTAAGTTTCCTACTTTTTGTGTTCTATGATATTTTTTGATCAGATGCGTAGTTCTCGAGATATATCAAGATATTTAAAAGTTCCGAAGCCGCACCAACATAATA